>NW_015175983.1:977148-1004366 GCF_001447785.1 Gekko japonicus
AGTGTGGGGCAAGGGGTGTTTGGTTTTTTTTGGGCGGGGGGGGGGGGGAACAGTGGGAGGGCTTCTAGTGTCCTAGCCCCACTGCTGGACCTCCTGATGGCACCTGGTATTTTGGGCCACTGTTGGACTGGATGGGCCATTGGCCTGATTCAACATTGGCTTCTCTTATGCTTTTATGTAGCAGGGATCATTTCCTGCAGCTCACAGGAGCGGAGCTCCGGCAGTAAAGAGCCCAGGGGGCGGGCACATGCAACAAGCCCCACCCCCTGCTTCCAGCAGCCCTCAGTCAGAGCAAGAAGCAGCCAGGTAAGTTGCAGAACCCCCTGCCCCCCGGTCCAAAACAGTTCAGTGGCACCTTTAAGACCAAGTTTTATTCAGGTACAAGCTCTCCCTCCTCTGTGAATACAGATCTGCACATTCTCCCCCCCCCCAACAGCTAGCAATCCAAAGCAGTCCAGTGAAGCCTGAGCGGTGGGTGTTGCCTTCTGACACACTTCCGGTGATGTCAGGGGGTGTTGCATATGCAAATAAGTTATGCTAATGAGCTCCTGCACCTCTTTGTCTAGGAAATGACCCCTGTTATGTAGTATGCACGCTCATGGGTGTTACAAGTGCTCTTCTTCCTAAGAAGCACAGAGTTTTGTCACACCTAACATGCTAACAGATTCATGGTAGCATAATTGCTGAATTAGAATTTGACAGTATAACTCTATCAACCAGAGCTTACACTGACACAATTACAGCTGTTACAAACTATCACAGTGTTTACCTCATCCTTCCGAGTTTTACATGGAAATATATTTCTTGCATTTCATGGCTTCCTAACTCAACTCTTTACAGCATTTCCCTCTATATTCATTTGTGTCATTATACCTGCTGACTGAGGACTTGTTTCAAGCAAGTGACTGAACAGGCTCTAGCCATGAAAACTTCTGATACAATACATCTTTGGGTGGGGGGAAAAAAACCTTTTTAGTTTCGCTGCAACGGATTACCATGGCTGCCCCCCTGGAATTTATCTTTGGAATGAATGACTGAATTTGGGCCAAGACCTAACAAGGTCTTGGCCCAGGAGTTTGTTTTCAACACCAGTGCTGGAAGAAAAAGAACCTCTCTGTGCATGGACCCTGAGCCTCTCTTTCACCACTAATCAACCACAGCCTCCCTCGTTGCTGTTTTCTGCTCTCAAGTCACACAGCTGACTTATGGTGACCCCACAGAGTTTTCAAGACCAGAGCTATTCAGAGGTGGTTTGCCAAGGCCTGCCGCTGTGTCATGACCCTGGTATTCCTTGGTGGTCGCCCATTCAAGTACTAGTCTGGGCCAACCCGAGATCTGACGGGATCGGGCTAGCTGGGGCTATATCCAGGTAAGGGCCCCGACTTCATACAAACTTAATAAGCAGACAACAGGTTGCCTCTGGCAGAGACTTAGGCGCTATTTTCAAACATCGAGGGTGACTCCATAACCCTTTTCCCCTTAGGAAGGAAAAACCTCCACTCCTGATTCTGTCTTCTCATCCCATTTCTAACTGCCAATCACTAAAAAAAAATTTTTTTTTTTTTATTTATTTATTTATTTTAAAAGCCACTTGTATTGTGTACCAGCCCTGGTAAAGAGACAAAGGGAATGAATAGTGCTGAGGGGAAAAAAGTTTCAGGCTTTCAAAAGAACCTATGAACCATTTTACTTGTGGAACGCAAGGCACTGCAGTTACTATTTAAAATAAAATGCTCACTTTAAAGGCTCCAATTTCCACCATTAAAGCACCGAAGAACAAGAGTCTACATTTTGTTGTTGTTCAGAATGAAGCAATATTTTAAACAAGATTGATGTTTAGGATTACTGCATTCATTCCCACTCCTTCTTGTTCCTTAAAGCAGTTTACAATATAAGGGAGCGGTGGCGCAGGCGGCAAATGATGCCTGCACGTACATCTGGCCGAACAGCTTCGGCTGATCGAGCCCCACCATGGCCGGGGTGAGCGCCCGGCCCTATGTCCCAGCTCCCGCCCACCCAGCAGCTCGAAAGCCTGTTAAAGGGCGATTAGACTAATGGGTACCTGCTACTAGGGGGGGGGCACCCGTCCCTGTGTTGCAGCAGTGAGTGGCGAGCGGCGAAGCGAAGCAGCGGCGACGGCGGCGACGGCGACAGAGAAAAATGGTGGCTGGCGAGGTAAGGAGCGAGCGAGCGAAGAAGGCAGGACCAACTGGTGTGGAGGCGGAGCAATGCAGCAGGCCGGAGCCGCATCGAGACAGAGGCCGCAGCGTAGCATGCGCAGAAGTGCGAGTGGTCCTGGCCCGGAAATGGAACTGCTACAGCCGGAAGAAGGGAACTCCAAAGACCAGCACCAGAAAGGACGCCGTCGACTACCGCCCGCAAGAACAAGACAACAACCGAAGATCCGCCGCAAAAAGGGTGCCTGGTAGGGTAGTCACCACCCCTGTATGTCTGTGGTCCTAGGTTAGATTCTGTAAATGTGATTAGCACTCTCTGTAAGCCGCCCAGAGACCCTTAGGGGTTAGGGCGGGATAGCAAATCAAATAAATAAATAAATAAATATAAATAAGTCAACAGATTAAAAATACGACTAGAAACCTGGAAGTGTTAAACACATACAAAATTAAACATCATTAAAATCTGGGCTCATATGGGTGGGGGGCAATATGTCCAGTCCAAAAAGGGCCTACTGTGGAATGCAAGTGGGGCTCACCAAATTCTGCATGGGCTCTGTCCTCCATCACCTGAGCCTTCTTGGTATGAAACTCATTCAGTGATGTGCAATAAATGTTCACTGTAGCCCAATAAGTTAACTGAAGTCATCGTGGAATAATTTAAGAAAATATATTAGTCCACTGAAGTAACTTATTCATAATTCAGAATTTAAAATTGTCACTCCATGAGTCACACAGATTGGCAGTGGTAATACGTTGTTTATAAATGCACTCATTAATAAATCTATCTCCTTAGAGAATCCGGTAGAGAAAGACATTCAAATTAATTTCAGTACCGTCAGTGGCAAAGTTATATTAATTTAGAATAATCAGAACAGCAATTACATCTAGAGTTGACAGAATCTGAAATACTAATAAACAAGTGGAAGGAAGTAAAAGGTCTCTTGTTACTTCTTTAAGAAAATTAGGTAAAAGCGATCCCTTTGGAAAGGCAAGGGATTGGGAGAAGGTGTTTAATTTTTCACAAACAGCTGCCACAGGAATCAGTTCTGCTCCTAACTTACTTTACTCCAGTATGGATCAGGAAACAGGGAATCACATCAACCTCCCTGACACTACACTGGTTTTACAACATTACTTGAAGTTGTCTAGCATGTGCACAGAATACAATCATCATGTGTGATTAAATCTAACCCCAGTTGCATGATTCACAACAGCTGTGGGGAACAATCACCATGAATTGCAAATTATAACGAATTCAGAAGTACAAGATGTTATTTTCTTGTGTGATGATAAGAATTCTTTTCAGCTATCAGAACATCAAACCAGAGAATATGATAAGAGTTCTTATCGAAGCAGTCCTTTAGCTCACAGGTCCTTAACATTTTTATCCAGGGACCAGCAGTGTATTTTCAAGCAGCCAAGTCCATGACTTCAACACTAGCAACATGCTGAAAAAAATTAACACTAACAGTATTATACATTACATTTCTTCCAAGCCAAACTGCAATCTATCTTGTGGTATAAAAAATGCCCCATGATAAAAAGGTGTCCCTGGCAGCAGAAGACATTGGTTTGGAAGCTACAGACAAGTTCCGTGTGCATTAGTCTCTCACAGCAGAGTGCATTTCCTCTTGCACGAGCACTTCAGTTTGCATCGGGCTAGTTCTAGTACAAGAAAATACACCAGCAGTGTATTTTCAAGCAGCCAAGTCCATGACTTCAACACTGGCAACATGCTGAAAAAAATTAACACGAACTGTATTATACATTACATTTCCTCCAAGCCAAACTGCAATCTATCTTGTGGTATAAAAAATGCCCCATGATAAAAAGGTGTCCCTGGCAGCAGAAGACATTGGTTTGGAAGCTACAGACAAGTTCCGTGTGCATTAGTCTCTCACAGCAGAGTGCATTTCCTCTTGCACGAGCACTTCAGTTTGCATCGGGCTAGTTCTAGTGCAAGACGCCATCTAGCATGCACAGGAATTGATTGAAGAATCCAAGCCGCAGTGGCTTCTAATACCCCAAACACCCAGAGCCTGAAAACACACTTTCGTGTGTGATGGAAAACACGTGCATTAATAACAACATTAAAAATAGTTAATTTTCTTGTTGGTCCGGGGCAGTGTTTCCCTCTAAGCCTCCGGCTCACACAATTTTGTCTCCGCTCAGGGAGGATGGCTCCAGAGCAGACAAATTAAGGCAGTAGCCAAATCGCTGGCTCACAACTTTCATGCCAGTAGCTCACAAAGCAGAATTTTTGCTCACAAGACTCCACAGCTTAGAGGGAGCATTGGTCCGGGGTATTTTTCTATCCCTTGGACATATCTTTCTGGGTTGCAGCAGATGTTCTCCAGATTACCAGCAGAGGCTGCAGCTCTCCAGAGCATTTAATAATAGTTCCCCGAAGCAATGTTTTAGGGGTGGGGAAGAACCTCATGGAATGCTTTCTAACCTCCAACACGGTTAATGGGATCCCAGGACTTTAGTTCAAATTATGATGAAGAACCACTGACAGGCTTTTATTCTATTCAGACCATTTCTTTTCACACTGCATAGAGTTAGAAAGCAATGAACTGTTCTGTACCAAATAGAGATGTGAAGGCCCTGAAAAGGGGGGGGGGGCCTTGGGAAGAAACATGTGTGTGTTAGTTGTAGATATTCCGGGTCGTCTGGCCGTGGTCTTGGCATTGTAGTACCTCACATTTCGCCAGTGGTGGTACCAGCTGTAGCTGACAGGGTGTGCCTGTGGGGCGAAGGAAGAGCATGAGGGGCTGCTGACATAGCATCCCTTCCCTCCCTGGAGTCTTGGAAGACCCCACCTGACCTCGTATGCTACAAACGGTCAGCACATCAAACCTGGGCACCCTGATTTTTTTTTAAAAAAAAAAGATGGGCCTTTGGCTAGATCTAGTAATGTCCTCTCTGTGCTAAACACAAACTTTTGTATTTGGCTGGCTCTGAAGTGTCAAGGTTATTCAAAACATGTATAAACAGAAACATTTGTATGAAGTTTGCATGCTTCCATATTAACTCATATAATGGAATTTAAAGAAGGGTTTTTTGTGGAGGATTTGGCTTTTACTGGTATAGGGTTCGCTTCAGATGCTGCCTTGTCTTTATACATCTGGGCAGAAACAAGCACCCAGGAGATGGCGTTCCTGTGGGATGAGGAAGCTTTCATGACCAGAACTGGTCCCAACAACCACTCAGCAAAAAGCAAAAAGTTACAAGTTAAACAGAGCAAGAATTCAGCTACGTAGACAAAGGCTGCCTTTTTGTGGCCTTCAAAGAACAACTTGCAGAGAGATCAGCACATGAAGAAGGATCTCGTACTACAAGTTTTTCTTCCTCACATCACTCCAAAAATTTCTCAGAAAGAGCTAAATGATCAAAAACCACACACGACTACTAACTGGGTCAACTGTAGGGGAAAGGGCTTAGAAAAACCCCTCCCGGTAAATCTGGGACAAGTGTGACTCCCCACCTACTTCGGTTCCACTGTGACCTGAGTGACAGGTCTTCCTCCAGGGCCGAACTAGACCTGGTTTTGTCACATGGTTACCGTGGGGACTTACATGGGAATGGTGCAGCAGTGCTGCAGGGGCCCAATTCTGCAGGAGGGAAGGAGGGGCTCTTGCCTTCTCCTTGCACTGTTTATCTGACCCAAAGTGGCACCAGAACGGATTCTCTGCACCACTGGAGGGCTGCACATGCAAGCATTCAGGGAACACACAGCTGCCCAATGAGAAGAGGAGGAGGAGATTGGATTTATACCCCGCCTTTCACTACCCAAAGGTGTCTCAGAGCGGCTTACAGACTCCTTTCCCTCCCCCCTCCCCACAACAGACACCCTGTGAGGTAGGCGGGGCTGAGAGAGTTCTCTTGAGAACTACCCTTGAGAGAACAACTCTGAAAAAACTTACGACTGTCCCAAGTTCCCACCAGCAGGTGCAAGTGGAGGAGTGGGGAATCAAACCTGGTTCTCCCAGATTAGAGTCCGCGCACTTAACCACTACACCAAACTGGCAAACAACCCTCCCTCCCCGGCCATTTCAAAAACGGTACAGAGGGGCAAGAGCCATAGTTCCGATCCAAATCAGGTTCCTGAGGTGCTTGGACACGGAGTTGCCAGTGGGAACACGGAGTGCCCATTGGGAACTTGTGTAAAATGTCACATCTAGTTGAGCCATACAGTCTGAGGGGCTGTGAGAAAGGGAAACCCATGCAGGAAAGGCTAAGTCTTTACTTTGTTTCCTGAGACAGAGGTACTGAGCAAGTGGGCAGACAGAATTACACGTCCAAAGAAACACAGCAACCACTTATTCCGGACTCTCATCAGACCTTGGAAGTTAAGCAGGGTCAGCCTTGGTTAGTGTTTGGATGGGAGACTGCCAAGGAATACACAGAGGCAGGCAATGGCAAACTACCGGTACCTCTGAATGGCTCTTGCCTTGCAAACCCCCACAGGGTCACCGTAAGTCAGTTGCAACTTGACAGCAATATATATATCTGGGTGGAGAAAAAGAGAGGCAAAAAGGAGTCAATATGCTGGAACTGTCATTAACATGAGTCCTAACTAGAGATGTGAAGGCCCGGGAAAAAAACCGAAAAAATGGGGGGGGACGGTCCCCCCCCTATTTTTTTCCTGAAGCCTTTTTTGTTTTTTTTCCAAAAAACTGGAAAAATTGAAAAAAGAAAAGAAAAAAATTGATTATGGAATGTTTTATTTTAACATGATGAATAAAATGTTTTAAGACAAGGTGTTCAAATATTTTCCTAATCATTTCTAAAAAATATGTATGGTATCAGATTGATCTAATTTCTGTGCACTGACAAGCAAGTCCTAGGTTACCAACTGAACTCTCCAATGCAAGAACATTGGAGGGAGTAGAGATGTGAAGGCCCCCTCTATAGGGGGAGTAGAGATGTGAAGGTCCGGGAAAAAAACCGGAAAAATGGGGGGGGACGTTCCCCCCCCTATTTTTTTCCTGAAGCCTTTTTTGTTTTTTTTCCAAAAAACTGGAAAAATTGAAAAAAGAAAAAAAAAGATTATGGAACATTTTATTTTAACATGATGAATAAAATATTTTAAGACAAGGTGTTCAAATATTTTCCTAATCATTTCTAAAAAATATGTATGGTATCAGATTGATCTAATTTCTGTGCACTGAGGACAAGCAAGTCCTAGGTTGCAAACTGAACTCTCCAATGAAAGAACAAGATGCATTTCTTCCTTTAGGAGGTGCTGTTGTCACAATAAAAGAAAAAGGTTTCAGTTTTGTTTTTGCATTTGGGTGGGTATTCTGTTTGTAATAATTCTTTGGATACACTATATTTTTAATAGGCTAGTTGTGATAATTTCATGCCAAGTAAAAATGTCCATAGTAATATTTTATGTTCCTAAAGCAACAGAATGACTTTCAATCTGGAAAAGAAAAAAGAAGTGCTAATGTAGCATTTTTTTCAATTTTTCCCAGTCCTTACTGAGGAGTCTATTGACTCAGGCAAAAAAAAAAAAGCAAAGAGAAATAAAAGCATAAGCACCCTTTATACAGACTATTTGAACTTTCAATCACAGTCATCCATCTCTGGGGGCCCACCTCCATTACCCCGAGATTCTCCAACGAGAAATCCAGAAGTGCTAGACTGGGCAGGCTGTACCTGCTGGCCAGCCAACCCTGTAGCATTCAACTACCTTGTAGGACTTTTGGACCGCTGTGCCATTTACCATCCTGACATGGATAGTCCAGGCTAGCTCAATCTCATCAGAGCACAGAAACTAAGCAGTGTCGGCCCTGGTTAGTATTTGGATGGGAGATCACCAAGGAAGTCCAGGGTCGCTACGCAGAACTAGGTGAGAGACCTCTGTTTCCCTCTTGCCCTGAAAACCCTATGGAGTTGGCATGAGTTAGCTGTTTACACACACACACACACACACACACACCATTTACCCATGGGCAGGGCCGGCTCGAGGGGGTTGTGTGCTCTAGGCGAGGCTGCCTCGTGGCGCCCCCCTCAGATGCCAACCTCCCGGTGGGCCCTGGAGTCCTCCGACCTGGCCGCGGCGGGGGAGAGACAGAGGGACGCCACATGCTGGGAAGAGCCTGCTGCCCTGGGCCTGGCCCGCAGGAGGAGGAGGGAGGAGGGGCCGGCAGGCAGGAGCGCGTGCCCCCCCCACCCCGGCCAGTCGCCTCTGTGCGGACTCCCTGCTTCCCCCCCCCCCCGCAACCTAAAGAAGTGGAGAGGAGGGAGCGCCGACTGGCGGAGAGGAGGGAGCGCGGGGAGCCCCGCCGCCGCGACCTGAAAAGAGCCCCTGCTGCCCTGGGCCTGGCTGCAGTAGGAGGAGGGAGGAGGGGCCGGCAGGCAGGAGCGTGCCCATGCTCAGAGGAGGCCCTATTCCCTCGGAAGCCGCCGCATCCAGAGCCAGCTCTGGCCGGCGAGAAGAGGTCCCCCTGCCCAGTCGCCAGGCCTCCCCTCCCTACCCAGCCGCGGCTGATCTTCTGATGCTTCCTCTCCGTGATGAGGGGGCGACGCCACTGCCGTCCATGGCGCCACGCCGCCGCCTCCTGCCCAGCTCCGGCCGACGAGCAGGGAGTCCTTTATAGGCAGCCGCCGCCGTCGAGCCCGACGCCCCGGCCCGCCCCTGCGCCGCCCGCCCGCCCGCCAAGCAAACCCGATGGTGCCGACTCGGCGTGGGGCACCCCGGCAGTCCAACTAGCAGGCAGGAGTGCGCCGCCCCTCATTCCCTCTCCAAAGAGACCCCTTTCCCCCGCAATCCCCTGAGAGGGCGCCCCACCCCCGTCTTGTGAAAAGAACGCACCAGCACCCGCTTCCCGCCTGCCCGCGGCAGCCGCCGCCGCCCTCTCCCCACCTCACCCTTGCAGTGCCGCCGCTGCCCGCTCCCCTCGAGGCCGTTCCAGGCGCTGCGAGGGCGAGGCGTGCTTGCTGTCCAGGCAGTGGCGCGCAGGGAAGTAGTGGCTCTTTGGTGCGCGGGGGCGGGGCGCAGTTTGGCGCCCCTGAGGCCGGCGCGCCCTAGGCCAGACACTAGCTGGCCTAGTGATAGAGCCGGCCATGCCCATGGGTAGCCCATCCACTTATACATTAAGCTGTCCTACCCGCTGCAGCATCATGAGCTCTGTCCGCACAAACCAGCAGCTTCATTACAACCACAAAAGAAAGCGACTGGGGGTAGGGGAGACACCAGAGAACCCTGCCTCAGCACATGGGAAGATCTGCACCAGCAGGAAGCAATTTCCTCAAGGAAACAAAGGACTTTTACTGAGGATAAAAAGTTTGCTTTACTTATCTAGGGAAACCCACTTTGGAGAAAAAACACAACCCTTCCTCAGGCCAAGTATAAAGTCCTTCTGAGCAACTGATTTGCCTGTCCAAGCCAATCCTTGGAAAGAAACGTGCATGAAGGCAGAGGACGATGGATATCAGAATTTATAATCCAGCTCAAGTATTCTTGTTAACAGTTCAAATATGTAGCCAATCCTTCAGAAAACATGTTAATAGAAGAAAACCAAATAGAAGTAGAATCAACACAACCTTAAAAGCTGAAGTTCAACAGACAACAGATAGTAAAGAAAGATTAGAACAAAAAGGAAAAGAATGATTAAACCCCTAACCTCCATGGATAAAAGGATCTGTCACCTGTCTCCCCAACAATATACAAAAACCACTTCCATCTTACATTGAAGTACGCTCCACTATCTGTTGACCAAGCCTCTTCGGTAACATCTCAATAACAATACTGGAAAGAGACTTTCGGTTTATGGCGACACGACAGCGGATGCCTCTCCCAGACCTCCCAGGGAAGCAATCCGCATGCAAGCGGTTTGGAGTGGGGGCGACTGGTTGCCCCCCCCCAGAGCCTTTGTAGAAGGCTCCTAGCCATGGGGCTTTGAAGGGTGGCCTCTTCTCCAGCACATTGCTGGGGAATTGAGGCACTCTTCCGCCCTGACGGTCCTGCTGCTGTGCGTCCATAATGGAACTAGAGCCGCTGACCGCGACAAGCGTTGGAGATCGGGCAGATAAAACATACCTTGAGAGAGGTCTTCAGACCATCAGTGAACTGTGAGTCAAGTTAAGCCGAAATACCGGGAATGTAAAAGAAAGCCCCCCTGGGAACAGCGAGACGAGCGAGTGGGGGAGGGGCCCCTCCCATACGCACAAAGAGAAAAGCGATTTGCCAAGGGGGAGCAGAAATAAAAGCATTAAAATCTGTTTTAAGAGATCATTTAGAGTGCCTTGTAAGTGTTTAGGCGAATTTCAGAGGCTTTAGCAAGTTTTTAGAAGAGTATACAATCCAAAAATATGGTGGACAAAAAAACTGAGAAAGACAGACTAGCAAAAGTGAAACCACCAGGGAGCATGAGCCCACGGCCGGAAGATACCACTGAGTTTTCTAAACTGCTAGTGGACTCTTTGCGCCCTCTACTGGACCAGATTATGAATATCAATCAACAACTGACAGCTTTAAACCAGAACTTTGCAGCTCAGCAGCTCCAACTGACTGAGACTACAAAAAAGACGGCACAAACAGCTGAAAAAGTGAAGGAAATGGATGCCAATTCCAAAAAGGTTTAAAACAAAGGTCCAAATGCTGGAAAAGAAGCAGGTTTCAGATGAATATCAACTTTTGCAGCTACAAATGGAAAAAGCTAACCTAGTCCTCCGGTTCCAAGGGGTCCCTGAAGAAAAAGGAGAGAATCTAAAACAACTGTTGAGCGATGTGCTAGCCCCAGTTACAGATTTAAAAGCGGAATACCTTGTAAGCGAAATGGATGTGGTCTATAGAACCTACTCCGTTTATATCAAGAAAAATAATCTGCCTGGGGAGATAACAGTTATATTCTCGAAGAGACATGTGAGGGATTAAATCCTGAAAGCAACTACAGGAACGCCCTTGAAAATTGGAGGCAACATCATCAGGATGTTAAAAGATATTCCATTTGAAATAAGAAAGAAGAGGAAGAAGTATAAAGACTTGATTTCATTTTTACAAACAAACAGCATTCCTTACAGATGATTGACCCCCAAATGTGTCCTTTTCAAACTGCAGGATAAAAAAGAAAAGATTGACTCTGTCTCCAAAGCGCGTGAGTTCCTGAAACTGCAACTGGGAGAGTCCGGTGAGGACAGCAAGGAAGAAGAAGACAGCAAACCAAGTGATGACATGGATTCTGCTACTTCTGATGAGGACTCTGTCTCTGAAAAGGTGGCGGGAGCCCCTAAACGAGAATATTAATTACGGATTAGAAGAGATAAAACCAAATGAAGGCTGAAGAATTCTGAATAGTGCCTTAAAACTTTTCTTTATTGTTAATGATGCTCTTATGATTTTTTAAACAGTTAAAATAATGGCTTTAAAGATAAATAATATAGCTTGATCAACTATGTTCAATGTAATCATAGCATTTTAGACTAACACTGATACAAGCTGTTGTAATGATCTCCTATACTTGGGTTTTTAGTTTGGTTTTCTTTCCTTTCTTCCATAGCTGTAGTTTTTCCCCTCCCTTTTTTCTGTTGTAGTTTATAGAAAATGCAATAAAAAAATCCCCCCGGGGGCTTAAAAAAACAAAAAAACAACACTGGAAAGTCAATGTACTTCCATTTTTCTCATCCAGTCATAGCTTCTAACAGTACTGTTACAGCATGTTTTCATATATACATGATGCATAACAGAAATAGCAAACACATAGTGTTTGTGGATGGACACCTCTTTTGCTGAAGCAACCATCTGTTTAGCTTATAGTATTCTCTTGCCCACTGTAGACTACTATAACGCTCTCTACATGGGGCTGGCCTTGTCACAAACCCGGAAGCTGCAGCCAGTGCAAAATGCTGTGGCCAGGCTTCTGATGGCTCTCCCCATGAGGGAACACCTCCAGCCTGTCCTGAAGGCAGAGGATGATGGATGCTGCCAATAGCATACCGGATTCGCTTCAAGGTGCTGGTTCTTACATTTAAAGCCCTTTATAGCCAGGGTCCGACATATCCCAGAGAGCACTTCGGTCAGGGTCACAAAACCAATTAGCCCTTCCAGGTCCCAAGAATCCCAGACTAGCTGTAACCAGGGCCAGAGCTTTCTCGGTGGCGACTCCATACTGGTGGAATGAGCTCCTGGAAGAGATCAGGGCCCTGTGGGACCTTCTGCAGTTCCGCAGGGCCTGTAAGACGGAGCTCTTCCACCAGGCCTTCAATTAGGAGCCACCACCATTACCATCGCTACCAGCATTACCACCTATTATCATTATTACCATCAACCTAACAACAACAGAAGCCTGGTGCCTGGTCTATTATTGATAGCCTGTGCTCGCCGACCAAAACCGAGAATGACCAACAAGCTGAGTATCAAGTGAATTTACAGAATGTATGAGGCCATCTTTTGATATTATAAGTCAACTGCTAGCACTTTAATATCATGTAGGTTTAATTGTTAATGGATTGTTTGATGGATTGTTTTTTAGATGTCTATGATATTTATGGTTATTGTGCTTTTATTATGTGAGCCGCCCTGAGCCTGCCAGGGTGGGGTACAAAATTAAATAAATAAATAAATTTGCAGAAAGTGCTCTGCATGATACAAAAGGGAGGGGCGCTCGTTAAAACTTGAGGAGCTTTTGGCAAACTCTGCTAATACAGAAATGTGTCCACAAAGCTGGAAGTTTGATTTCTACTTTGCATACAGCTACCTTTCTGAGGTTGCTAAGGAAATAATGCCTGCCTGAATCACTCACCGCTGAACACAAACGGCTCTTATACAACAGTATGAAACACAATCATTTGTGATCTGACAACTTTTTAAGTTTCACATCAGTCTACATATTAATTTGCAAAATTTACTGCCTGTGGTTAACACCAATGTAGAATATTGCAATATAAAACAAAGAGTACTGCTGTTACGTAATACATTTTCTTTAACTATTGTGGATGTCGCATAGCTTGGTTCCCATGGCAACCAACACTCCAGAATGATAACTGCATCAAAAGAGAAAGAAAGACAGGTTGTTACATAATTGTTGGGGTCATGCTGTGCAAGACATTACGGCCTCCAACTTCCAGTTTGGGGAAACTTGTTATTAAGAGAACTCAGCCAGGATACTTCTTTGACACAGGTCGATGACGGAGACCACCATGTTCCACTCCTGCCATATACACACCTAACTCGTCAAAGGGCATAAAACGACAGCTACAAGGCAGAGACCTGGAGCACAGGGAAGTCAATCAATGCCAAAAATGACCCTGCACCCCACCATAAAAACATCAGCAACCTGCTATCTAGGAGAGCCACTGTAAGTAGCTTATAGCCTACTGAATCCCAAGCAAGAAAAAGACAACACCGAACCAACCTTCCACCAAGGCTGATATGCAGAGGAAAAGGAGCTCCTGGTGGCTATCGGGCACAAGGGTCTCTTCATTGTATGCCTGAGATCTGTGTATTCTATGCAGGTATCCTAAGTTGCCTGTTTGGAGCACAGTTTTAAGGCCCTAATTTTTCACTTGTTATAAGCCTGTTCACCACCTCACATCTTCCTGACTGAGTCCCTCCTTCGAGCTTTCACTTTGGACACCATGAGGGACTTATTTCCCCCCCACACACATTAGTAGCCCCAGTGCTATGGAAGGCCTTTCCTGAAGAGCCACGGAGGGCCCTAGGCTGTCTGCCTTCCACAAGACATTCAAAGCCATTCTCCGTAGGCGGATATTTGGCCGTCTATTTCATAAGGAGGGTATTATTTGGAGGGAAAGTTGTACAGTTGCGTCTTGCCTGCTTCCCAATTTTAACTGCCTGTTACTTTCAGAGCAAGCTTTTTGGTAAGCCACTCTGAGCCATTGTGATTGGTGGGAGAGGAAGTACATAAGTATTTCAATAAATCAATAAATGGGGAGACGTTTAATGATAACGTTGTGTACTCAGGGGGTGGTACTGGATTAAGGCGTGGTAGTGGATTAAAGGTTAGGAACCACTGATGCAAGGTAAACTACCGCAAGCGGATCTACGCTGTTATTAGCAAGATGATAAGAACCTGTAAAAACAGAGGCCACCTCATTAAAGGGAAACAAATTAACATACACCCCATTACAACTGGAGGCTCAAACCACAATCAATTAATTAATTTGTGCAGCATATGACAGGATAATCAGGCAGTGTTTTTCTAGAGAGAACAGTTAATAAGGAACTAAGCATATCCCGAGGAAACGCAGTAACTGGCATCAGAGGAAATCCCAACGAGGGGGAAGGAGTATCAGCCAAAAAGACTTTCAACGCACAAAGAGAAAAACAGACTTGAAAGACAGTTTTAGCACAAGAGCAGGAAGGCTGAATAAAACGCTGGAAACAAAACCTCTGATGTCGTCCCCAGCCCACCCCCGGCCAAAAACCTAGAACCAGTAAATTAACTGAGCTCTTGGCATTAAAGAAACTTTAAAGATGGTCTCATTCCAGGAAGACTACAGCTGTGTGAGCTGCTTCCGGGGAGGGGGTGTTACTATTTACTGACAACAAAGGAATGGGACAGGGCCCACACGATAAAAGGTAAAACAGAATTAATCAGAGGCACTCCATCGAGTCACCTCTGTTCTAGGGCGCACTCAATACCATCACAGCGCCCACCCACACCAACGTAACCATCCCTGGTACCGAGGTGCCACCAGGCCCTGCGGCTACCCTTCTTCCAGCAATGCCATTCTGGTCTTGACAATCACATGCGGGACGCCTAACAGCGAAGAGCATCTTATTCTCTTGAACGTCAGCAACTCATAGAGCTTAGCCAGGTACTATTGAAACGTCTCCTTTTGTTGTTCAGTCGCACAGTCGAGTCCAACTCTTTGCGACCCCATGGACCAGATCACGCCAGGCCCTCCTGTCTTCCGTCGTCCTCTGAAGTTTGCTCAATTTCATGTTCGTTGCATCTAAGACACTGTCTAACCATCTCATCCTTTGCCGTCCCCGTCTTCTTTGACCTTCAATCTTTCCCAGCATCAGGGTCTTCTCCAGTGAGTGCTCCCTTCTCATTTGGTGGCCAAAGTATTTGAGCTTCAGTTTCATTATCTGGCCTTCCAGGGAACAGTCAGGGTTGATTTCTTTTAGGATTGACTGATTTGATCTTCTTGCAGTCCAAGGGACTCTCAAGAGTCTTCTCAAGCACCATAGTTCAAAAGAATCTATTCTTCGGCACTCGGCCTTCCTTATAGTCCAACTTTTGCAGCCATACATGACTCCTGGGAATACCATTGCTATGACCATGTGGACTTTTGTTGGCAGGGTGATGTCTCTACTTTTTATCATGCTGTTTAGGTTCGTCATCGCTTTCCTCCCAAGGAAGAAATTTAATTTCATGGCTGTCACCGTCTGCGGTGATCTGGGATCCCAGGAACATGAAGTCTGTCACTACTTCCAAGACTTCCCCTTCTATTTGCCAAGGAGTGATGGGGCCGGATGCCATGATCTTAGTTTTTTTGATGTAGAGCTTCAAGCCCACTTTTGTGCTCTTCTCGTTCACTCTGAGCAAGAGGCTCTATAGGTCCTCTTCACTTTCTGCCATTAGAGTGGTATCGTCTGCATATCTGAGGTTGTTGATCTTTCCCCCAGCAATCTTAATTACCGCTTGTGATTAATCCAGGCCAGCATTTCGCATGATGTACTCTGCATATATATTAAATAAGCAAGGCGACAATATACATCCTTGTCGTACTCCTTTTCCTATGCTAAACCAATCAGTTGTTCCATATCCGGTTCTAACTGTTGCTTCTTGACCCTTATACAGGTTTCTCAAGAGACATGTGAGGTGGTCTGGTACTCCCATCTCTTTAAGGACCTGCCATAGTTTGTTGTGAGCCACACAGTCAAAGGCTTTAGCATAGTCAATGAAGCAGAAGTAGATGTTTTTCTGGTACTCTCTTGCTTTCTCCATAATCCAGCGCATGTTGGCAATTTGATCTCTAGTTCCTCTACCTCTTACCTTTTACCTGTAACAAAAAAAGAAGCAGGGCCCAGCAATCTCTGAGCCCCACCACTTTGGGGAGTCTGAGGGAGAGGGGAAGATGCAAACTATGCAAGAGCGTTTCCTCACCTGTGGGTCAGGAGGACCCACGGGTGGGTTGCAAAGCCTGCAAAAGTGGGTCAACAAACTATTGTGGGTTTATGACGGCCCTTCTCCTCCATGTCTTGGCCAAACTCACACGGAAATCTTTCTGAGATGGAGGCGGTGAGGTGCAGCAAGCCAGCCGGCGGTCGATGATGAGCCAGGTAAGCAAGGCTGAAACAGCAGATGAACCTGGAAAAGCAGCCTGTGAACCTTCTTGCCCAACCCAGCAGCCGGCACCCTCACCCCACCCCCCATTTTCCCCTTCCTTTAGTCACGGCCCCCCAAAATTTCCTTTGATGGTAATGCCACCTAGCTGTTTCTTAGCAGTCACTGCTTTTCTGATTTTTTTAAAAAGGGCCATTTATGTGCTGCACCTGCTGCTGCGCTTGTAACCAATGGCCTGCTTCAGATGTACTGTTTTTCGCTCAGGCTGCTGCTGCTTACTCCAGTCCTGCTTGGTGCAGCAGCAGCAGCAGCTCCCAGGCTGTGTGTACGTGAGGGTGCTTGTGTGCTTGCTGGGGGTGGAAGGGGAACCTCTTCTTTTTTTTTTTGCCATCAAGTCACAGCTGACTTCTGGTGACCCTGTGGGGTTTCCAAGGCAAGAGATATTCAGAGGTGGTTTGCCGTTGCCTGCCTCCGCATCACACTCCAGTATTCCTCGGAGGTCTCCCATCCAAATACTAGCCAGGGCCAACACTGCTTAGCTTCCAAGATCTGATGAGATCGGGCTAGCCTGGGCTAGCCAGGTCAAGGCTTGTGGACAATACTGCAGAGATTATTATACTCTGGTAGTCCACAGGGGAGAAACATCAGGACCAGTGCGCTCTCTACGCTGTGGAGTCTCTTGAGCAGAGATTCTACTTTGTGAGCTACTGGCATGGAAGTTGTGAGCAAGGGATTTGGCTACTGCATAGATCAGTTTGCTCTGGAGCCATCCTTCCTGAGCTAAGACAAAAATGGGTGAGCCGGAGGCTAAAAAACTGTGAGCTAGCTCACACTAGCTCAGCTTAGAGGGAACACTGATCAGGACCAAGCTATCCTTAACCAGTTGTCTCCGATTGCTGGGGAAGTCACAGCTTGCATACATCTCCTGGCTCTGTCTCTTCAGTTTTCTGCAAAGAAAGAACCAATGCAGACTGGGAGCTACGGGGCCTGCTTGGTCCTCCTACAGGAGGAGGATGAGCAACTCAGCAGCTGTTAGTCATGATTCTAACACCCCATTTCATTTTTAAAGATAGTTAACTAAAAGTCGGAGCTGCGGTAGCTCAAGTGGTTAAGATGCTGAACTGCAGGCTGTGGAAGGTCGGTAGTTCAGCAGTTCGAGACCTGAGTGTGCCGCATGACGGAGTGAGCTCCCATCTCTAGTTCCAGCTCCTGCCAACCTAGCAGTTCGAAAGCAAGGAATTATTTATTTATATTTATTTATTTATTTATTATTTCAACTTGATATACCGCCCTAACCCCCGTAGGGGTCTCTGGGCGGTTTACATTTTTGGGTGCTAGTCACATATTTGAATCCTAACTAAGGCCACATCAATTCAATGGAATTGCAAGTAGATAAATAGGTACCACTTCGGTGGGAAGGTAACAGCTTTCTGTGCGCCTTGGTGTTTAGTCATGCCGCCCACATGACCACGGAAACGTCTTCGGACAGCGCTGGCTCTTCGGCTTTGAAACGGAGATGAACACCGCAACCCTAGTCGGAAGTAAATGGTGCGGCGGGAGCTGGAACACCTGGCTCTGTATGCCCACGTAGGGTTACATCCACCCTGAGTCTGTGTTTTAGTGTCCTATTTAATTCAATGAGGCTTCCTTACCAAGCAATCATATGCCCACTTACCTAGGAGTAAACCCTGTTGAATACAGACACTTACTTCTGAGTAAATACGCATAAGAATGTGCATTCTGACAAGGGTGTGGAAGAGGCGCATTAATTCTTGGTGGTTTTAAAAATTAATTTTAATTAGCCTAAGAATAAATAGACCCAGTAGCCTTCAAGGTTCAATAAGATCCACTTGCTGTGTCTATAATTTTTATAGTTCAAGTAGCAATAACGGGCAATCAGATAGTTGTGTTCTTACAGCTACACAAAAAAACTGGAATAACTTACATAAGTGCAATGAATATCTCAACAAATTCCACGTTAATGGTTATAGTAAGTAAACTTTTGCTTGGATAATTTAAGCTTAAGTAATAGCTATAAAGCAGACAAAGGTTATAAAATAGGCAAACTTGTAGTTAAAATGTATGAACACAATGGCTATGAAAAACCTACAGTCCAAAATTCATGTGGCAATAAATCAATGGGTTGCCATACCAAGTATATTCAAGCTTGTGGGTTACCATACCAAAAAGGTTTGGAACGAACGTGTTTCATGCTGTCAGTTAACAGCTCCAAAACTGGAATACTTATTTCCCCAGAATCTAGATTGCTTCATCATACAATTCTGAAAAGCACATATACATGCTTGCTGCAAAAAATCTACAAGCTTAGTATTCTGAGATGCAGAGAGTAATAGCTGAGAGAGGTGAAAACTCAGGTTTGGCCTCAGAGTGGGACATTTTAAACATATGCATTCATTAATACTTATAATTCTTGCCGTCAAAAATAAGCCCAACCCTCCTGCATCAGACACTCACCCAGGGATCCCGTCTTAGCCTCAGAACAGTGGTTACTAACCCTCCCTGCACCCCAGAGTACAAGGACCAGAGAAGAAATTGCATGCAATTCCAAACTGTCAAAAATAAACAAATAACGTTCACAAGGGTGCCATCAGTATGCTGGGATACCGTGTTCCCCCAAAAATAAGACACTGTCTTATATTTATTTTTTCTCAAGAAGACACACTAGGGCTTATACCACAAATGCATAGAAATCCTGCTAGGGCTTATTTTATGGGTAGGTCTTATTTTCGGGGAAACAGGGTAGTTACTAATTCAGAAAGATGCATTAATTAATGGCATTCTTCTATACAGCCCCCAATCCAGAAGAGCCAGAATGGGGTAACACTTGGACAGCCAAATGCAAAAATAATTAGGTTAACGTTTAACAAGCCAAAGAAACAGTTTTAAATAACTTTTATGCATCCAGCTAGTTGCACTACCACGAGAGAACATATTCAGAACATTAAACTATACTATACGCAGAGCTACTGTGGTATAATAGAGAGGAAGAGATCAGTTTAAATTGGTTTTTTGGGGTCATAAACCTTCTTTGGTAAGTAACACTCTCAGCCTAAACCATCTCATAGATTTGTTGAAAGAATCAGACTATATGCTACCTTCAACTCCCACTGTACACTACATAGATCACCTTAGCAGAAGGGTGAGACGGAAATAAAATAAAATCTTTCACTATATTTTGAACAACAGTTCAGCTTTTTTAATATGACTCTTTCATGATGCATTACATTTTTTCTTCCATAACATATACACATTCCTTAGATTTCTAACCTGGATATCAAATCTTGCCATCTATGCATCTAATAGCAAGATGTGGCCCCCATCTACAGATATGGAGGAGACTACACATTTTTTTCTGTAAATTTGGGGGAGTCCACAGGTTTGCAGAAAAATCTGAACTGTTAAAAAATACATTGGGGGGGTTTAAATCCCCCCCCCCATTAAAAAGTGTTGTCTGTGCATGCAAGGTACTTACCAGAAGAGCTGGTGGCAGTGTTGTCTGTGCAGACAAGGTACTTACCAGAAGAGCTGGTGGCAGCAGTCACAGGAAACCACTCCAGGCCCAGCCACAGCAGACACCAGGAAAGGCTCCGGGCCCAGACACCCTGGCGGCAGAAGATTCCGGGAGCTGCTCCACACTCAGAGCAGCTCTCAGGGGCTGCCACTGCTACCACCAGGCTTTAAGGGGGGCAGTATGCAGGGGTGCTTGCTCGGTCAGTATTCGGCTACCGATATAGCTGAGCCTGGGGGGAAAAAGGCTTTTTCGGCTTTTATTCGGGTGACAGCTATACTGCGAGCCAGCCCCAGCTGACCCTCTCTCGCAGCTCCGAGCTGCAAGAGAGGATCAACTGGGGCAGCTGTTAGCTCCATGCCACCTCATCTGGGGCTGGTGAGAGACTTCCCCACCACACACAGATCCTGGGGCCAGCTTCTCCTGGCTCACAGTTTAAATCGCTGGGCAGGAGAAGCCCCCCAGCTAGGTCTGCATGCAGCAGTGAGTAAACTCTGTGGTCTCTTTAAATGCCTTCAGAGTTTACTCGTCATGGTGCAGCATTTAAAGGGACCCTGTCCTTTAAAATACATTTTCCCCCTCCATTGGAAACAGTGGAGGATGGGGACACCTTCTTCTGGGGCCCAGCAGCTATGCTGCAAATTCAATGCTTCTGCTTAAAAAAAAAAAATAGCCCCCACAGAGGGCTCAGTTCTCCATTATAGCCTATGGGGACCATTGACTATAGTGGTCCCCACAGGGTATAATCGAGCTAAAAAAAATTTGGCAGTCCAAAATATTTCCTGAATTCCAACACCATACCGATATTGGTATTCGGGAATAATGGGAAATACCAATATTTTTCCGGTTCTATGTATCCAAACCCCCAAAATACCAATTTTTTGTGCACACCCCTAGTGGTAGGGGCTGGAGCTGCACCAGGCACCTAGTTTACGGGGGGAGGGAGGCAGGATGGGATTCCCTCCACTTCGAGTCTCACGAAGGCCCCATTTGTAGCAGCATATTTGTCACTGTTTCACCTTGCTTACATCCTTCACAGAACCCAGGAGCACTGATATTATTCGCACAGTTTTCATGAATACAAATTCGGATAGATTAGCTGTCCCTCAATGTAATTTTTGCAGTAATCTATGGCTTATCTAGCCATTTATAACTGACTCTTCTAAGGGTCTCAAGCAGGTCAGGGTAAACACCCTGAGAGTGACTAACTGGCCCAAGTTCACCTGTTGAACTTTAGAGCAGAAAAAAGATTTGAACCTAAGTCTCCAGGGGCTTATCACTACACCACACAGGACAACACAGGTCAAATGTGACAATCGCTACAAAAAAGAATAAATAGACACGGAAGTTTTTATATATAAACAGTGGAATCATCCAAAAGCCTATAGAGAACATTGCAGTCTTCCTGGGCACTTGGTTGCTAACCTGAAAGTCAGCAGAATTCACCAACGAAAGTCCTTCAAAGGGAGACTCCAGTGGGAAACAGCCAGATTAGCCTTCATCAGTACAACTGATAACACTGACCTGGGCATCCTATGACAATTTTCTAAGCGTCAATAGCTGTTAGTCACATTAAGTGACCTAAGCTGCCACCCACTACAGGTGTGGCAAAGCAAAGGATCACTATGTTTCTCTGTATATATACACGCGTGTGTGTATATATATAGTTTTGCATAGAAATATCACATACTAGGCTTTTTAAACAAATTGATTTCTTCCCCCTCTCTTGCTGGCGGGGAATTTACTTCTCTGCATCTGATGTAGTCAGCTCAAGAACACCAAAGCATAGGCTACAATAAGTGTCGTTAAGGTACAAAAAGACTCTTCCATTTTAATACAGCTTTCGTCCTTTTCTAAATTTAAAAAAGTGTCTCTCTAAGAGCACGAATTCCCTTCCAAGGAGCCATTTCATTTTCACTGAAAATCAACAGGAAAGATCAATACACTTCAAGAGATTGTACGGCTTCAGCAGAATCTTGTTCACGAACCTTCCACCCAAACCACCCACAATTCATCTTCCCATTCGCCGCACAAGAACGGCGAGTCTGTTTCCCAGGAATGAATTCAACAGCTTCCCAGAGAGTGTTCCGGTTGGCAATACATTATCAAACCTTCACAGGGCCGCTTATTTTATTCTAACTTCCTTCAGTCCACTTAAGATTCCAGGGATGCGCTAAATGCTGTATTCTGCCCAGCACAAACCCCAGAGACAAGGCTGATGGATAAGACCACTGTCAGATTCCTGAAGACAGCTCAGAATCCGGCAGGCCTCACGACTCACACACAAGGCTACGACAACACTGCCAAAGGCACGACAAACACTCAGTATTACCCTGTACTGAGATTCTTGGGGAGAATTCCTCTCAAGCACTTTTATCCGAACTTCCTGTGGGGTTAAATGAATTAGAAGTGTCTGAGTTGCCAGGGAACCTTCACACACCAACCTCAATTCCGCATTCTTTTGGACTAGTAATTCAAAATCACACACGGGGCCCCAATCGCCTGCAGACCTATCTGGCTCTCCTGCAGGGAGAGCCGGTGGCTGGAAATAGTATCAGAAGCACAGCCACCAAAGAATGCTTGGACACCCCCTTCCCTCTCCTAAATTATATTTAATTTGGGACACGGCCGGGATGGGGGCGAACAAGCTCACAGCTTGTCAAAAGAGCCTTCTAGTCTGAAATTCTCCAACAAAGCCTAACGTAGGCTAGACTCTTCCAGCCAGTCTCCCACAAAGATGCCCCGAAGGAGGGATCACCCTACCTTTCAGTGGAGGGAACAAGGAGAAACCAACCCATGTCAAAATCCCCATCAGCTTGCAGCATTCCGAGGCAAACGCTAGCGCCTCCCTCCTCGGGTCCATCTTCGCCTTCCCGGGAGCGGACTCTCCAGTGCAACAACAGTTGCCATTCATAACACACACAGGATCTCTGAGCTTCCGCTTATCCCTTCCTCCTCGCACGGATCTCAACACTGAGGGAAAGCTGCTTCCAAAAGCCCTTTAAAGCCACCTGGACTGCGCGAAACACGGCTTCCACTCATCCCCACGACCCAGTTCAGAACACACACCCCTCCGACACCCATTCGGGTGCAATCCCGGGTTTCTGCAAGCACCCCCTCCTCAATGCTCCCTCTAAGCCCTGGGGTCCCGTGAGCAAGAATTCTACCCTGTGAGCTGCCAGCATGAAAGTTGTGAGCAGGCAATTCTGCCACGGCCTCCATCCATTTGCTCTGGAGCCCTCCTCCCCGAGCAGAGACAAAAACGCCTGAGCCAGAGACTACAAAAACCTGTGCGCCCGCTCAGCCTGACTCAGCTTAGAGGGAACACCAACCCCTCATCCCCGCCGGTTCGGGTCAAGTCACTCTGAGCCGGGCTGCACCGCCGGGGGAGACAAGCAGTGTTCCCTCTAAGCTGAGTTAGCGTGAGCTAGCTCACGGTTTTTTAGCCTCCGGCTCACACATTTTTGTCTCAGCTCAGGAAGGAGGGCTCCAGAGCAAACTAATTCATGCAGCAGCCAAAGCTCCTGCTCACAACTTTAATGCCAGTGGCTCGCAAGGTAGAATTTTTGCTCACAGGGCTCCATAGCTTAGAGAGAACATTGGAGACAAGCCGTGGCCCCTTCCCCACACGCCTCCACACCCAGGTTCGCGACTCTCCCGGAGCTGCCGTCCATCCTCCACCTGCCTGTCTCCCCCCTGTAGCTGACAATGGGGACCCGTGTTCCCTCTAAGCTGAGTTAGTGTGAGCTAGCTCACTGTTTTTTAGCCTTCGGCTCACCCATTTTTGTCTTTGCTTAGTAAGGAGGGCTCCAGAACAAACTAACTTATGCAGGAGCCAAACTGCTCGCTCACAACTTTAATGCCAGTAGCTCTCCAAGTAGAATTTTTGCTCACAAGACTCCACAGCTTAGAGGGAAAATTGATGGGGACCATGGGGCCTGGCCCCCCTAGTGTTCCTCCTGGGGCCCCCTCCTTCCCGGGGGGGTGACCCTCAAGTGCCCCAACCTGCCTGCATTGCGCTTTGATTTAATTAGCAGGCGAGCCCCCCCCAAAAAAAAATAATTAGCAGCCCCCCCGTCAATGTTCCCTCTCAGCTGTGAAGTCCTGTGAGCAAAAATCCTACTTTGTAAGCTACTGGCACTAAAGTTGTGGGCGAGCCATTTGGCTGCTGCATCAGCTTAGAGGGAACACTGGTCATGAGCAATATTCCCTCTAAACTGTGGAGTCTTGTGAGCAAAAATTCCACTTTGTGAGCTACTGGCCTTAAAGTTGTGAGCGAGGGATTTGGCTGCTGCATCAATCAGTTTGCTCTGGAGCCCATCCTCCCTGAGCGGAGATAAAAATGTGTGAGCCGGAGGCTAAAAAACAGTGAGCCGGCTCACACTCACTCAGCTTAGAGGGAACAGTGCCCCCCCCGCATATCCCCCCATCCACCTTTGCCGGCTTCTGGCACCCGCAGCAACCCCCCGCCCGCCTGTCTGCACAGCGACACGTTACGCAGGCCGGCCCCAAGTAGGCGAGCCCCCCTTCCCCCAGCGCTAACGGTCTGGGCGCGCGGGCGCGCCTTCCATCCAGACACGTGCCGGCCGCGTCCCGACGTTCCGCACCTGTGGACTCCCCCAAATTTACAGAAAAAATTGTGTAGTCTCCTCCGTATCTGTAGATGGGGGCCACTTCTTGCTATTAGATGCATAGATGGCAAGATTTGATATCCAGGTTAGAAACCTAAGGAACGTGTGTATGTTATGGAAGGAAAAATGTAATGCATCATGAAAGAGTCATCTTAAAAAAGCTGAACTGTTGTTCAAGATATAGTGAAAGATTTTTATTTTATTTCCGTCTCACCCTCCTGCTAAGGTGATCCAGCGCTAATGGTCCGGGCGGGCGCGCGCCTTCCCTCCAGACACGTGTAGGCCGCGTCCCGACGTTTTATTCTAACTTCCTTCAGTCCACTTAAGATTCCAGCTTAGAGGAAACACTGGTCATGAGCAATGTTCCCTCTAAGCTGTGGAGTCCTGTGAGCAGAAATTCTACTTTGTGAGCTACTGGCACTAAAAGTTGTGAGCGAGTCATCTTTAAAAAGCTGAACTGTTGTTGAAAATATAGTGAGAGATTTTATTTTATTTCCGTCTCACCCTTCTGCTAAGGCGATCTATGTAGTGTACAGTGGGAGTTGAAGGTAACATATAGTCTGATCCTTTCAACAAATCTATGAGACGGTTTCGGCTGAGAGTGTTACTTACCAAAGAAGTTTTATGACCCCCCAAAAAACCAATTTAAACTGATCTCTTCCTCTCTACCATACCACAGTAGCTCTGCGCATAGTATAGGGTGCTGCTAGGTAATCCCCTCCCCGTGAATCTGTGGCCCTAGCTAGGTAAACAAACTACGAAAGTAGTACAGTGTAAACCGCTCTGAGACCCATTGGGGGGTCATGGGCAATGTTCCCTCTAAGCTGTGGAGTCCTGTGAGCAAAAATTCTACTTTGTGAGCTACTGGCATTAAAGTTGTGAGCAGGTGATTTGGCTACTGCATCAATGAGTTTGCACTGGAGCCATCCTTCCTGAGCGAAGGCAAAAATGTGTGAGCCAGAGGCTAAAAAACTGTGAGCTAGCTCACACTAACTCAGCTTAGAGGGAACACTGGTCATGGGCGGTATAGAAATTGGAAATGTAATGTAATGTATAGTTTAATGCTCTGAATATGTTCTCTCGTGGTAGTGCAACTAGCTGGATGTGTAGTCTCCTCCGTATCTGTAGTGAAAGGTTTTATTTTATTTCCGTCTCAACCCTCCTGCTAAGGTGATCCAGCGCTAACGGTCCGGGCGCGCGCGCGCCTTCCCTCCAGACACGTGTAGGCCGCGTCCCGACGTTTTATTCTAACTTCCTTCAGTCCACTTAAGATTCCAGCTTAGAGGAAACACTGGTCATGAGCAATGTTCCCTCTAAGCTGTGGAGTCCTGTGAGCAGAAATTCTACTTTGTGAGCTACTGGCACTAAAAGTTGTGAGCGAGTCCTATTCAAAAAGCTGAACTGTTGTTCAAGATATAGTGAAAGATTTTTATTTTATTTCCGTCTCACCCTCCTGCTAAGGTGATCCAGCGCTAATGGTCCGGGCGGGCGCGCGCCTTCCCTCCAGACACGTGTAGGCCGCGTCCCGACGTTTTATTCTAACTTCCTTCAGTCCACTTAAGATTCCAGCTTAGAGGAAACACTGGTCATGAGCAATGTTCCCTCTAAGCTGTGGAGTCCTGTGAGCAGAAATTCTACTTTGTGAGCTACTGGCACTAAAAGTTGTGAGCGAGTCATCTTTAAAAAGCTGAACTGTTGTTGAAAATATAGTGAGAGATTTTATTTTATTTCCGTCTCACCCTTCTGCTAAGGCGATCTATGTAGTGTACAGTGGGAGTTGAAGGTAACATATAGTCTGATCCTTTCAACAAATCTATGAGACGGTTTCGGCTGAGAGTGTTACTTACCAAAGAAGTTTTATGACCCCCCAAAAAACCAATTTAAACTGATCTCTTCCTCTCTACCATACCACAGTAGCTCTGCGCATAGTATAGGGTGCTGCTAGGTAATCCCCTCCCCGTGAATCTGTGGCCCTAGCTAGGTAAACAAACTACGAAAGTAGTACAGTGTAAACCGCTCTGAGACCCATTGGGGGGTCATGGGCAATGTTCCCTCTAAGCTGTGGAGTCCTGTGAGCAAAAATTCTACTTTGTGAGCTACTGGCATTAAAGTTGTGAGCAGGTGATTTGGCTACTGCATCAATGAGTTTGCACTGGAGCCATCCTTCCTGAGCGAAGGCAAAAATGTGTGAGCCAGAGGCTAAAAAACTGTGAGCTAGCTCACACTAACTCAGCTTAGAGGGAACACTGGTCATGGGCGGTATAGAAATTGGAAATGTAATGTAATGTATAGTTTAATGCTCTGAATATGTTCTCTCGTGGTAGTGCAACTAGCTGGATGTGTAGTCTCCTCCGTATCTGTAGTGAAAGGTTTTATTTTATTTCCGTCTCAACCCTCCTGCTAAGGTGATCCAGCGCTAACGGTCCGGGCGCGCGCGCGCCTTCCCTCCAGACACGTGTCGGCCGCGTCCCGACGTTTTATTCTAACTTCCTTCAGTCCACTTAAGATTCCAGCTTAGAGGAAACACTGGTCATGAGCAATGTTCCCTCTAAGCTGTGGAGTCCTGTGAGCAGAAATTCTACTTTGTGAGCTACCGGCACTAAAAGTTGTGAGC
>NW_015175983.1:1004481-1022331 GCF_001447785.1 Gekko japonicus
CGGGTGCCTTGTGTGTTATACAAAGCCCAATCATCCTGCGCCTGGGTCTTCCGCGGGCCCCAATGCGAAGGGGTTGGAGGCGGCCAAGACAGGTGCGCAGGTAAGCGGGGAAACGTTCCCCCCACGGCACCCTCCAGCGAGGCTGCAGTCGTAGACACCAAAGGAGCGGAGGTAGGTGGGACTGATCCCGAGTCCCCCTCCGTTTTGAGTAGATCTCCCTCAGTCCCGCTCATGATCTTGCCAGATTCGGAACGATAGGAGAAAGAGAGTTCTAACAATATGTTGGATCCCCAAGCATCGAGAATAAATCTACGTTTTCAAGAAAAGCAAAATTTATTTCAAAGCGTTGGAAAGACACTCAAACACGTTCTTTGTTAGAACTGGGGATACACAGGTAGGGCAAGCATAATAAAGGAAATTCAAACAGACACAGATCCAATGAATAACATTCCCGCTGGCGGGCTAAAGAAACGGTTGCGCGCCCAGTCCATGAGAACCAGGCAGAACATCAGACAAAACACAGGTGCAGTTCCCAAGCGATAATCAGTGGCAAGCATTACAGCATCCTCTCCTCCACAAACCCTCCAGTAGATTATCTTAGGCATTCCAGCATAGAAGCAGAATAACAAGCCGGGTGCAACAGGGGAAGGATATGTACACAGAGGTCACAGAAACATAATGGCAGCTTGCTGACACTACTCTCGTAGCCATGGCAGTGACGTCAGAGCCTGGTAGGAAGGCCTTCAATTCAGGGGGTGGTGGCCCTTTCGGGTCTGCCCGTGCTCCTCTGGGAAGGGGAGGGAGGGCGGCTTTGGGAGTCGGGGTGGGGGAGCATGCTCAGTGGGCGCCGCCGAAGCCGGCTGCCCTCGCTTGCCCGCCATGTGGATGGCAGGACGGTTGGACGGGCTGGGTGCCAGTGTTCCCTCTAAGCTGAGTTAGCGTGAGCCGGCTCACAGTTTCTTAGCCTCCGGCTCACACATTTTTGTCTTCGCTCGGGAAGGTTGGCTCCAGAGCAAACTAATGTACGCAGGAGCCAAATCGCTCGCTCACAACTTGAATGCCAGGAGCTCACAAGGTAGAATTTTTGCTCACAAGACTCCACAGCTTAGAGGGAACATTGGCTGGGTCTACTCAGGGGACGGGGTGGCGGCGCTCTGCGGTTAACGGTCGTGCCTGTGGTGGTAAATGCTGGCGAGCTTTATTATTCCCCACCACCCCCTTCCTTAAAATAAACATGTTCAGGGGTCATTTCGTAGAAGAAGAGGTGCGGGAGCTCATTAGCATAACTTATTAGCATGACTTATTAGCAGGGCTGGATTTAGACTTGCTGAGGCCCTAAGCAATACAAAACCCAGAGGCCCCCTACTGGTCTCCACAAAAATTTAAAATATATACGCCTTTTTAATATTTGAAATATTTTTATATTGTGTTTTTATTTGAGGCCCCAGCAGATTGCAAGGCCCTAAGCTGTAGCTTATTTAGCTTATGCGTAAATCCGGCACTGCTTATTAGCATAACTTATTAACATATGCCGCCCCCCCTGACATCACCGGAAGTGTGTCAGAAGGCAACACCCACCGCTCAGGTCCCACTGGACTGTTTTGGATTGCTAAGCTATTGGGATGGGGGTAATGTGCAGATCTCACAGAGGAGGGAGAGCTTGTACCTGAATAAAACATGGTCTTAAAGGTGCCACTGGACTGTTTTGGGCCGGGGGGGCCCTCTGCAGCTTACCTGGCTGCTTCTTGCTCTGACTGAGGGCTGCTGGGAGCAGGGGGTGGGGCTTCTTGGCATGTGCCTGACCCCTGGGCTCTTTACTGCTGGAGCTCCGGCTCCTGTGTGCTCCTGCAGGAAATTACCCCTTGTGACGACCTCTTATTTGGGGAGGTCTAGATTTACTTTAAAAGTGTTCTTTATGTTTTGCTCTCAGGGTAAACTGGCTGCCACCAGGGAAATTTAGGCTTTCCCAACCTTTTTTATAAGATTTCTTCTTAGGGTTTTGGTATTGTGACCCAGGGTCTGGGCTTTCGAAGGACTATGTGTTTCCTGGGAAGAATTTCGTTCAGAACTTGTGTCTTAAATAAAAGTAGATTTATTTGATGTTCACACACTCTTCCCTCTTATTGACAGGGATCAGAGCATGTCACTTTGTAACAATATTTTCCTTAGGCCATATATGGTTACTGTTTCTTTATGCTTTAACTTTTTGTAACACACAAAAGACTTCTCTCTCTCAGACCTTAAAACGAACAAACTGCTTAACTCTTTTACTAGACAGAACTTATAACAACTGCTTTCACACAGCACTCTCTGCTGACTCTCCCTGTTCAACTGACTTTTTCAACTCCCATAACTCTAACAGACACCCTTCAACTGACACTCTTGACTGACATATCTTATCCTCCCTCCCCCTCTCTGTCAATCACCAATCACACCACATGCCGCATTCTACATTATCATCACACAGCCATGCAAACCACTTTTAAAGACACAAACACACAAAACATGAAATCGTTACACCCCTGAACATGTTTATTGATAAAATAACCTTAACAATAAGAAGTAATCCAGGTAGTCAGTTCCTGAGAGGGGTTGGCGTGGTGTGATCCATAATCCAGGCGGGTCTGCTCTGTTGGTCTGAAGCAGTAGAACAAATTGAGAGTCCGGTGGGGACACCTTTGAGGCCAACCAAGGTTTATTTGAGGTGTGAGCTTTCATGTGCAAAGCACGCTTTTTCAAATACCATACCTTGAATAAACCCTTGTTGGTCTTAAAGGTGCCCCTTGAAAAAAGAGCAGTTTCTGTCAAGAGCTCTCTCAGCCCCACCTCCCTCACAGGGTGTCTGTTGTGGGGAGGGGAAGGAAAAAGGAATTTGTAAGCCGCTCTCAGACACCTTTGGGTAGTGAACGGCGGGGTATAAATCCAATCTCTTCTTCTTCTATCCCTCCATGGTCATCTCAGGCCTCCACAAGTTTGATTCCTCAATATGCCATTGCAATTCTTCAGTCCAGCTTGTGGCCTGGAGCATATTCCTTTGCTATTGGCAGGTAGGGAGCAGAAACCTGGTTCTGTTTCTTGCCTAAGCAGCATAGAATACATACTTCTATTATTTCTGTTCTGTTATTTGGACAATTTCTTATTCCAAGTTGACCAATTTCACTGCGAAAACCAAGTTTGGCTTTCATATTGCAGAGATTCCTACATAAAGGTTGCAAACCGATGCTTGCTTACAAGGGAGTAATGGGCATACTTCTCAACTAAAAAGTTGAAAAGTTTAGTCCACGAAGGATATGTTGGCTCAAACTATATGAAGCTAATACAGTTAGGGATGGGCGAGAACCAGTTCATGAACCAATGTTCGGGGAGGGCACCTTCCCTGAACATTTACCGGACTTTTGGAAGGTTCAAGTTCGGATGTTCGTGGCCAGCCATTTAAACTAACCCCTGAGTGGGTCTGCTGGTCATCTGTTAGGTTTAAATGGCTTCAAGAGGGAGAGCAAAACCGAGGGGTTAAATGGCTGCCAGCCATTCAAACATAACCACTGTCTGGCGGATCCACTCAGTGGCTAGGTTTAAATGACTGCAAGTCATTAAGCCCTTCAGTTTCACTCTGCTCCCTTTGATGGGGGGAAGGAAAACTGAAGAGTTAAATCACTGCCAGCCATTTAAACCTAACAGCGACTGGTGGACCTACTCAGCAGGTTTAAATGGCTATGCACCATTAAATCCTTCAATTTTGCCACACCCCCCCCAAAGCAGCAGGGAGCAAAACTGAATGGTTAAAAAGCTGGCAGCAATTTAACCTTTCCAGGGTGGTCCCAGCCCCCTTTCTCCCAGCTGCTGCTTGGCATAGCCAGGAGAAGGGGGAACCAAACTTGCTGGACTAGCTCGGTTGAGGTGGGGCCCTTTTGGCTCAGTTCAGGGTTCCACCCTGAACCGAACCGCCCTTTTTAGGTTCGTGCCCATCCCTAAATACAATCCAACTTCCTTTCCGGAGGTCTTTCAGGGTTTTCTTTTCCTTCTGTCAATTAATGATTGGAAAGGATGGAAAAGCCCTCCAATGGCAGGGAAGGAGAATGGGGACTACGGGGGAACTAGAGTAGGGGAAGAGGAAGAGGTGCCGATGTGGGTGGGTATCGGGGGAAATTTTCCGTGTCTACGCAGCATGTACCCTGCTTTGAGTGTGATCTTGGGGGGGGGGATGTAACTAAGTGGATACAGGAAAGACAAGTGAGGAGTCCCCTCGATTGCCTTCTCTCACTTGCCTTATCCTCCCTTTTATCCCTCCCTTCTGGGGTTTCCCCTTCTTGCCCATCCCTCTGTTCTCCGTTGCAAAGACCACCACGCAGTCTGCAGACAAGCCCAGTGTCTTTGAGTCGCACAACAAGGTGGAAAGTTGGAGGAACTTAGCGGAAGCCCTAGATCCTCAGTACTTCTTAGGTCTCGCCAAGTAGTATTACCATCCTCTTGGAAACGCTCCATTTCAGACTCTTGGATGAATGCTCTCAAGCCAACAGGCTCCATTGTAGTGGACAATGATGACAATGATTTGCCTGGCCTCTCTAGTGGTGGAAACTCAACTTTAATGCCAGTAACTTACAAAGTAGAGGGAGCATTTTTTTTAAAAGAGTTTTATTAGTTTATGCACAGAAAAGGGGAAAGAAAAGATACAGATGTGTGTGTGTGTGTGTGTGTGTGTGTGTGTGTGTGTATATATATATATATATATATGTATATAAACATTCTGCATGCAAGTCTTCTCCTTAAAGCTTCACAACTACTATATCCATCATTCTTATTATTTTTCATTTATTCTTATATTCTCAGTACTTAAGTTTTAGCCAGTCATAAAACACCCTCCATGGTCCCATAAATTCTTCTTCCATTCCTCTTTTTAATATATTTGTCAACCTGTCAATTTCAGCGCATTCCATAATCTTCATTATTAACTTGTACCGTGTCGGGATCTTCAATGTCCTCCATGTCATTGCAAATAGAATTCTGGCTGCTGTTATAACATGTAAAATAAAGTATCTATGGTTCTTGTCTAAGTCATCTGGTAAACAGTTTAACAGAAATATCTCTGGCTTAAAAGGTATTGTAATATTCAACACTGACTGTCAGAAAGTGTGTACTCCAATCCAGTATATACAAACCTTTTTACATGTCCTCCATACATGACAGTATGATCCAACATGATTGTTACATTTCCAGCCCCTGTTACTCAAGCTTAGAGGGAGCACTGTGTGGCAATACTGAGGGAAGGGCCTTGGAACACAGATACTGACTCAAGAAGAGTCGCTGAACCTGCTGGCACACAGAAGTGACCATCTTGCAGGAGATGGCAAACCTGAAATCTCAGTAGGCTTAAGGAACCCTCCCTTAAATGGGTTCTCACCTGATATTACGTCCCACAAGACATACTGAGAACATCAGAGGACCTCTGTTTCTTCCCCGCTGGGCTTCTTGGCACATCAAGATGGCAAATTGATTTAAGGGGAACTCTTTGAAATGGAGCGGAACAAGAAGTTGACTTCCCTTCTCCAAAATGTACCAGTGAGGAAACTCATGTCTCACATGATCCTCATCCTGAAAATGGATTTGTGCGGCACCCACACTCCAGATGGCTTGTGCGAAACTCCTCTCCACAATAGGCCTCCTCATGAAACTCCTTGGTGAAAATGATGAGACCTCCTCCCTATGGAAGTCATATTTCTGGCCCCCTATGAATGTAGCCAATATGACCACAGCAAGCTCAAGGAAACTGGTGAAGCCTTCAGGCAGGACAGCAAACCAGGGGATTCCAGTATTTTTTTGTTGTTGTTCAGTTGCACAGTCAAGTCTGACTCTTCGCGACCCCATAGACCAGATCATGCCAGGCCTTCCTGTCTTCTGCCGTCCTCTGAGGTTTGCTCAATTTCATGTTCGTTGCATCTATGACACTGTCTAACCATCTCATCCTTTGCCGCCCCCGTCTTCTTTGACCTTCAATCTTTCCCAGCCTCAGGGTCTTTTAGCCAAATTGCCTTGAATTATTAATTAGTCTAGGGGAAGTTATGATTATTAATTGGCAATAGGCAAATTAGGGTTCACACCAATGTATACAGAAGTCCCACCTTTGCTGTAAGCACCAGAACAGACAGAGAGACTGTATTCAATTAAGTATAATGTCTTTTTACTGGGGAATATATATATCATTCAAACAATACACAACCACACACACATTTATACATATGCTAAGAAATAAAGATAGATACTTAACACACAGTTGCTTTAGCAGGGCATTCGTTGATTGGGCAATATTTACCTGTCTTCATTGATTGAGCTGTTCCAATGGAAGAATGGAGGGGTTTATAAATAGGAAATGGGGGACACATGTTCTGAACCAGCAGAACCACGTGGACTCTAGCTGCAGATCTAGAGTTTAAAGATGGAGGTAGGGTATATGGATAGCAAGCTGGACATAAGAGGGTTACAGCTTCGATAGGGGTCGTGGAGAGGGTAAGAGAGAGACCATGTGGTCAGGCAGCATCTTTTATAACGTGGTGTGGGGGGGGGCAGGCTAGGCTGGCCACATTCCCCTGTGACACCTACTGTTAGTCCGTCCCATAAAACATATTATTGGCTGGCTGGAAGAGGGGAGGGGGACTAAGGAGTGGTCAATATTGAGAGCTAGAAACTTAGACTGAGGACTGACACCTGGACGAAGGATGATTGAATCATCAGGCTAGGGCTATTGTCTGGCTTGCTGATGGGAGAGCAATTAGTTGCTATTCAACCATGAATAGAGTCTCATGATTAGATTTCTAGGTAGCTGGAAGAGGGGGGAGAGAGGTTGCCTACATGTGCTGGAAGAAACTCCTAATGGCGTCTGGAGTTCTCTGTCCTCATGTTTTCAATGGCATGGCGTCTGAGGCTGTGTACAGGCTTATGGAACTGCTTCATCTCACAGCAGGTGAGATGTCTGATGACTCTGGACTAACACTGTGGCAGCAACACTAAAGGAAGATGTCCTTCTTTCAGGTGTGCAGCTTCAACAGGTATTCCCAGGTCTCCATGTTGTACAGTCCCTTTGCACAGTTCATATTCCATAAAAACCCATTGATAGGCTTGCATGGCAACAGGTCTTCTCCAGTGAGTGCTCCTTTCTCATTTGGTGGCCAAAGTATTTGAGCTTCAGTTTCATTATCTGGCCTTCCAGGGAACAGTCAGGGTTGATTTCTTTTAGGATTGACTGATTTGATCTCCTTGCAGTCCAAGGGACTCTCAAGAGTCTTCTCCAGCACCATAGTTCAAAAGAATCTATTCTTCGGCGCTCGGCCTTCCTTATAGTCCAACTCTTGCAGCCATACATTACTGGGAATACCATTGCTTTGACTATGCGGACTTTTGTTGGCAGGGTGATGTCTCTACTTTTTATCATGCTGTTGAGGTTCGCCATCGCTTTCCTCCCAGGCATCTTTTAATTTCATGGCTGCTGTCACAGTCTGTGGTGATCTGGGATCCCAGGAACGTGAAGTCTGTCACTACTTCCACGACTTCATAGCCTGCTCTCGGCTATTTCATGGACCTCCTTCATCATGATTATCTTTGCTGCTGTCTGATTGAGATCTGGTCTCAGTGTTCTGCAGCCAAGGATAGAACCCCCTGCCAGATGAAGAGCTTCCCAGAACACCCTCTCTGTTGATGGATCATAAGCCTCTTCGGCTCAAAGACTTGTATTATATTCAGGATGAAATTCAGAGGAACAATATGGTGGATAATTTGCATAATGAAGAGTCTTTGGAGAAAATGGATATGGACTGCTGGGGCAACGCAAGGCCATCCTTACTGGAACCCACTGTTGAAAAATAATTATCTGTACCAACACTGGAACTACTGATTCCCTCCTTTCTTCCTCCTCCATCACCACCCTCTCCTCCTCCATCACCACCACCATAGAATCATAGAGTTAGAAGGGACCTCCAGGGTCATCTAGTCCAAGCCCCTGCACAGTGCAGGAAATTCACAAATACTTCCCCCCCACACCTGCAGTGACCACTGTTCCATGCCCAGAAGATAACCAAAAAACGAAACAAACACCCAACTCTCCAGGGTCCCTGGCTGAACTGGCCTGGAGAAAATTTGCTTCCTGACCCCAAACTGGCGATCAGAATTTCCCTGGGCGTGTAAGAAATGGCCACAAAAACTAAGCACTGATGCAACCCTGCCTGGTCTCCCTCTCATGATTTGCCTAAATTCACAGAATCCACATTGCTGTCAGATGGCCACCTAGCCTCTGTTTGAAAACCTCCAAAGAAGGAGAGCCCACCTACTTCCCGAGGAAGCCCGTTCCACTGAGGAACTGCTCTAACTGTCAGGAAGTTCTTCCTAATGTTTAGCCGAAAATTCTTCTGATTTAATTTCAACCCATTGGTTCTGGTCTGACTCTCTGGGGCAATAGAAAACAACTCCACACCATCCTTTAAATGACAGCCCTTTAAGTACTTGATAATGGTTATCATATCACCTCTCAGTCGTCTCCTCTCCAGGCTAAACATATTGAGCTCCTTCAACCTTTCCTCGTAGGACTTGGTCTCCAGACCCCTCACCATCTTCTTTGCCCTCCTCTGGACACGTTACAGCTTGTCTATATCCATCTTAAATTGTGTTGCCTTCTCAAAAGTCCAGTGTGAAAAAGAGTTCAGACACAGCCGAGGGAACTTCTGAGGTCATCAGTCCATAAGCAGCGTCTTCAGTAGCAGATGAAGAAGGGGAAGACAAAGAGAGCTCTGCTGAGAAATCGGAGAACATCACTACAAAAGAGGCTACAAGTGAAGGGCCAGAAAGCGGAGAGGGGGGGATGAGGAAGATGAAGATGATAAGAGTGAATGATCTCTCTCACGTTATGAATCTATATATATGTATCTCAATGCTCCCTCTAAGCTGTTGTGTCTCATGAGCAAAAATTCTACTCTGTGAGTTACTGGCATTAAACTTCTGAGCCATCTTTCCTGAGCTAAGACAAAAATGTGTGAGCTGGAGGCTAAAAAACTGTGAGCTAGCTCACACTAACTCAGCTTAGAGGGAACACTGATATATATATATATATATATATATATATAATAGTAAAGTTTTAGGACGAAGTTTGATTCCACTGGTACCTTTAAGACCAAGAAAGTTTTATTCAAAGCTTATGCTTCTGTGTACACACGAAAGCTTATACTTTGAATAAAACTCTGTTGGTCTTAAAGGTGCCACTGGACTCAAACTATGTTCTGCTGCTTCAGACCAAAATGGCGACCCACCTGAGTAAAGTTTTCGTGTTGCTTCTATTAAACATAATGTCATTTACAAACACACCTCTGACACATAAAAACCTTAACAGAACAGAGACTTTATTTGGGTTTGACGAAAAATCTGCAGTTGTGTTTCCATCTATAGAAAGAGCAGACATTATCTAATAAAAATGTTCCCGAGTCCTGTGCCTTTCACTGTGAAATGAAGAAATATATGGAGTTAAGAGCTTCTTGTTGCCTATTCTTCCACTCATTAATTTGTTTTTAATTGAGTGAGGTTTAGCTGTTTAAAAGGTAAAGGTTCTCTTGCTCGAAAGCCAGTTGAATCCGACTCTAGGGTTGCAGTGCTCATCTCCGTTTCAAAGCCGAAGAGCCAGCGCTGTCCGAAGACGTTTCCGTGGTCATGTGGCCGGCATGACTAAACACCGAGGCGCACGGAACGCTGTTACCTTCCCACCGAAGTGGTACCTATTTATCTACTTGCAATTTCTTGCTTTCGAACTACTAGGTTGGCAGGAGCTGGAACTAGATACGGGAGCTCACTCCGTCACGCAGCACACTCGGGTCTCGAACTGCTGAACTGCCGACCTTCCACAGCCTGCAGTTCAGCGTCTTAACCACAACTGTTTAGTTACCTAGAAATGCCATGAACTTTACTGTGGAAATGAGTGATCAGAAAAGCAGTTTGCTTACCTGTAACTGACGATCTTTGAGTGGTCATCTGTGCAGTCACACACATGGTTTTTGTGCCTACACTCGAACCTGACCCTGGAGAACTACAAGAGCTAGCCTCTGGCTCTTTGGCACGCTTCCCTCCCACGGTCTGGAGCGAGGAGGGAGCGCCCTCCCACCCAGTTCCTTCCAACCGCTGCCGGTAAGTCCCATCAACCAAGGCAAGTGAATGAGGTAAGTGAATGAGAGATGCCGGCAGTGGGGAAGGCTGGGCGGGCATGTGTGACTCCACAAACGACCACTCGAAGATCATCAGTTACAGGTAAGCGACCTGTTTATCTTCCTCATGGTCTCTGTGCAGTCCCACACAGGGGTGATCAGGCTTGTGGAGCAAACGTTTCTCTTGTGGGGCTGCCGTTATTTGCCATCATGAAGGGGGGTAGCCCGCGCCCCTCTCCTTCCCCTCCTGCAATCAGCTGGAGAGCCCTTTAAATCCTGCAGGGGGAGGGGGCGGGGCACATGCCACCCCCCTGCTTCTTCTCAAAAGCGTTTAGAGGATCCCTTTCAATGCTTTGAAAAAAAGCAGGGGGCCTTTAAGAAGCAAACGGAACGGTGGCGCAGGCGCTAAGTGAAGCCTGCATTACATCTGGCCGAGCAGCTTTGGCTGTTCGAGCCCCACCGCGGCCGGAGTGTGCTCCCGGCCCTATGTCCCAGCTCCCGCCCACCCAGTGGCTCGCAAGCCCGTTAAAGGGCAAATAGACAAATTGGGTACCTGCTCTTAGAGCGGGGGGGGGCACCCGTCCCTTGTGGTGTAGCGGCGGCAGCATGAGCGAGCGGCGGAGAAGCATGGCAGCGGCTGGAGAGGCTGTCGAGTGAGAGGAGGCTGGGCCGACAGACGCGCAGGCAGGGCGACAGGCCGGAGCCTGATGGACAGAGGCCGACAGCGAGCATGCGCGGACGTGCACTTGGCCCAGACTCGAAAGGTGTCGCAACAGCCAGGAAGTCGTAAATCAAGACCAGCATTAGGAGGACGTCGCCCGCAGACAACAGAAAAACAACTCGCTACAAAGGGTGCCTGGTAGGTTAGTCACACACACCCCCCTGTATGTGGCCCTAGGTGAGGACTTGTACTGATTAAATATGTGACCCGCTCAGAGCCCTCAGGGGTGAGTGGCATACAAATGGAAGGATAAATAAATAAAACAAATTTATGGAAGGGGGCAGAACCCCCAATAGCTCCCCCGTAGCTACCAACCAGTGGGTGATTAGTGAGCGACAACAAACAGATGGTGAGTGCTGGCAACAGGCTACAGCAAGCAGTTAAGAGTAGATCACCAGTGTTACCTGCAGGACCCTACCTGACTTCCTGGGCGGGTGCAGACATCCATGGAAGATGGACCTCAACACTGACTGTCAAAAGGACGCGTCCTGCCGAGCTCTGACACTGAGGGCACCGTGTGTCAGAAAGGTTGAGTGCAAGGACCACGTGGCAGCAGCAGAAACATCTTCCAAGGACACATTGTCTGGGAAAGCCAAGGAGGTGGACACAGCCCTGGTGGAATGGGCTTTTACAGGTTCAGGTAAGGGCTGCTTAGCTAGGTCATAGCACTGCTTAATAGCAGATGTCACCCACTTAAGATGGCCACTGAGTGGAAATCTGCCTCTGCTCAATGGTGGCAAATGCTGAAAGAGGATATGCCCAACCTTACTGTGAAATCATTGAGTGGCACTCTCTGAAGAAAACGGCGTGAAGCCCATTTGTTATGGAACAAAAAAAAAGTTTACACTGTTCTGCTGGAAGGAGCAGAGTTGCCTCAAACAGATGCAGTCCTTTGCCATGAAGCACGGGGTTTAACAGACAAAGTACTAGATTTCAAGTTCTTGCTATCAGTCATAATATGGGGTCGTCAGGGAAAGCAATGTCTGGTGTGCAAAACTAGACAAGTAGAGCATTGCAGGGGGCAGCAAGAGGAAAGGCTAGTCAGATAGGATATTGGGGCCAATACTTTCTTTTCTGTTAAGTGTCATTCATTGTCTGTCTCCAGATTGCTACTCTTAGGACAATATTGTCCTTCTTCTTGGAAGTTCTGTGCTCACATCTCTCTCACTCTCATTTAATGATATAGCTAGGAACCTATATCTCTGATCTTTACTATCAGAAGAAGAGGAGATTGGATTTATACCCCACCCTTCACTACCCAAGGGAGTCTCAGAGCGGCTTACAAACCCCTTCCCCTCCCCACAACAGGCACCCGGTGGGGTAGGTGGGGCTGAGAGAGCTCTGACAGAAACGGCTCTTTTTCAAGAACAGCTGTTATCAGAACTATGGCTTGCCCAAGGTCATCCAGCCAGGTGCAAATGGAGGAGTGGGGAATCAAACCCGGTTCTCCCAGATTAGAGTCTGGCTCTCAGTTATGTTAGTTTGTGACTAAAACTTTCCCTATACTTTTCTTATGTATTAAGATGGCTGCAACAGCGTGCGCCTGGCCATGCGGTCTACCGTACTCACAGACCTTCGGGTCTAGAACAATAGCCACTGCGGATCCTAGCGAGAACCAATGGGACCACTAGGATCCTGATAAGAATCTATCGTTACCGGGGCCATGTATATAGAACCTATCACAGGAATTGGGGGTGTGTTGGGTGTGAGTGTCTGCATGAATATAAGCCGGCCTCACACCGGTTAAGTTATTTCTTTTCATTCCAATGTAATCAATAAATGTGAGCTGATTTCACTATGCTACGCCTGGAACTCCACTACTTTTCAACTTTAATTAGTTTGTGTAATCAGCCAACAGGATTATGGGCCCAGGACAGGCACATCTAATTAATGGTAGAAGAGTGCCAGAAGATCGCAAAGTGCCAGCAAGGCAGGAGCAGGTGAGACAAAGGATCAAAGTCAGCGACCTCCTGTGATGCACAGCATGGACATTGGATACATAGGCTCACAGATAATGATTACCAGAATTGGAGAGAAACAATGAAGACCTATTTGATTGAGAGAGACCGATGGGACGTTACGCAGGTTGGACGGCCATCAGACGGAGCTGAAAGGCAAGCAGCTTGGAACTCTTCAAAGAGTAATGGTGAGATCAGCCATTGTGTCAGGTCTAACAAATCATCAGCTATTAAGGATCATTGATATGGAAACTGCCAGAGAGGTGTGGGAGGAATTACAAAGGTTACATATCACATCCTCTCTTAACTGTCAGATGTATCTTCAGAAATGTTTGTTCAGTTTAAGGACCAAAGAGAATGATAACTTGAGAAATCACTTGGATGAGATGCTGAATTCAGGAAAGCAGCGGGAAAGGAAGTTCCAGATCAGGATATAGTTGTTTTCACCCTTCAAGAATCTTATAAAGATGTGATCCATGCAATAGAAGCAAAAGATCACCTGTCCCTGAAAGGACTTATCTGTCAGTTAAGGGGGGGGGAGGGAGGCTCGAAGGGACCATAAGAGATCAGAGTCTGGTCAAACGGCTCTGAATATAAATAACAAAGGAAAGCTATTTCGCTCTTCTTGTGGCAAACCAGGACATATCAAGCAAAATTGCCCCTCAGGCTCTACTCAGAGGAAAACTTCCCAAAAGCAAGAGTTAAGTAGAAAGCCTCCACTTAAAATTAATGAATAAGCAACAAAGAAAAGCTTGATATCCCAATGTAGCAGAAAAAGAACAACTTGGTACATTGATCCCAATGCTGCTTTGCACATGTGCAACGACAGAAGTTTGTTTGAAACATTAGATGAAGAAAGGAAAGAGAAATGGCATGCAGCAGATGGGGAAATGTTCTGGGTTGAAGGCACAGGCTCTGGGACGCGGTATCACGAGCTTCCAAATGGTGAAATCTAAGATGTCCTTGTTACAAGCTGTTTGTTTGTCCTGAGAGTGAAGACTGATCTTATCTCTGTGAGAGCAACGGCAAAGAAAGGAATAAAAGCAGCCTTTGGAGATAGATTTTTTATCAGAGACAAGACTGACTTTATTGCAGCAGGTGATGTGAGTGAGGATCTGTACAGACTTGAACATCGTAGAGAGGAAGTAAACCTTACAAAGCAGTGCAATCACAAGAATTGTTCCAGGTTGTGGCGTAGGAGACTGGGTCACAGGAAAGAAAAAATGCGATAAGCCAACTTGAAAGCAAGAACTTAACAAAAGGCACGCTAATGACCAAATGTGCTGACGCAGAGAGGTTTGTGTGCGGCATCAAAGCAAAAGGGGGACAAGACCAAGCTTTAACAAGCAGGTCACAAGCCAAACGCCGTGCCCCCCCCCGAGTGATCTTTGTGGAGCCAAACTCAAATGCCTAGTGGGAATAAATTGATGACCACTTGAAATATATTGTGACCTACCTGATTAAAGTACTAGTAAATTTAAGGCATATGTGGTGATGGTCACTAACAGATTCCAAAGAGAGCCACTAGTAATCTGGACTGATAATGGAGGGGAAAGATGGGAGATGGCAAATTACTTGACAGAACAAGGAATAGGGCACCAACTTACAGTCCTATCCATAGGAGACTGGAGCCAACACCACCTTTCCTGATCAGTGGCATTCTTTGTCTGTCTCCAGGTAGCTACTCTTAGAGCAATATCTGCATTCTTGGAAGTTCTGCGCTCACAGCTCTCTCACTCTCACTTAGTGTTGCAGCTAGGAACCTATCTCAGTCTCTGATCTTTACTACCAGGTACATTAGTTCCTGGATAAAGTGTTCTCTGCACTTTAATTAGCTTGGGCAGCTCTTTCGTGTGATCCCTCCGCCAACAGGCGTGGCATTATGTCCAACGTGAATACTGCAAGTCAGGCTCTGCCGTGCTGTACAATGGATATTGTAACTGTGGAATTACTAAAAGAAGAAACAAAACAATTTTTTCAGCAGAATTTGAATCAAGAAACTCCTATACAGTTGGTTTGGGATGCCTATAAAGCGGTGACGAGAGGAATTCTCATCTTGCAAAATTCGAGGCTAAAGAAAGAAAATATTAAAAAACAAAAAGAAGTGTTAGAGAAAATAACACAAAAAGAAGCAGAATTAAAGAAAAGGCCCGGGAAAAAGACAATTATAAAAGACTTACAATTATTGAGAGAACAACTAAATGTGACATTGAATCAAGAATTATATTGGAATTTAAAGAGACTCCAACAAAAATCTTTTGAAGGGGCCAACAAGCCAGGGAAATATTTGGCTTGGCAACTAAAAAGCAGGAAAGAAAGAAGACTAATTTCAAAAATTGTGGAAGACGGAAAAGAATTCGTAGACCCTAGTGGAATAAAAAGAAGTTTCTTCAAGTATTATATGAAATTGTTTCAAGGAAAGAAAGCTGATCTTGAAAAGGTCAAGAAATATCTGGACACTATACCACTGCCAAAGGTGAAAAGCGATTTTAAGGAGCTATTGAATGGTCGGATACAAAAAGAAGAAGTAATCAAGGCAATAGAAGAAACAAAGTTGGGGAAAGCACCAGGGCCGGACGGATTTACGGCAAAATTTTATAAAATGTTGAAAGAAGAACTAGCTCCGGTCCTGGAAAGCCTATCCAATGAGATAAGAGTAAGCAAGAAAGTGCCTGATTCTTGGAGAGAAGCAATTATTTCTTTAATACCGAAAGACGGACAAGACCTAACCAACGTAAAGAATTACAGACCGATTTCGCTTTTGAATAATGACTACAAAATTATTGCCAAAGTGATTGCAGAAAGGGTGAAAAACTACTTACAAGAGCTGATATCGGAAGAACAGGCCGTTTTTTTACCGGGGAGACAAATAAGAGACAACTTAAGAACGGTAATGGATGCAATTGAATATTATGAAAAGCACCCTGAGAAAGAAGTGACATTTTTGTTTGTAGATGCAGAAAAAGCATTTGACAATTTAAATTGGGACTTTATGTTTCAAATGATGGAAAAAATTGAAGTGGGACAACATTTTATCACTATAATTGAGGCAATCTATTCGGAACAAAGAGCCAAATTGAACGTGAATAAAGAGTTAACAGATTACCTCAAAGTGCAGAAAGGAACAAGACAAGGTTGTCCCCTTTCTCCTCTATTGTTTATATGGGTGTTGGAAGTGTTATTAAGAAAAATTCAAGATGATGGAGAAATTAAGGGACGGAATCATAAAGGCTATAAATTTAAGTATAGAGCATTTGCAGATGACGTTATGTTTATAGTGGAAAATCCAAATGAAAAATTACCGTTGCTATTTCAAAAAATAAAAGACTTTGGTGATTTGGCAGGATTTGTTGTAAATAGAGACAAAACTAAATTGTTATGTAAAAACATGACAAAGAAAAAGTAGAACGAATTGCATGAAATGGTGAAGTGTGAAGTAGTTAAAAAGACAAAATATTTGGGAATTGAGTTAACTGCGAAAAATATAGACTTATATAAAAACAATTATGAAAAATTGTGGAGCAGACTAACTCAAGACTTTAAGAAATGGGATAGCATGAACTTATTGTTGATGGGCAGGATAGCTGTGGTAAAAATGAATGTTCTACCGAGACTGATGTTTTTATTCCAAACTATCCCAATACTGAGCAAGACAGACTCACTGACCAAATGGCAACAAGATATCTCGAAATTTGTCTGGGCAGGCAGAAAACCTAGAATTAAAATGAAGATTCTTTGTGATGCGAAAGAAAGAGGTTTGCAACTACCAAACCTGAGGTTATACTTTGAAGCAGTTTGTTTAACTTGGATGGAACAATGGGCGAAATTGGATAATAAGAAACTGCTAGCTTTAGAAGGTCATGATTGCAGGTTTGGGTGGCATGCATATTTATGGTATGATAAAGTAAAAGCAGATAGCTTTTTGAAGCATCACTTAGTGAGACGCACGTTATTTGTGACATGGACGAGATATAAAAATACTTTCGGGATGCAAGACCATTATGGATTGTACCAACAGAAGTTTTGACACCATCGTGGGAATATTTGTGGAAAAATTCGTTAAAAATTTCAACTTGTACCAATGTAAAAGAGAATTGTTACAAAATGATGTATAGATGGTACATGACACCAAAGAAAATTGCAAATATGAATCAGAATATGTCTAGTAAATGTTGGAAATGTAAAAAACACGAAGGCTCGTTTTATCATATGTGGTGGACGTGTGAAAAAGCGGTGGACTTTTGGACAAAAGTCCACAGTGAAATACAAAAAATATTGAAATGTTCTTTCAAGAAAGCGCCTGAAATTCTGCTCTTAGGACTGAAAATGGAAGAAATAAATGTAGAGAAAAAGACATTGTTCTGGTATATGATAACAACTGCAAGAATGATATATGCGCAGCATTGGAAACTAGAGAAAGTACCAGAAATAGACGTTTGGATACAAAAAGTTCTGTTCATGGCAGAAATGGATAAAATAACTAGAAAACTAAACAACAAAGAAGACCAAGAATTTTTTGAAGAATGGAAGGACTTTAAAGTGTACTTGGAAAAAAACTGGGATGTGAAACATAATTTACTATGTCTAGAACAATATTGACCTAACTAATGTTATCTTAATATTTACTGATTTTGTGACACACAAGGGAGACGCATTGCGGGAAGCCGATGGGGGAAGGGAGGGAAATTGGGGTAGTTATTCTGTTGAAAGCTATTTTGAAATGTTTGATTATGCTCAAGAAAATAAAAATTCCTTTTAACATGATATTGTAGCCGCCACTTCCTCCACGAAGAAATGTGTCAACTTCATTATATCATGCAGGGAAAGTGGTCATGCAGCAGCTGTCATCACTACAAAAGCGCTTGCAGAAGCCCTTGAAGCTGATGCCGTTTCAAAGGGCTCCCCTATAAATGCCACAAGAAGAGGCAGTTAAACTATGGGTGCCAGCCTCACGCTGAGGAGTCCAGCAGTCCAGAAGACATCTTCAAAGTTTTTCAACTGA
>NW_015175983.1:1022341-1033295 GCF_001447785.1 Gekko japonicus
AGAGCGGTTAAGGCAGCTTGAGTGTCACAGGAAAACATGGGGATGGTGGTACAACCTTGAAAAGCTACCACAGGAGACCCTGAGCACCCACATTGTATGGGTCTACACAGAGCCCTCCATGAGAGCTACAACTCCAACACCAGTGGTACGGATCTCTGTTTAGAGCCCAGCCATCTCCAGCACATTCTGACTCCAAGAGATGACCTGCAGTAGACCCATGATACTGAAATGAACGATGCCTTCCCAAATGTCTGGGTAGCACTACGAATTCTCCTGACAGTTCCAATGACACAGTCGTCAGTGGCTGAGCATAGCTTTTCAGAGCTGACGCTCATCAAAACGTACTTAAGATCTGCCATGGGAAATGAGAGACCCACATTGCCTGCTATCTTCTCTGTTGAGAATCCACAGAGAATGACATTTTTTCAAAACTTTGCTCTCTAAACCACTCTGCTAGAGTTTTCACAAGCTAAAGCCAGTGTGGTGTCGTGGTTAAGAGCAGTGGACTCTAATCTGGAGAACCGGATTTCATTCCCCACTCCTCCTCCACATGAAGCCTACTGGGTGACCTTGGGCCACTCAACAGTTCTCTCAGCTGGCTTCCGGTCTATGGCGATACGCAGGCAGACACATCTCCTGGACACTCCAGGGATGTAAACTGCACACCAACGTGTGGGAGGGGGTCTGTCAACCAGCCTTGGTAAAAGGCTCCCAGCCAGGGGGCTTTTGAGGGGCGACCTCTTCGATGGCTGAAATCTGGATAATTGAGGCGCCCCTCCGCCCTGAAGGTCCTGCCGCTGAGTAACCGCATGGTACGAGTGCTGCTGACTGGGTCAAGCATTGGAGATTGGGCAAAATAAATGAAGACCAGTGAGGCCGAATGGCCAACAATGAACTGTGAGTCGGGTTGAAGTGAACATGAGGATATAAAAAAAAGCTGCCCCCCCTAAAGAGTGACGGGAAAGTGAGCGGGGGAGGGATTACTCCCAAACGCATAGATGAAACATGGAAGGAAAGAGGGGGAAGCAGAAAAATAAGCGATTAAAACTGTTTTAAGAGACTTACCAGAGCGCAGAAAAACGTTTGGGCGAATATCAGAGACTTTAGCAACTTTCTTGAAAAGTAAAAAACCCCCAAAAAGATGGCGGGGAAGAAACCGGAGAAAGAGAAGCAGTTGAAAACAAAAGTAGGGGCCAGTCCTTGAATGGAGGAAGTCACTGAGCTCTCAAAACTTTTGGCTGACTCCCTGTGCCCCCTGCTGGACGAGATCACTGGCATTAAACAACAACTGTCAGTAATTGGGCAGAGTGTGGTAGAGCAGCAGATTCAACTGACGCAAGCCTTAAAAGCAACAGAGCAAATTGGAGAGAAGGTGAAGGAAATGGACGTCACTATTAAAAAAGTTAAGAAAAAGGTGCAAAAGCTAGAAATGAAGCAAGTTATAGAAGAGTCAAAGCTTTTACAGCTACAAATGGATAAAGCAAATTTGGTCCTGGGGTTCCAAGGGATCCAGGAAAATGTAGGAGAGAATCTGAAGCAACGGCTGAGTGAAGCAATAGCCCCAATGACAGATTTAACAGCGGAATACCTTTGCAGTGAGATGGATGTGATCTACAGATCTTATTCATCGTATGTCAAGAAAAATAATCTGCCTGGGGAAATAGTGGTCAGATTCTCGAAGAGACACGTGACAGATGCTATTTTGAAAGCAAATTCGGGAACACCCTTAATAATTGGAGGCAATAATATCAGGATTTTAAAAGATATTCCATTTGATATAAGACAGAAGAGAAAGAACTATAAAGAATTAATCCTTTTCTTAAAAACAAATGACATCAGTTACAGGTGGTTAATCCCAGAAGGCATCACTTTAAAGATTAATGATAAAAAAGAAAAGATTGACTCTGTTTTTAAAGCATGTGAATTTCTTCGGACACAGCTTGGGGAACCAGAAGAGGGCAAAGAAGAGGAAAAAGAAAGCAAATTTGATGGCGAGTTGGGCTCGGAGTCTTCAGACGAGGACTCCCTCTCTGAAAAGGGGGCAGCTGCCCCCAAAAGCTCTTATAAACTGAGGATTAGAAAAGATAAGAATAAATAAGGGCTGAAGGACTCTGATTTGTGCCTGAAGAAATGTGAAATAACTTGGGGATGCTCTGGGAATTTCTTTAAACAGTTAAAAGGGATGGTTAAACCATAATTAATCTAGCATAACTGACTAAATTCAATGTATTATGAGTAGCTTTTTGAAAATAGCATGGTGTCAAGCTGATGTATGATCTCCTACTCTTGGGTTTTTAGTTAGTTGTGGGTCTTTTTCTTTATCCCCTAGATGTAGTTCCCTTCCTTATATTTTCTGTTGTAGTTTTGTAGTGTGTAACAAAAAAACAATAAAAACCTCCCCCCAGGGGGATGAAAAACAAAACAAAAAACAGTTCTCTCAGAACTCTCTCAGCCCCACGTGCCTCACAAGGTGCCTGTTGTGGGAAGAGGATTGTAAGCTGCTTTGAGACTCTGTCTCAAAGAAAAGCAGGGTATAAAAACCAAGTCTTCTTTTAAAGCCCCCCCCCAAACCCCATCCTGAGTAGTGGCAGTGAACTAGACAACACAATGGAACCATCACAATTTCCTATATTTACACACCCCTTTTCAACATAAAGTTTCGAAAGTATTTTACAACACCGGAATGGATTATTTGACTTACAATATTTTTGTTTCCCTTTTTGGCAAGTATTCTTCCTTTTAGAATATCCATTGTATAAATAAAAATGAAGAAGAAGAAGAGAAGAGATTGGATTTATACCCCGCCCTTCAGTTGGAGTCTCAGAGCGGCTTACAAACTCCTCTCCCTTCCCCTCCCCACAACAGACACCCTGTGAGGTGGGTAGGGCTGAGAGAACTCTGACACAAACTGCTCTTGCAGGAACAGCTGTGCCAGAGCTGGTGACTGACCCAAGGTCACATCAGCAGGTGCAAGTGGAGGAGTGGGGAATCAAACCCGGTTCTCCCAGATTAGAGTCTGCGCACTTAACCACTACACCAAACTGGGTAAAAAGTTATCAGATTCTGCAGCTGTGATGCCATGTTATAGAGAGGCGTAAATTGATTGCTACTTATCATTTAGATACAGTCATTTTATTTATTTTATTTACAAAATTTATATCGCGCCATTCTGCAACAAAGGGCCACCTAGGCAGCTAGCCATTTAAAACATACATGACAAAATCACATTTTAAAACTGTTAAAACCAACCCCTCCCCAAGCACAATCCACCGTCACCCTCTGAGATGACCCCCCTGCAACAGAGACAGGAGCCCCCCCCCCCGCTAGTTTGGTACCTGGGGCAGCCACCTGGCTCGCTCACCCTGAAGGCCGCCCCTGCCTGCAACACGGCAAAATCTCTTCCAACGACAGAAGTGGAAATGACATCACGGCATTTTGGGATTGTTTACAATTCACCCGAAATCTCGAGTTTACCAGAACATTTGGGGGAGAACCCTGGAGCATCCCATGGCAGCGATGTCTCTTCCAATTATGTAGCCAGACATGACATTGCAGGATGCTTTTAGGGTAAGACCCACCAAACTCAGTGCCGTGAAGAACTTTGCTCGAAAAGGCACTGAATTCTTGCTTGCTTCACTATGATCTTATCTGAACCTTGTTTGGCATGTTCTAATGATCTGTTTGAAACAATGTACTAGTTCCCAGCTTTCATTAAAAAGTCTCTAGCCATATCTCATTTTAGAGTTATAAGGGGAAAGGTACAAGTTACACATTTTGTCTTTGGATGCACAATTTATACCTTTCGAAGAAGAAGAGAGTTGGAGTTGGTTCTATGCCTCGCCCTTCACCACCCAGAGGAGTCTCGGAGTGTCTTACAATTGCCTTCCCTTCCTCTACCCACAACAGACACCCTGTGGGGTAGGCAGGGCTGAGAGAGCTCTGTGAGAATGTGTGATTGACCCAAGGTCACCCAGCTGGCTTTAAGTGGAGGAGGAGTGGGGAATCAGACCCGGTTCTCCAGATTAGAGCCTGCTGCTCTTAAACACCACACCACACCACACCACACCACACCACAGCAGCTCTCAAGTCTTAGTAGCCTGTTACAGTTAGCCTTTCTAGGCCTCAAAAGATTCCCAGATTGACCTCTGGGACTGATGTCAGCCTTCAGCTTTATTCAGCCTAGTGAACTCCGCCTGCATTTTGGGGAACTGCTCTCAGTAGAAGGTGTAGGGTCAAGATGCCCTTTTATGTTTCCTGGTTTCTCCCTGGACAAACACATTCAACTTACACAACGTGGGGAAAAAATCAACTTAATAATATTCATTCTATTATTGCACATAATTGTGTTATTGCCAAACACCAATTAGAAAAAAACCCACAATTGTTCAATATTGTGGTTTGAATATAACCAGGTTACCCATTTAGTTGATTCCTTGAAGAGGCACTCGGAACTAAGCAGGCCACTCACAGCTTTTGAGCATCTGATGAAACTAAACCTGAACAAATTAAAAAGTTATATATCGCTCATATTTATTTATTTATTTATTTATTTATTTATTATTTAGATTTTTATCCCGCCCTCCCCGTAGGCTCAGGGCGGCTTACAAGGCATATTGCCGATATAATACAACAATAAAACATTAAAAATATTAAATAGTCTCAAATATTAAAACATCATACATACAAAGAGTTACTATATTCTCAATTAACGAAACCTTTACGTTATCAACAGGCATGGCAAACCGACTGCGAAACTATATTCTCATCCTCAGATTGGGATAAAGTCATCACCATCGCTTTGGTCCTCCTCACTAAATATTCAAAATCAAAGTTACAAAATCCTAACCAGATGGTGCCTTACTCCCACGAGATGTCATAAATTATCCACGTGTAATCCCTCTCATTCCTGGCGATCCTGTGGTGAATGAGGAACGTTCACCCATTGTTGGTGGTCGTGTACGTATGTTCAAAGTTTCTGGTCTAAAGTAATTTTAGCAATTAAAGATATCACAGGCTATTTGATTCCTATGCAACCAGACCTTATACTTTTAGATTATTGGAGCGATTCTCATATCCCTAAAATTAGACAGGACCATTGTCGTGCCCTGGGGTGTCCCCTGGCCTTGGAGGAACACTCGCCGTGTTGGCTGAGGGCTTCGGAGGGAAGCGAGAGCCTCAGACATGGAAGGGTTGGGGAGTTTCATCACTCCGAGTCACCTTCCTTGGGGTCGACAGCAGCCTCTCCGTCTCTCTAGCTGCCTAGCCAGTTGCCTCCAATATCCTCCTCGACTCTCCTTGCTTCCCTCCTTTTATCCTCCTTGCGTCCCTTGGTAACACCCTCTCTTTCTCTTTCCCGTCCTCTTACTGCTTCCTCCACCTGCCCGTCACCTCTTCTATCACCCCTATGGTGTGTTTCTCTCCTAGTCCCATCCTCTTGTGATTCCCCCTGGACCTTGCCCTGAGTCGGGGAGTATAGGGGAGTGGCCACATCCGGTGAGCCTAAGAAGCCCAACGCTGTCTGCCGCAGCATCTCCAACCGTTCTCCCTTAGGTAAGACCGGACTTCTCCAGTCGCCTCGCACTCGGGACTGTGAGCATGCCCCTTGCGTCGGCGGCTGAGATGAGCCCGTCTCCGCCCTTTTCTCCGCCGTCTTTCTCCGTGGAGGGAGTGGGGTGGGCCTTCCAAGGGCTCCTGGTTGTCCGCCTGCAACCTGTCCCAGATGGCGGCGGCTGCAACCCTCGTTGCCCCCCGAACCCCCTCCCCAGGTACATTTCTGAAATGGATGAGACCATTCCACGGCCTTGTTCCCTTCTTCATTCTCCTGCGCATGTGAATCAGGCATTCATGATTCTTCTGCATCTCTGGCCCGCTGACAGTACATCTGAAAACAACAAAAATCGAATCACCATTTTACTTGTAGCTGCCAAGATGTCTCTGGCAAGCAAATGGAAAACGAATACTCTTCCCACTGTGCAACAGTAGTTACACAAAGTATGGGACCTCTTCCTGCAAGAGAAGATTTCCCTTTGGCTTAATGACGAAGATGTGGAATGCCATCTGCTCAACCCCTTAGACAAATGGTACCCAATACTAGTGAAAATGAATATAGACAAGTTTGACTGGGAAAGTATTAAGGATCCCAAATTTAAGATTTTAACATATAGTTGAAAATGGGTTGGTTGCACTGATGTAGCAATGCACTGATATGCTATTAAGGTTATAGGGGGTTAAACCTCAATGATTATAAACAAGTATACTAAGGTTATGCTGGGGAATATTATTATATATCTTCAACAAGTTGTAAGTCATGCTCTTCATTTACTTGTCAAACCACTCATTACATTGTTGTTCTGTATGATTCTTTGTTCTGGATGTTGACTTGTGAAAAATAAAAAGTTTATTAAAAAATGTGAATCAGGCTCTAGGGCCAATTTACATCTTGAACACCTGAAGCCGCCTTCTACTGACTCCGACCCTCAGGGTCCATCAAGGTCGCTGTTGTCTACCCAGACTGGCAGCTGCTCTCTATTCCGCGGGGCCTGTAAAACAGAGCTGTTCCGCCAGGCCTCTGGCTGAGGCGGTGGGCCGCCAATAAAAGCCGGCCTTCCCTGTGGAAGTCTCACCACTTCCATGCAGCCCAGAGGAAGAAGACCCCAGATACCCAGCGGCATGTAAACAAATAGTGTGACTGTTAACATTTTCTTTTTAATTTTCTATTCATGTTTCTATTCACTGTGATGAGCCAAATGGCTCAAGAACCTACTTTGTGATCTGCCCAGAGCTCTCATCTCAGGGAGGGTGGAATATAAATAGATAGATAAATAAATAAGGTCTTAGGTCTTTTACATCACCCACTACCTGGTCTTTTAACTGGCGATGAACTGGGACCTTCTGTATGCCAAGCAGATGCTCTGCCACTGAGCGGCAGCCCCCCTCCCTGGCTCTCCACAGTCACAGACAGAGGTCTTTCACAACACCTAATACCCGATCCTTTATCTGGACATGCTGGGGATTGAACCAGGGACCTTCTGCATGCCAAGCAGATGCTCTGCCACTGAGCCACAGCCCCAATTAGGATAGTGACTGTGGTGCATATGGAGAGGGGGCTTCTGATTGGAAATGCCCCCAGGGGTGCTTCTTTTGGGGCTGCTGGGTAAACTCGTGAGCATACGCACGGGTTTCCTCAATGGGCCAAATAATACCTACCTGGGACTATTTTGGGTTGGGAAAACAGCACAAGTGGAACCCAACAATTAAAGTGCAAAAGAGCGGGGTTCTCCCAGTGCCAATTAAAGGACTCAAGAGCCTTTTGCCTGCATCTCAGCTTGGGAGAAAATGGCTGGACCACAAGTCACTTGCATGGGGGAAGGCACACGGTGGGAAGAGCAGGATCCTTGGTATGGAGGCCTATGTTGAACAGCCTGGTGGAACACCTGGGGGCCGTGCCGGTCCAGCAGAGGCCAGGTGCCCTCAGGCTGAAAACAAAAAGAGAGAGATCATTCATTATAATTCGATGCAGGACTGGTAAAAATGTGGGAAAATTTTCCCACAGAGATCCTGGTCCCAGATCAAGCTGAAAAACAGGTTGCTTACCTGTAACTGATGATCTTCGACATGGTCATCTGTGCATTCACACCCATGGGATCTAGTCCGCACGCGCTGGATCGATCGGCATTGTAGCAAGCTCTTAACGGATTTTTACGCCCAGACCTCGGACATGCACAGGAGCCCCGCCACGCATGCCCAGAGGGGTGGGCACGGACATCCCGCCAGTTCCTTCGAACCGCCGCAAATCACCCCCTATGGAACAAGTAGAAGCTGACCGCAGCGGGGAAGGAGGGCGGGTGGTATGAATGCACAGATGACCACTCAAAGATCATCAGTTACAGGTAAGCAACCTGTTTATCTTCGATGTGGTCTCTGTGCTTCACACCCATGGGAGATTAGCGAGCAGTGGCCTACCTAGAGGAGGGTGCTGGCAGGTCCTTAATGCGTAGCTGAAGACAAGATGTGACGTCCCATGTTAGTACTAGAGTTCTTTCAGACGTCTAGGGCGTAGTGCCTTATGAAGGTGTTAGGCGTAGCCCACGTAGCGGCTTTGCAAATGTCCGTCAGGGGCACTCCCTGGAGGAAGGCAGTGGAAGCTGCAACAGCTCGGGTTGAATGGGCCCTGATAGGGCCAGGCAATGGTTGTTTGGCAATCAGGTAGCAGAGGCGGATGAGCCCCACAATCCACTTCGAGAGGCGCTGAGCCGTGATGTGCATCCTCAGACTTGCTGGTGCGTACGAGACGAACAGTTGGGAATCACGTCTTGCTGGGCGGGTTCTGTTCAGGTAGAACAGGAGCGCATGTTTCACATCCAAGGTGTGTAGCAGTCTGTCCTCTGAGGATGTTGGAGCCGGGAAGAAATCCGGGAGGAAGACCTCTGCCTGTAGGTGGAATTCTGACACTACCTTTGGCAGGAACGAGATGTCAGGTACGAGGTGGACACCGTCTGGCAAAAAGGACAAGTAAGGGGTGTCATGTCTGAAAGCCAGTATTTCTCCAACTCGCCTCGCAGGGGTGACAGCAACCAGAAAGGCCGTCTTCCACGACAGAAATTTTAGGTCGAAAGTTGTGAGTGGCTCAAAGGGTTTCCATGTGGGCTGACGAAGAACTAGAGGAAGGTCCCAGGGAACAACAGGAGTTTAGATGGTAAGGTATAGGTGCAACAGTCCCTTCAAGAAATGTTTCGAAAGCGGATGCGAAAACAGTGTGCACCCATCAACTTTGAACATGGTAGGCCGAAAGAGGAGTTGTGATCTGGAATTTGCACCGGAGTGACTTCCGTTTGACTGGTTAACATCTTTGGTGGAATGACTTGGGGGTTGGGAGGACGACTGAGTTCTGGATTATGGTGGGAAGGATCGTTGGCCGGAGGACAAGACAGAGGTGCTGAAGGTCTAGATCTGTAGGCAGAGTGGATCTGTGGGCAGAGTGGGTTGAGTAACGATCACAGTCAGAATAGCCCGCTGGAGTCAACCATGGTATGGATGGTGTATAGCCCCCATAGAGATACCTTAGCTGGTGTTGGTCCCAAGACAGAGGTGGTGGGGGGGTAGAAAGACTCAGGGGGATTGACTTCTAGATCGGGTACATCTTGGAGACAAAGCATTAGCCTGCCTTTGAGAGCGGTCCCTATAAACTCGGTCATCGATATTGACAGGTTCAAGAAGCAGACGTGGAGGGTGACGCTGCATGCTGCTAGAGGTATGTCGATTCTGACGTGAATCGATGTCGGGAGCCTCTGACACCGTCGATGTCGATGACGGGGAAGGAGAGGGAGAGGACTCTGCATCCATGGGATGACTAAGGAGCTCCACCGTCTCGATATCGGAGTAAGGACGCTCCAGCTGTTGTATAGGGGAGTCCAGGAGCTGAATGGTCGGTATCGGCGGAGCGGCATGGACCTCCAATGCCGATACTGCGGTTGGAGTGGGAGGCACTTTAGGGGCATCACCCAGTGAAGACACCGCTACCTTTCCCTTCTTTGCCACCTTTAGGGACTTAGAGGAGCCATTTTTTGCGGACTTGTGCTCCTTACTTGACTTGGGCTTCTTCTTCACCGGAGTGGAAGTGGAGGACTGCACCTTCGATGCCGGTGGCTTCGATGTCGATTGGCCGATGTCGGAGGAGGGCTCGATGCCGGAGCCGTCGATGTCGATGGTCTCTCGGACTCCATCACTGAGGGAGGATGTAATGCTGACTCAACTAGCGCCACTTTAAGGCGCGCAGCTTGGTTTTTTCATGTCTGGTTCGAAAACCTAGCACAGTGCCGACAAGATTCAGGTCGGTGAGACTTCCCCAAACAAAAAATACAGAGGGTGTAATGGTCAGGTGGAGCGAGTTTACTGCCGCAACCCTTGCAGCAGTTGAAAAAGCCCCACTTCTCCATAAAAATTAAAAATCGGAGAAGAAAGAAGGGTTTTTTTTGGGGGGGGGGGAGCCCGAAGGCCAAACTGAGGCAAACCGGCAACTTTCCCCTCAGCAAAAAACAATTTTTTTTATTTTTTAAAGAACAAACAAAGAAGACTAAGAAGAAAAAAGAAACTGAGGAAAAAATCCGAAGAGCCGTGAGGCAAATAGCCAAAAAAGCGAACTGATCAGACCAACGAGGAAAAGATCTTTCCAACACGGCGGTAAGAAAGGAACTGGCGGGATGTCCGCGGTCACCCCTCTGGGCATGCGCAGTGGGGTTCCTGCGCATGCCCGAGGTCTGGGTGCGAAAATCCGTTAAGAGCTTGCTACAATGCCGATCGATCCAGTGCGTGCACACTAGATCCCATGGGTGTGAAGCACAGAGACCACGTCGAAGATCACATGGATCCAGCACAACTTTAGAGTACAGGGAAATATCAAAAATGGGAGGGGGTACGTGTCCGAGGTCAAGTCTCTACCTTTATCCCCCCTCACTGTACTTTATGTGTTCTGGCGAGCAAACTTTTGTCCTTGCTGAGCTCACTCCTGGGCCTGCCCTGCCTGGTTTGTCCGAGGGCTCCTTTCATATTCCATTCCAGGTTTTCTGATTTCACAGTCTCAAGACACACATGCATTTTTTTTTCCTGAGCGTCTCTTTAAAAGTGATGTTTGGTCATAAACATTTGATAAATCCTCAGTACTTAGAAGATCCCATTGCAGACAAACTAGAAGGGGAGAAACCTGAGCTTGCAGGTAAACTATGGCTGAATTATTGTTTCGAGTGTAGCTGGAGGCAAAGGGATCAGTCAGAGCACTGGGGTGCTACAGACAACTCAGAAGTCCTGTTTGCTCATTACCAGGGGTCATTTCCTGCAGGAGCACACAGGAGCAGAGCTCCGGCAGTAAAGAGCCCAGGAGGCGGGAACATGCAACAAGCCCCGCCCCCTGCTCCCAGCAGCCCCAGGCCACAAGGAGCAAGAAGCAGCCAGGTAGGTT
>NW_015175983.1:1033344-1040025 GCF_001447785.1 Gekko japonicus
CAGTGGCACCTTTAAGGCCAAGGTTTATTCAGGTACAAGCTCTCCCTCCTCTGTGAGAGCAGATCTGTGCGTCTCCCCCCGCCCCCCATAGCTAGCAATCCAAAAGTCCAGTGGAGCCTGAGCGGTGGGTGTTGCCTTCTGACACACTTCTGGTGATGTCAGGGGGTGTGGCATATGCAAATAAGTTATGCTAATGAGCTCCTGCACCTCTTTTTCTACAAAATGACCCCTGCTCATGACCATGTTTGGGGCTCCAACCACACACCATGGGAGAACCTGCTAAGCCCAGTCCCCTGGTAAACAACTGCATTGGGTGTGAAGACGGCAACATGTGCATTTTCCAGCCCACACAAATGCATACTTCCTTGTTTGGAGCCTTCTCCTTCAGAGGTACCTTTCTACAAGAGACATATTGTTCAATAGATACCTCAGGAAGGTTGCCAAATCGGGCAGGATAATGGTCCATATTGCCTAATTAGGGCTGCTTCACACATTGATTTTCAATATCAGTCTCATACCCCCACTTACCCAATTCCTCACCTCCTGCAGGTTTTCTCCTGCTTCCTTCCTTCCCTCAGTCCATCACCTGCCACTTTCCCTCCAGTCCTTCCTCTCCTGGTGGGTTTTCTCTTTTCCCTTCTTCCTGGTCTCCCTCCAGTCCCTAACCCTCTTTCCTGAGTCATTCTCCTCGCCCACATCTCCTCTCTCGTCTTGCCTCCTTTCCCCAACTCACCTTCAGTGTCAAAGTGAACCTGCAGCAGCCATTTTGGATAATCAGGGTTACGCAGGCAAACCAAAATGGCTGCTGAAATCTCATGAGGACGTCTTGTGAGAGCTTGGCATTTTAAAACTTTTACTCCTTTTAAAAAATTTAAGATTTCCCCATAAGTCTGAGACTACCCTCCCTGGCTGTAGAAATATCTCCTCCTGATTTTAATTCTGGCCCACATGTATGGATTTTTTGATCTGTACTTGAACAAATTCAGCATGAGATATACAGCTAGTGGTATATATCCCGTTGGGGTAGTTCGCACGCATTTTCAGCATGAAAGAGGCTTGTGCGTATGACTGAGGCTTTACAGGAATCTTATCGCCTACGATGCAGTAATTTTTTTTTAATGGCACTAGTTTGCACATTCCGCTCTGAGACATCAGGTACCGCTAAGCTAGGACAGCCAAGCAATGTCCATACATATGTGAACTCTGTGTAAATAACAGGACAAAGCTTGAGTCCAGTGGGGGCACCTTTCAGACCAACCCAGCTTAATTCTGGGTAGACGCTTTCGTGTGCAGGCACACTACCCACCTGAATCTATGTGTGAGTGAGTGGCTGGCAGAAGAGAAACAGGCTGAAAATGTTTGAGGCGGATGATTCAGCTTCTGCTGCTGTCAGCAACGCAGCCAAATTCCTGACAAGGCCCTAGGAACCAAGCAGGATTGACAGACACCTCCTACTAGGATGCCATCTATCTGAGTGGAGAACTTCAGCACAGTTTGAAAAACAATTAAACAAAGGCAAAAACCTGCAGGCAGCCAGCAGATCATATTATGAAAAACACAATTTTTATTGTGGGTAACAAAAAGGTGAAACTTAAGCTCCAGCGGCAATGCAGCCTCATAAGGAAAGAATGACCGTGCTTGGTACAATAAATGTCACGTTTTAAATTCTTCAACTCATCCTTTCAGAAAACGGTTTAATAAGTTGCCACCATCTTACATGCACAGGAGTAAACATCTAAACTCTGGACCTGAAGTTACTTTCTACCGAGTGTTTGATTCATGGGCATGTCCCATGTGCATCAATCAAGTGGACAACGGAGGCCTCCACAAAGCCTTCAGGCACAAGCCCTGGCCAAACAGCGTGTGTGCTCACGGAGTATCTGGTGGATCGGATGAAAAGAAACTCACTTGCTGGAAAGATTTCAACACTGTAAAGGTTTCAACACTCAGCAGCACAGGGACAGTCATACAAACTCCCTTTCAACTGACAAAATAAAACGGGTCAGGTTCTGGCTGGAAGCCACTGGGCACTACAAATGGACCCAAGGGCACAGATTGGACAAAGAGTAACAAGGCTTTAGCAGTCGAAGTAACAAGGCAAGGCGGCTTTACACCAAGGGATGCCTTGACACCCAATCTTGGCCGACAGCTGTCCGTGGGCTAAATTAGAATAATCTGGTAATTGATTGGGCTTTTAGGGAGGCTTTAGTGAAATCCCCAGAGGGAAAAGAAACCCTCAGTGACGCACCAGTGCGAGATCATCTGCCTGCCTAGGAGCAGTGCGACTCGAGTCACGCCGGAATACGAGCCCAGGCTCCTCCTCGAGTTGACACACGAGTTGGTAGGCCAGCCGGGGCTGGGGAACGGGCAGAGGCAGCACATTCAGCTGCTCGAGAGGAGTTGGGAGTCGAGGGAGAGAAAGCGGGGGCTCCTGACGTCAGGCACAAGCAACTGCTTTGGCTCCCGTACAGAAAAAGGGTTCTGAAGGAAGCTGTGCGCCCAGGCCGCTTTGCAGAGGACGTACAGCTTTGCAACATGCTGTGGTTGGGAGAGTCGGGAAGGAGGAGATGGAGAGTGGGGACGGATCCCTTGCTTGCGCAGACTGGAAGGGAGGACACACGAGAGCTCCCCTCCCCTGTTCTCTTTCTGTGGGTCCCAGAGGTAAACAGGCCTTGCAGATTTTTAGGTGGAGCTTCAAAAACCTGCAAATCCTGTCAGGCCAAAGGGAACAGCGGGACAGAAGGAAGAACAGGGCCACGCACCACACAAGGAACAGTGCCTCTCTCACAACACTTTTGACTTCTGTTTTGAAAAGAAAAGGCTATTGTTACTCCTCCCGTCGAGAACAAACGAAACCAAAGACGAAAAAGAAAGAGGAAAAGAAAAAGGTACTGCCGTGGGCAGATTCCCAGGGAGCGTAATTTGAATCCTTCTCTTTTTCAAGTATTGCAGGACTTTTAAGATGACAGATGGAATGACGGGATAACGATGAATAGACCTCCCTTCCAGTTTCATAGCAGCAAAAGGGTGGTGCTTAGATGGAGAAATCAGTAGTCTTTCCTTCCAGCGGCATTTGAGAGGGTCTGCGTTTGAGTGGATCGGCAGTGTTGGGACTTGCATTATGTCCAGGTGCTGTAGTTCGGCTCACATTCAGCAGCATGCAGCCATGTGACTTGATTTTCAGAAGCATTCAGGGCCTTTGTTTTCCCAGGTAAGAAGTGCAGACGAGAAAAAAAAACAACTTATTCATGGCAATCTACTTTTCATTTGATTTCGTTAAGATGTTGCATAGTTTACGATTAGCATCCGACGGAGGTCTAGCACACTGCAGTCCAGGCGTTCCAGGGAGGATCAAGTCCCGGTGGCAAACAGAAAAATCTGAAGAAGAGGCATGACTTTCAGAGTCGAAAGATCAGCGAGGACGGCCTGGAATAAAATAGGGGAACAGAAAGCAAAAACAAATAAGTTTGAGAAATAAGTCTTCCCCAGAGAAATTTAAAAAAAAATAGATATATTGTAAAGCGAATTGCTGAATAAAATTAGTAAGACGTTTAAAATGTAACACATATTGTGATTTACTGGTTGTTGTTTTTTAAACTTTTTTTCACTTGCAGGGTTTCTCTTTCGATAAAATTGTTTCATGCTTATCTTCAGTGAGAACAGCGGCCCTATACAGACAGGATCAAACAAATTCCCTCTTTTATTTAGGATTTAGACCTCATTCAAATACATGCGGTATCATGAGTGCAGTGGGCCTAACATTTCAGCTTGTGTCTTCTCCTGTCTGTCTTGGGCACGGCCTGCAAGAGACATCAGTGAGTCTGAACGGTCACTTACCTGGACTCATCCGCAGAGAATAGCAGTTTTACTATTATCTCAGTTGTTTGTGTTTTTAAAAAAACCACCACCTATTTCAAAATGCAATTCGATCAGCCAGTTTGGACACGCGCATTTTAAGAGACCTTTTCCCTGTTGTGTCTGTGACATGCAGAACCTCCAAAAAGAATTCTCCTTGATGTCCACTGAGAGGGGGAATGTGTGTGAACAGAGGAGCAAACTGTCCCTTGGCTTTGGTGAGAACTTATCGTCCACCACCATAAAGTCAGGGCTATTTTTGGCCAGGAACGCACAGGAACGGAGTTCCAGCTGGCTCCCAAGTTGACCACGCCCAACAGGAACTCATTACCATAACAGGCCACACCCAACAGCAGAAACTCATTAGGATTGGCTACATTAGGGGTGTGTGGCCTAACATGCAAAGGAGTTCCTGCTACAAAAAAAGCCCTTGGTTTTGACAACAAACAAGGTAAACAGAATAAGAAGCAAAAGGTGGGTGTGGCTGGATGACCACACTTCTGGTAACATGGGGGTGCAACCTAATGTGGTAATGAGCTGTGCTGTCAGGGGTGTGGCCTAATATGCTAATGAGTTCCTGCTGGGCTTTTTCTACCAAAAAAAGCCCTGCATAAATAAAGTTGCCATTTTTGACTTCACTGTGGTGTGAAGCCTGCAGTGTGAGAAAAATCCACAATTATTTCACAGCAGAGATGTTCCCTCTAAGCTATGGAGTCTTGTGAGCAAAAATTCTACTTTGTGAGCTACTGGCATTAAAGTGAGCGAGCGATTTGGCTGCTGCATAAATCAGTTTGCTTTGGAGCCATCCTTCCTGAGCTAAGACAAAAATCTGTGAGCCAGAGGCTAAAAATCTAAAAAAGCTAGCTCACACCGACTCAGCTTAGAGGGAACTATGGCCTCAGCGTGTGCCCCACTGCTGACACCAGCACCGGTTAGTACTGTCTACTCAGACTGGCGGGTGCTCTCTCCGAGGTCTCACATCCAGGTCTCTCACACTGACTTTGAACTGGAGATGCTGGGGACTGAACCTGGGACCTTCTGCAGGCCAAACACTTGCCCTATCACTGGGCCACAGCGCCTCTTGCTACACTTTGGGTCAGGGAGGGATACAGCAGGGAAGAGATATGAGAATTAAGGATAAGCACAGATATGGCCAAGGAAGTGTGGGTTTACTGTTCCATCCAATGGCTCCACTGGTGCTAATCTTAAAAACTATATATAGCCTGGCTGAGGGTTATCTCAGGGAGAGGCTTACCATAGGTACCTCTGAGACCTAGGAATGAGGTCATTTTGCAGGAGTCACCAACATACGAGGATGGGTCAGTCACAACTGCTTAAAAGGCCTTTGGAGCGGCCGCCCCTGGACGATGGAATTCCCCCCCACTGGAAACGCGCCAGATCTCCATGGCAGGACTTTCTCAGAGGACCGTGACCAAGGCTTCTTTGCCGGCAGACTTTTCGATTATTTGTTGTCAGGAGCTGCTATGGTAAATGTTGCCTTTCATACTGACATGTGAAACAATTTTTAAATGTTCATGCTTTACAAATTCAACCAAAGCATTATAAGTACACGGAGAGCTGCTTGAGGAATTTGGTACCACCAAAAACCAAAAAAAAATCCAAGCGATGAGGGTTTTTTTGGGGGAGGGATTTTTTGGTCATCAAGTCACACTGACTTATGGTGACACTGGTGGGGTTTTCAAGGCAAGAAGATGTTCAGAGGTGATTTGCCATTGCCTGCCTCCACAACATGATCCTGATATTCCTTGGTGGTATAGAGTGACAAGAAATAACTTGAAAGTAATAGCACACATTTGAAAAAAAATCCTCCTAGACCGAGTGGACATCAATGGACTTTGAAAATATGGGACAAATTACTAATTTAAAATTTCAAAAGGGAGGGAGTTGTACGCATGCGCTGAGAAAGCCAGCAGCTTGCCCAACACCTCCTTAGAATTATTATCTTAAAAGCTCAAAAAGAATGTAATTAGTCCGCCTTCAAGGATAACTAAAAGAAGAAATTGACGTATGAACTTCTGGAGAACACAGGAATTCCTCTTTGAGATTTCAGAAGGTAAGATAGCAATTATTTATTATTATTTTAAGGAGGCAACGCCCAGGCCAAACTCACAGCTCTTATTAGACTCACTGGAAGATAGTGAGAGTAATGGCCAAGACTATAAAAGAACTTTCTGAGCAACTGTCTGCATTCCAAAATATTGTGACAACTTCTCAGGAACAGATAAAAGCTGAAATTAGGAAAGTAAAAGAGGCTGTTACAGAGTTGGCAGCCAAGCTTAAAGAAACAAAGCAGACAGCAAACGCTGCTAATGAGCTGGCTACAAAAAACAAACAGAAGATAGAACAGCTAACTAGCCAGCTTACTGAGCTATCAGACCGGAACAGAAGAGCAAACCTCATCTTTGCAGGGATTTCGGAAGAGATAAACAATAAGCTTCTAAAAGGAACACTTAGAGAATGGATAGAAGAAAATGGGGTTAAGATGCAACCCCAAGACATTGAAAGAGCCCATAAATTGCAAAGGAGAAGGGAAGGAGGAGCCCCATGAGACGTTATAGTCAAATTTACAAGAGAAAAGTTACAGCAGGAAGTATATAAGACCTTGAAAAAGAAGGACTTGACCTTCAGAGGGAAAAAGGTTTGGGTGAGAGAGGATTTTTGCCAAGAAACTATTAGGAAGAAAAACCAAATGAGACTTTATGGGCAAAAACTATATGATAACAAAGTGAAATTCTCGGGGGTATCCAGCTTCAATAATAATATTTAAAGATGGCAAGAGGTTAATAGTATGAAACCCTAAGGAAG
>NW_015175983.1:1041826-1050128 GCF_001447785.1 Gekko japonicus
AAATAGGGATAGGGAAAGGGTTCTCACAGGCAATTCAGGAGATATATAAAGGAGGGAACGCGAAAGAGTAAACAATGAACACTCACAGGCATTTCCCATACAAGGAGGAGTAAGACAAGGATGCCCACTATCTCCACTTATATTCATAATAGCAATAGAACAACTAGCGGAACAGATTAGAAATTCGGAAAGAATAGAAGGTTATAAGATAGGCAATGAAGAAATGAAGCTCAATTTATTTGCTGATGATATCATAGTAATCATGACAAACCCTAAGGAAGGAGTTAAAGAGATTAAGATTATCCTAGAAGACTTTGAAAAGTGTTAACATGGCAAAATCAGAAATCATATATCTGAATGTAAATAGAGAAGAAAGATACCAGCACAGCTAGCTAATATGATTCCAGGATTGAGTTCGCTGTGCTGGCACTGTAAACATTCTAAAGGCTGGTATGCACACATGTGGTGGGAATGTGCAGAAGTAAAGACCTTCTGGAGGGAAATTATTAGAAAAGTATGCAATATAACATTAACTATAGACTTTAAACTAATGTTCTTAAGTACAATAGGAAGCCCGTTATTGGATAGGACTACTCTAAATCTAGTTAAGGCGGGAAAGGCGGTTATAGCTCTGGCGGGAAAGGCGGTTATAGCTCTGGGTTGGAAAGACAAAAGTAAATGGACAACAGAAATCTGGCACAACTATTTGTTTGACTTTATACAGTCAGATATCGTGGCGTCAATCAACAAGGGAACAACATGGGAATAAAAATCCACGGAAATCAAGACCAGATGGAAGACCTACCTAGATTGGATACTGAAAGAAAGAAGAAGAGACATTCAGTGGAAGATGAAGACTTTGTGCCCATGGCTGGGGTGAAAAGACCAAGATTAAAAGGGAGGGAGGGAGAGAGGAAAGGGGTGAAACTGTAAATAGCTACAAATACTCGATGTAACAGACTAAACAAACAATAAAAATATATTTATTTTAAAAAACCATTTCAAAAGGGCATAATTTCACCATTTCAATGCCAGACAGAGTCAAGAAATGGATCAATAACGAAACTGTTAAATACAAATCAGTGAGGGTTGCATTGATTCGGGCAAACAGGAAGAGTGAAAGGAAGAACAAGTGATAAGAAAGGTGATGTGAACAGCTGAGGAACAAGACCGGCCATTAGGTTTAATATTAAAACTTGTTCAAGCTCTGCATTATGATTCACAATTATTTCACAACAGTTCTCTGATTTTCTAAATGAAAACCATTGAACATATTTATTGAAATAAGAAGTATGTTTACAGACAGTTTTCATTTCGAATATTAAACCAGAGAAACACTGTAAAATAATTCACCTGTTTATCTGAAAGTGCTGCACCTCCAGTTATGGAGTCAACGAAAGGCTTGGGAGATGGGAAATGTAAGCATTCAGGTGAGAAGGAGGAAAATAATTAAAGCCAGGCACGAAAGAATGAGTGTGTACAGAATACAGGGAAGTAAGCGGTCAAAGCAGTAACTTCTGCTTTGAGCCTGAGAAAGTGCTGGTAAATAATACAAGTGACTCTCACCCTGCGTGAAAGCTAAACTGAGAATATGGCACATGAAGAGTTAAACCCTGGTGAGGTCACATCCTGTAGCAGCTTAAAGCTTCTCACCTCGAAGGCAGCTATTCAGATTAACTGTCCTTCAATCAGGCCGGAGGCATCAAAACGAAACACTGTCCTTAGCTGAAGGTTTCTTCTCTGCAGTGGGGCGAAGTCGTCCACACCGAAATCATTGGATGACTGCCCCGCTGAAGTGGAAATCAGCTTTTGTTGCTCCGCCTATCATTAATGTAAACAAGAGTCTCCCAAAGAAATTTCTTGGCAGAAAGAAACTTCCGTGGGCAGAAAGAGTGGATTCAAGTAGGGATACCGACCATGCCAAATCTCTGGCCTGACCCAACAAGGCTCCTCTTGTTATTCTGAGTAAGCAGTAATGTTGAAAATAAAACAAATCTGATTCAGGCATGCTAAACAAAGATGGCGACGCAAAAAATGGGATTTTTATCTTCAGCTGCAGTCTACACAGCATCAGGAGGCACAGAAGTAGCTACTTCCTTGATGGCGGTCTGTGAAAAGCTCTCCTTCAGCTTGGCATTCTGGTCTGTGTGCCGAGATCGATCTATCCCATTCTTCCTATTCGCCACCTGACTTGAACGCTGAGCCAGGCATGTTTTGATGCATTAAGTTTTGCCTCGTCTTTTCTGCAGCCTGTCTGGTTCTTTGGTGGACTGCTGGCCTGTGCAGTAGACAGTATCTGCTGACTGCAAGACTTGACTCCAAGAGTCATGAGCCTTCGTATAAGGCAGCTACCTGAGCGACAAGCCAGAGAATCCCCAAGGGGCAGGAGATCTAGCTCAGGTTTCCTTCCCAGACACAGCCAGTGACCACAGAAGAATTTACCCCTGATCAATAACAGCCAGGGTGCTTCCACTTCAGATGTCAGCGTGGGGTCTGCACACGGCATCCTTTTATTATTTTTACAGCTAACCAAAAAAAAAAAAAATCATTTTTTTAACCAACACCAGGTGAAGGGAAGAAACTACAACTCCCATGAGGCTGTGCAAGAAGATGCAGGCATGAACTGCCCTGGATCTGGACCAGAGAGCAGTCAATATTCCAGCAGTCCAACTAGTAATCAGCTGGAAACCCAAACTGGTAGTCATAGAAGGCGCTCCCCCCCCCCCCAATTCTTCATTTATGTGTCAGTTTTTATTTAACCAGTTGGCAGTGACTGGTGGGCACTATGGCATTGCTGTAAATGTTATGGTAATTCCTCACCAGACAGGTTCACGCTGTTTACCGAAACAGCCCAGCAACCATTCAGACATGCAATCACGACGCAAGCCGAACTGGCAGTTTGCTCCAGCACGTTTAACCTCTGGCTGCTTTTAGACACGTCACGGCAAGCCCGCTCGTTTGCGACTGGCATACACGTGGCTGGTTCCCGGGCTTTCCTCCCTCCTCCCCTTGGCTGTGGATTACAGCCGAAAGCTGGAACCTTGAATCAAACTTCCGTTTGCTTTGACGTCCCAAAGACAGATGACTGATCCAAGTGGGCCTTGGTTTGTCGGGAGGAGGCCGGCTCCAATTCCATCAGGCGCCCACGTTCAGGCACGGAGGCAGACTGGAATCTTGATTCGAGGGTTCTGATAGAAGGAAGCTTTCAATCACAAGACGTACATGGAGGGGGGGAGGGCGGGAGGGGGCGGGGAGGAGGCACAGTCGCCAGCCAGGTCCATGCCCACCATAAGCAGAGGTTTGTTGTGACGTCAGAATGCAGCCTATGATATAAATAGTAAGAATGAGTGATAAAACACAGAGGTCTTCAGCAGAGCTGAAACAACAGGCGACGGTGTTGATAACCCACTTAGAATTTCCCCCTTGCCCTCATTACAAGAATGCCACGAGCTTAATCCCTGTATTTTCATAACTTCCTCTGAATTTTTAGCCTGGGTAAGAATTTCGGCAGAGCGCTTCGGATTGCATGCCATGTGCCCGGGAAGCTCAAGTTACTGCGGCTGGCACCCCGTCAGGAACTATTTTCATTTTTGCCAAGTGAAACCTCTCCTTACTTCAGCGGCAGCCAGTGATGTCACCTCCATTAGATTCACTGCTCGGAAAGCAAACACGGCAGCTGCCAGGACTGAAAAAGAATGCACAACATTTAGACAGGCGGCCTACTAATTAGTCGCAGGAGATATTTCGGTCTTCGCCATCCTTAAACTGAATTCAGCGATAATTTTGTTTGCAAACGATGCAGCCGTGGTCCGGCTCTGGTCAATTCATGACAATTTTATTTTAAAAACAAACAGTGCAAGGGTGTTATTTCAAAAACAAAACAGGACCATTGGGTTGGATCTCGCCAGCTTTTGCACCCAATCCCTATCAACGCTGCACTCAGTTTCCCATCCCACATGGTTTTGAAAATGCAGGTTCCATGACTGAGCACATGAAAACATGAAACTGCCCAAAACTGAATCAGACCTTTGGTCCATCGAGGTCAGTATTGTCTACCTACGGGACCGTCTCCTCCATTATGTCCCCAGGAGAGCGTTACGCTCCTTAGATAGCAATCTGCTGGTGGTCCCCCTCCCTAAAGATATCATTTTCACTCCTGGCCCCAACCTGGTGGGACTCTCTGCCAGGTGCCATCAGGCCCCGCGGGACCTGATGCAATTCCGCAGGGCCTGCAAGACGGGGATGTTCCGCCGGGCTTTTGACTGAGGACAGTGACGGTTCCATCTTGACTGGCACCCTCCTCTGTTGTCTGGTACTTACATCTACCTCGCCCTCTTCCACCCCCTGTCCGTGAAGTAGCTGGCAGTTGGAGCTGGGATTGGTTGATTATTCGCCATCTGACTGTTTCAAAAGTTTTACTGATGCTTTAACTGATTTTATCTTGTTTTGTTTTATGGCTTTTTTTACATCGGCCGGAGCCCTGCTGTGGCCGGGGTTGGACGATTCATCACCATCATCCGCAACAGCAATGACAACACTCAGACTGGCAGCGGCTCTCCAGAGTCTCAGGCGGCGGTCTTTCACATCAACCCCTACCAGCATCTTTCACTGCGGAAGCCAGGGATAGGACCTGGGACCCTCTGCATACAAAGCAGAGGTTCTGCCACCGAGCCAGGGCCTCTCCCCAGGATAGCCCATCTCCCCAGATACCCTAAGAGCAGGGCTATTTTGGGGCAGGAAGGCACAGGAACGGAGTTCCGGCTGGCTCCCGAGTTGGCCACGCCCAGCAGGAACTCATTAGCATAACAGGCCACACCCAACAGCAGAAACTCATTAGGATGGGCTACATTAGGGGTGTGTGGCCTAACATGCAAAGGAGTTCCTGCTACAAAAAGGCCCTGGGTTTTGACCACAAACAAGGTCAACAGAATAAGAAGCAAAAGGTGGGTGTGGCTGGATGACCACACTTCTGGTAACATGGGGGTGCGGCCTAACGTGCTAATGAGCTGTGCTGGCAGGGGTGTGACCTAATATGCTAATGATTTTCTGCTGCTGGGTGTGGCCTATTATGCTAATGAGTTCCTGCTGGTTTTTTTCTACAAAAAGAGCCCAGCCTAAGAGGATGCCACCTTCCTTTTTCACCGGCAGAAAAGTCAGCTGGATCCAACCCACTGCCTCTCATTTAAACACAACTGGCAGCCGGTTCACATACAGCCGTCCTCCTCTCCCATGATACCACAGCATGTGGCACTTAGACCCCATTACATTGGGCACACGAGGACAGTCAGATGGCCACACCCTGGCTGTAACCACTGGCACGGTCTAGTTGCAGAGACTCGATCGCCATGACCTTTACCCCCTGACCCAGGTTTCCCAGGATGACGATCAAGTCCATTGGGCCTGCAAGAAAACAGGACAGTACTTACCTGTTAACTGTCGACCGTGGAATGCTCCTCTGTGCAGTCACACAGGGAGCTGCGCAAAACACGGGCTGGCCTGCACAGTTCTCCATGCGAGAGTGCATGGATGAACTGGGTGAAATGACAGAAGACCAGGCAGACTGGGTGAGTACACATGTGCACAGCACGCTCCCGTTCTCTCGGGATAAGTTCGATCTATGGAGTTGCTGTCACACTTCAACTGGCCACGCCTGCTTTTGTATTTTTAATAGGAGAGAGCCAGGCCTTGGGTTCCCGCAGATCTGGTCAGATGCGCTCTAAAAAGACTTGCTCCAGACTGCAGGAACAATCCCCTATTCCACCTGAATTTCTTAATCTTCGTAAATCCAGAACATTCCGTAATTCAATTTTTCATTCTGTAAATACACAGAAAGACCTGAAAAGGCGTTTTTGAGGTATATTTTTGGCTCGGGAATTCTGGTACGTACATCCCTATTTCTGGGAGCTGCTACAGGAAGCCAGGGTACGCCTTTGCTGGTCTCGGTACCGTTGCCGCTACTGCCAGCACACGCCCTCCTCCTCAGCAGTATCTGGTTTCTTCAGACATAAAAAAAACTACAAATACACTGTAACAAAATGCTAAATAGATACATAAAACTTAAGGTAATTAAAGTTGTGTGTAGTAGTATTTGTCTATTGTGTGCAATTATTCCAATACAAAATTTATACAAGTACAATTATACATACAATGTAGAAAATATTTTGAAACGTAATATAAATGGTCAAGGATCATCACATAGAATCAACAAATCATAGTAAGTTAGTTGTTGTAGATTGTTGTAGATTTTGCGGGTTGTGTGGCCGTGGTCTTGGCATTGTAGGACCTGACGTTTCGCCGGTAACTGTGACTGGCATCCTCAGAGGTATAACACAGAAAGATGGAGTACTCTCTGTGTCAAGGTGAGAAGAAAAAAGGTAGCCAGGTAATTTATACCTACTTAGGAAGGTGGGGTAGGGCTGAGTCATTATCTTGTAAGAGTTCCCCAGGCTGTGACATGCTAATGGAGGAGCTTTCCTGAGGAGGTTCTTTTGCATGTGGATTGGCTGTTGAAATTCTAATCTTATCTGTAGTGCTTATTGTAAGATGTCGAGCATTTTGTGTTTTTCAGGACAGGAAACCATGCCCTATTTATTTTTAAACCCTCTTCTGTCCTGTTGAAATGGTGTTTATGTTTATGAATTTCAATGGCTTCCCTGTGTAATCTGACATGGTAATTGGATGTGTTGTCCAGCCTTTCAGTGTCTTGGACTAAGATACTGTGTCCTGTTTGAGTTAGGCTATGTACAGCCGCTGCTGATTTTTCAGGTTGGCCCAGTCTGCAGTGTTTTTCATGTTCTTATATTCTCGTCTGAAGGCTACGCTGTGTGGTCCCGATGTAAACCCCTCCACAACTGGATAAGAAGAATCATCACAGTAAGAAGGAATCATCAAAGTCCTTAATCTAAATTGTATGTATAATTGTAATTGAATGTATACGTTTTGTATTGGAAAAATAGACAAATACTACTACACACAACTTTTATTACCTTAAGTTTGATTAAGAACATAAGAACATAAGAGAAGCCAATGTTGGATCTGGCCAATGGCCCATCCAGTCCAACACTCTTCACACAGTGGCCAAAAATACCAGGTGCCGTCAGGAGGTCCAGCAGTGGGGCCAGGAGACTAGGAGGCCTCCCACTATTGCCCCTCCCCCAAGCACCAAGAAGACAGAGCATCACTTGCCCCAGACCGAGAGATCCTACCTATACCTTGTGGCTAATAGCCACTGATAGACTTCTGCTCCATATGCTTATCTAATTCCCTCTTGAAGGTGAATTCCATGTGTTAATCACTCTTTGGGTGAAGAAGGACTTCCTTTTATCTGTTCTAACCCGACTGCTCAGCAGTTTCATGGAGTGCCCACGAGTTCTTGTACTGTGAGAAAGGGAGAAAAGTACTTCTTTCTCTACCTGCTCTATCCCATGCATAATCTTATAAACCTTGATCAGGTCACCCCTCAGCTGTCGTTTCTCCAAGCTAAAGAGCCCCAAGCGTTTTAACCTTTCTTCATAGGGAAAGTGTTCCAAACCTTATTGATTTATTTAGCGTTTTATTGCAGTGTATTTGTAGGGTTTTTTACGTTCTCCAGACACTGTAATCCTTCCTATGCTGGTTTCTTCAGACAGCAGAGACAAGGGGCAAGGAAGTAACTGCACCCTCTGGTTGCATTTCTTCTCTCTGCTGCTGTACAAAAGTGCGTGTCGCAGTGGAAGGTCGAAAAAAGAGAGGCGGCAGCAGGACCGACGCTGGGAGGACTGGACACACCATACCCAAGGAACCAAATGATTCTTCATTAATATATATATTAAGGAGAACGTTGACATTATTTAGAAACATAATTTTTTTCCATTACCTGCAAGGATTTCCAGAGAGTTGTATCCCAAAATCCTGTCCCACAAAAGCAGGAGCTGATCCGTGGCTAAGTAACCGGAGAATGCGCGGACCATCCATTTGAATGATATTCGCAGGCTAAGTGGAAAAGACACGGCCCAAACTTATTACAAAGCCTTTAGGAAATACTTCGGAAGTATTTGTTTCTATAGACAACTGCCAGGTGCCGATTCTACTCATTTTTTTTTCTTATTTGGAATAGTAGATTAGAATAGTACAAGGGGGGGACCCGCGATACTCACGGGGGGGCAGTCTCTCTCTTTCCCCCCTTCTCTCTCTCTCTGTCTCTCTGTCCCCCCTTCTCTCTCTTCCTCCCCAGTCTCTCTGTCTCTCCCCCCTTCTTTCTCCCCCCAGTCTCTCTCTCTCTCCCCCCTTCTCTCTCCCCCCAGTCTCTCTCTTCCCCGTTCTC
>NW_015175983.1:1050329-1108142 GCF_001447785.1 Gekko japonicus
GCCCCCCGGGCGGGCGTTGGGGGGGGGGGGCGCAGAAGGCTGCCTCTGGCCCGGGCTTGAGCTCTTCGCCCGAGGGGGCGGCAGCGGGGGGTGGGCGAGGCGAGGCTTGCAGCCGCCGCAGCCCCCTCCCGCCCCCGGCTCCGAAGCGAGCCTTTTCTATTCCCCCCCTCCCGGCTCCCCGCTTGTCTTTCTAGCAGCGGCGGCGGCGCAGAGCGTTTCCTGCGCATGCGCAGGGGACGCTCTGTGTGTTTCGTGGGGATTTAAACATCCCCCCGATTTCCCCCCCCCATTTAAGATTTTTGTGCACACGTGGGGACTGCCCCACGTGTGCACAAACCTCCCCCTGCCCCCCAAGTGCCCCCAAAGTGCAGATATAGATATCCGCACGGAGGGGGCAACTTGGCTATTAGTATAAGGATATTGTTATGTGATGTGATGAATAGCGGAATGTGATGTAATGTGGAATGGTCGGCTGGAATGTATTCCTCAGGTCTGGGGACAGGCGAGATAACCCTACACAGCCAGTCGCCCCATCTCAAAGAAGATGCTGTAAGGTCACCTCCATGCTTGATAGGAGATGGATGGAGTATAATGGCAGGGTGTCAGTTAATTACCCTCAGCATCCCACAATTAAGGATACATCTGCCCACCAATCTCCAAATTTGACATATTTATTTCCTTCACTATGTCCCCCCCCCCCCCGAATGACAACCATATGAACTAAGCTTATTATTCCTGTTTGGTCCTTGACTCTGTTAAGTATTGTCATTAGGCTGTATGCTAATGCTTGAGAGGAAACAGATGGAGCATCGTGGCAGGGTCTGAGTGAATTACTCTCACAATTAAGGATACATCAGCTCATCAGTCTCCCATTCTCAAATATTTATGCCCCCCCTGCCCCAATTAAACCCAAAACAAACAGTAACCATATAAAGAAGAAGAAGAGATTGGATTTATACCCAGCCCTTCACTCAGAGTCTCAGAGCAGCTTACAAACCCCTTTCCCTTCCCCTCCCCACAACAGACACCCTGTGAGGTAGGTGGGGCTGACAGAAACTGCTCTTTTTCAAGGACAGCTCTGAGAGAATTTATGACTGACCCAAGGTCACACCAGCAGCTGCAAGTGGCGGAGTGGGGAATCAAACCCGGTTCTCCCAGATTAGAGTCCACGCTCCTAACACCTACACCAAACTGGCTTGTTATTCCTGTTTGGTCCTTCAATCTGTTAAACATCTTCATTATGTTGTATGCTACTTTACTGCTTACCCTCTACCTATATGTATGGACTGGTAACTTCCACTTCATTGTATCTGAAGAAGTGGGCGTGCCCACGAAAGCTTGTGCCTTGAATAAAACTTTGTCCTACAGGTGCCCTTGGACTTGAACTTTGTTCCGCTGCTTCACGGCTACCCTCCTGAATCTATCTTTAAGAAACTGTTAAGCTTGACAGCTTAGAGGATCTACTTTTCAAGCTTCAAGTTGGCATTCAAATTCGGGGGGGGGGGAGGAGTACTTACGGTTGTGCCCCAATTTCTCGCAGATGGTAAAAGAGCTGTGGTAGATGTGTCTGGAGAAGAGTCTCAAACAGCAGGCATAACGACACAATGCCCTTGTTTCAAAACAAAAGAACAAAAGAGAAGTGTTTTTAATGACAGAGTGGGGAGAACATGGTAGATAATACAATTTAAAATATGCACACGCAACTGGCCAAAGTATTGGGATTTGAGTCAAAAGCAGGGCCTGGACACACCAATTCACACTGTGGCACCATTAGGAGATCATTCCGTACCTTTCAATTACCTTTAAGAGGACTACTCCCCAACAAAGACACAAACTCACTCTGTTTTTAATATCAAAGCAGAGGGTCATGATCGCACCACGTGCAACAAAATGCAGCTGCAAGAGGAAGCCATCGGACTCCCGGGTGAAGGCTGTTGCTCCCGGATCAAGACCCCTTTCCGTGACTCTCCGATCCCCCTCAGACCCCGGCTGTTTGCAGGACAGTAGCCCCGGCTTTCCACGCGACTCAAAAGAATCCCTCGTAACGCAGGCTAGCCCAGAAACTTCATGAAATACGCAACCAGGCAGGACAATCCCATCTCCTGACCCATTACAAATCTCCCAAGGAGGATATGATTCATTTTGGCCACCCCTGAGGGACCCTGGACAATGGCATCGGTCTTCCGTGCTGCTGCATGAGGTCTAGGACGCTTCCTGGTTGTAATCCCCTGGCCATTGTCCAAGAGAAAGGGATACAAGGGGCTTCGCTAGCCCTGTCTAGGGCTGCCAAGTACTTACCGAGAATCAGGGGGGGACACATAGTTCTTGGCAGGAACATTCCCGCACGGAAAACACATGTGCCCCACTATGCTGTCGCCCAGATGTGACATCAGCACGCTGGGCATGTAGCCGGGCGACACTCTGGCAATGGGGCTGAAAACTCGAGTTTTCAGCCCCACTGCCAGAGTGTTGCCCGGCTACGTACCCAGTGTGCTGGCGTCACGTGTGGGTGACAGCATAGTGGGGCGCGGGTGCGTTACACGCAGGAATGTTCCGGTCAGAAATTCGCGGTAAGTACTTGGCAGCCTTAGCCCTGTCGTTCTGACTGGGTTTTCATCCTCAGACCTTCTTCCCCTGCTTACACGAGATGGCATCCCTGCCGCGGGACAGGCAGAGTATGAATTCATTTCTCCTGCTCTAATTCCTTTCCACAAACCTCACTTCCTGTGTGGCCTTCCCTTTCTTCCCCACTTCTTTGCTCCGGCCTCCTCGACTAGCTGACCTTAGTGGCCTCCGGTACCCCACAGCCCCTCCCTCCCAAGAGGGGACTCCTTCCATAAGAACAGAAGGGGGCCCCTGCTGGGTCAGACCAGTGGTCCATCTAGCTGAGCATCCTGTCTCACACAGCGGCCAACCACTTCCTTTCCCCTGGAGGGCCAAACAAATAGGACATCGAGACCAAGTGCTTCCCAGCCCTCGGTGTTCAGAGGTTTGCTGCATCTGCCCATGGAGGCATCCTCTTCCCATCCAGAGAGCCAGTTTGTTGTAGTGGTTAAGTGTGCAGACTATAATCTGGGAGAACTGGGTTTGATTCAGAGCAGTTTCTGTCAGAGCTCTCTCAGCCCCACCTACCTCACAGGGTGTCTGTTGTGGGGAGGGGAAGGGAAAGGAGTTTGTAAGCCACTCTGAGACTCCCTTGGGTAGTGAAGGGCGGGTTATAAATCCAATCTCTTCTTCTTCATCATCCATCCTTTCCCATTTTGCCATATCTGTGCAGCAGCATCCAGGAGGAACACGTTATTTTGGCCTAACTTAATTCAACGTGACAAAGTTTGAGTCCAGGGACACCTTGAGTCCAAGGCCAACAAACGTTTAATTCTGGGTATAGGCTTTTGTGTGCATTTGTGTGCATTCGAATTATGGTGCTGGAGAAGACTCTTGAGAGTCCCCTTGGACTGCAAGGGGATCAGATCAGTCAATCCTAGAAGAAATCAACCCTGACTGTTCCCTGGAAGGCCAGATAATGAAACTGAAGCTCAAATACTTTGGCCACCCAATGAGAAGGGAGCACTCACTGGAGGAGAAGACCCTGATGCTGGGAAAGACTGAAGGTCAAAGAAGACGGGGACGGCAAAGGATGAGATGGTTAGACAGTGTCATCGATGCAATGAACATGAAACTGAGCAAACTTCAGAGGACGGCGGAAGACAGGAAGGCCTGGCGTGATCTGGTCCATGGGGTCGCGAAGAGTCAGACTCGACTGTGCGACTGAACAACAACAACGTGCATTGTGCACACTTGTAAGAATGTATGCGCATGAAAGCTTATACCCAGAATCAAACAATGTTGGTCTTAAAGGTGCCCCCACTGGACTCAAACTTTGTTCTGTTGCTTCAGACCAACACAGCTGCCCCCACCTGGATCTTAATTCAAGAAGGACACTTCAGATTTGCCACTGAATGCTACTGCGAACAGTTGGATTGCCATAACTAAACTGCTACGACTTTGTATCATTTAGCTGCCTAGAACCGATCTGGACTTGAAAGCTGCCTGTTTCTCTTCTAACCAGGAATACAGCGTAGCAAAAGGCAATAAAGTTACCATTTTGTTAAGCATCTGTCTCCTTCCCCTTATTTCTCTGAAAGTAAATTAAATCCTGCTGTGTCTCTATGTAATACAAGAGATAGAAAATCCCCCTGGAACCCGTGCCCGGGACTTCTACACGGAGGGATGCTCTCACACGCATATCCTGCCACTGGTCTCCTTTTGCTGGCACAAATAAGAATATTCGGCACTAAAACAAAAAAAAAAAGCTGGATGCTGGATACATTTTGTCAGGGGTCCCCAAATCCTTTTGAGCCTGTGGGCAACTTTGGGATTCTGACACGGCACGGTGGGTGCAGCAGTTACAAAATGGCTGCCGCAGGAGGTGGAGACAGCCACAAAATGATTGCCGTAGCTTTACTTCAGTCACACGGTGCAGACTGTTGTGTTGTGGTGGCAGCTGCCGCCAAGGCAACATTTGAACAAAAAAACCTGCAGGGCAGCCAATCAGATCTCCGAGAGCCATTCAAAGCCTTGCTAAGCAAAAGCCCTATGCAGCCCCAGTCGCTTCTCGAAAACACTTGGCGGGGCGCCGGAAGAGGTGTCCACAGATACTGTGGCACTCACGAGCATGACGTTATGGACCCCCTGCATTGTGTTGTCAGGTTCTGGAAGAGACTGAGCCCCTTGATGGCACTCGCTGATCAGTGATTTGTTTATTGAGAGACGTACATGCTTCAAGCTAAGACTATTCATGTCAGGACTGGCTCTGCAGGCTCCAATTCTGATGTTATACAAGATTCGAATATGCCACACACACACCCCCGGTGACCCATCCAATCACTCTGCACAACCAGTCCGCCTAAAGTCCCCTTATATCGCTATGCCTCCTTCCCCCCACCTGCTGTTTATCCATTTGTGGCAAGCAAAGGCAGACACCCAAGGTCGTGCACAACCTATTTCCCAGAAGGGGCGGCATCTTAGAAAGCGGTTACCAAGCGACAGAGCAAAGTGCAAAGTGCCCACTCTCCCACATCCACCACCCCCCCCCCCCCCTTCATGCCCCTTACAGGAGATCCAGCAAACACATGGCAGATGAAGCTCCGAGTTTGACATATGTAAATCGAGAAAAATGTCCATGTTTTCCCAAAGTGCTAGATCTCCACTCTACAATGTCTACTGTTACGTAGTGTTGCTGGTAAGTAAGAGCACGCCCCAGTCTTCATATTTTTTCCTGAGTTGTCTACAGCTGGGAAAGACACAGTGCCCAAGAGAGTTCTCTCCATGATCGGCAGCCTTCTCACCTGACAGTATCTCCCCCGCCCCGCCTGGCCACAAAAAGCTTTATCAAGTGTCAGGAAGCATATGGGAAGAGAGGCAGCCGGTCAACGTTCACCTGATGCTTCCGTCTCCCTGCGATAAAACCTTCTGAGCGTGATTGGGGCCTCCCGATCCAGAACTCCTGGACAAGGAGTGAGGAGAAACTAAAAAAATTACACCTGCCAGAACGGACATCCACAAGGGAGATGCGGCTCCAGAGATTCTCTAAGTTTTAGCCTTGGTGGCCATTCTCCCTCTTCCCATAACTTGGGAAGTTTGTGAGGAAAAGGGAGAAAGGCAGGATGCAACTAGAAAGATAAAAGGGTTGGAACAGTTTCCCCATGAAGAAAGGTTAAAGCACTGGGGGCTCTTTAGCGTGGAGAAACAACGGCTGAGGGGTGACATGATTGAGGCTTATAAGATTATGCGAGGGATGGAGCAGGTAGAGAAAGAAGTGCTTTTCTCACTTTCTCACAAGACAAGAACTGGTGGGCACTCCATGAAATTGCTGAGCAGTCGGGGTAGAACAGATAAAAGGAAGTCCTTCTTCACCCAAAGAGTGATTAACACATGGCATTCACTGCCACAGGAGGTGGTGGCGGCTACAAGCATGGACGGCTTCAAAAGGGAATTAGATAAGCATATGGAGTAGAGGTCCATCAGTGGCTATTAGCCACAAGGTATAGATAGGGGCTCTGGGGCAAGCGATGCTCTGTCTTCTTGGTGCTTGGGGGGGGGGTCCAACAGTGGGAGGGCTTCTAATGTCCTGGCCCCACTGGTGGGCTTCCTGATGGCACTGGTATTTTTGGCCACTGTGTGATACAGAGTGTTGGACTGGATGGGCCTTTGGCCTGATCCAACATTGGCGTCTCTTATGTTCTCTTATGTTCCCAGAAGGGCTTCTGATTGCTCCTCTGAAATCTGATTGGCTGTAAAGATTCAAATAACATTCCAGTGGCAGCTACCACTATAGTGCTTGTTTTATTCTCTCTCTCTGACTCTTCTTTCCCAGTGTGTTTTTTAAATCCACCCCTCTTCTCCCCTGCACTAGGGCTCCTCAGGTGGCCCTTTTGTGGTTGTGCCCATCACGCTGTGTCAGAGTTCAAAATGTACCCACAGGCTCGAAAAGGTTGAGGACCCCCCTGATTCACCAATTGCCACCATAAACGTGGTGCATCAGGATTCTTTGCCCTTACTCCCAAAAAGGCCGTGGCTCAGTGGCAGAGCTCTGCATCCAGAAAGTCCCAGTGTTTTCAGTTAGAAGATTTCAAGTAATGCAACACCTGCCCAAGACCTTGGAGAGCTCTTGTCAGTCAGAAATAGAATCATAGAATCTTAGATTTGGAAGGGACCTCCAGGGTCATCTAGTCCAACCCCCTGCACTCTGCAGGGAATTCACAAATACCTGCCCCTCCACACCCCCAGTGACCCCTGCTCTATGCCCAGAAGAGGGCACAAAACAAACCAACCAAAAGAACAGAGAGTACTGAGCTCTGTGAATCAAGGATTTGACTCAGGCTCACATGACACAGAAAGGGAATTGTTGCAATACAAATGAGATAAACATCATTTAAAAAAAAAAAAAAACAGAGTCCCATAAAATAAGGTTTGCTTATATGCTCATGCTGGGCTTTCCGAACACAACAGGATGCATGAATGGACATATTTTGCTTTCATTATCATCATCATTATTTTAAAACAGGAGATACGGGTTAAATCTGTTCATCTTAAACTTACGGAAGAATGAGAAGAGATGGAATGAAGCCTGAAGAAATAGCGCACGTATATTTCACGGAATACCTGATACAGCTTGGAAGGCTCATTATACAGAAAACAAAGCGGAGCAACTGAAATGGTAAAGAGAGATTAGTTTTCGCCAAATGGTCAAATGCTAAAATGATCCAAATGACAAAATGTATGAAGAAGGACAATTAAAACAAACAAGATGACAAGTTATATCTTTGGAGAGTGCCAAAATCCTTTGCGGAGGAAAGTACAGAAAGGGCTTCTCCACATTCTCATTTTCCTTGCCGGTGTGTTTCTGTTGCTTCAGGATTTTCTTTCTGTTCTGCTTGTGTTTTTGCTCCATCTAGTGGTCGATTCGATATTACACTGCCTTATGTCCAGCATATCTCCCTGCAGATTTAAACTGCAGGTTTTTATGGCAGCCATAAAGTGATGTAATATTGAATACACCACTAGAGGGAGCAAAAAAGCAATATGTACACACCAGTGAGGAAAATGAAAATGCGGAGAAGCCTAAAGTCAGAGCTGTTGAATTATTTGTTTATTCATTTGTCCTGATTTTCCTTTTCCCCCTACATTTCATTCAGCTACTGCATTTATTCACATATGGAAGTACGATGGGCAGATTCACACGTGCAACCTATCTTGGAAATGCCAGTCTAACAGCTATCCAAGGTTCGCTTGGAAGGCAAGGGTGGTACACAAAAAGCTTTCAGCTGTGTCCATGTGTTGCTGGGGCAAAAACTGTCGCAGATTTTTATATTACTTATGTGCAATGTTCCCTCTAAGCTGTAGAGTCCTGTGAGCAAAAATTCTACTTTGTGAGCTACCGGCATTAAAGTTGTGAGCAGGTGATTTGGCTGCTGCATAAATTAGTGTGTTCTGGAGCCGTCCTTCCTGAACTGAGACAAAAATGTGTGAGCCGGAGGCTAAAAAACTGTGAGCTGGCTCACACTAACTCAGCTTAGAGGGAACACTGCTTATGTGTTACATCTGCATACCACACTTCTAGAAAGCCACTCACGACCCACACAAGGTTTCCAGGCAGCCTGTCATTCATGTCATGGCCAGACCCAGGTTCCAGTTACACAAAGAAAGTAAGCTAAAAAACTGTGTGGCAAAAAAGCCCACTCCAAACACTTTGCCACAGCAATCTAAACCAGCTTCTTTATTAATTATACCTATTTTTTTAGCTTGGATGCTAACACTGAAGAGTCACCTACCGTACATTGAAAAACCGTGGAAAGGGATTACACCTGCAAAAGAAAGATGCTCCGTTTTAATAAACTGCCTCTCTATGCACCTATCGGTATGGTTCCCACAAAACATCACATTCCGAAGCCTGTTTCTCCCATGAGCATGACCACATATTTAACTTTATGGATGTGAAATGTTCCAGTGGAAATGGCACATCAGGCATGCACGGCTTGTGCCCCACCAACCCCAAATCTGAATTTGGCCCAGAAGCACAATAAAATCTTCTGACTTTGCTCCCGGACTGGCTTTGTAACTAGCAGGGAACTTGCTAAGCACCTGGCAGGATCCATGTGTGCCTGGCAAGCGACACCCATTCCATTCAATTCAGAAGTTGTATTGTGTTCACTCAGAAGCGATAGCAAATGATATCATTTACTGTGCTGGAACTGTAAACAACACATCTGCTACGGCAAGTCACAAAGCTGCAAATGTTTGCTCTAGACACCAACACATGCCTAAATACCTGCATAAAGCATTGAAGTTCTGTAATCCATTATAAGTGGTTTCAGCTTCCACAACATGATGGATTCCTCTACTGCTCATAAGGTATTCTTGCTTGCCAGTTTGGTGTAGTGGTCAGGAGCCTGGACTCTAATCTGGGAGAACCGGGTTTGATTCCCCACTCCTCCACATGCAGCTCCTGGCGTGATCTTGGGTCAGTCACAGGTTCTCTCAGAACAGTTCTCTCAAAGACAGTTCTTGGGAGAGCTCTCTCAGCCCCACCTACCTCGCAGGGTGTCTGTTGTGGGGAGGGGAAGGGAAGGAGAATGTAAGCCGCTCTGAGACTCCTTCGGGTAGTGAAGGGTGGGGTATAAATCCAATCTCTTCCTCTTCCTCTCTTCATCGTTAAAACAGGTAAAGGTTTAAAGTTGCTAACAGTACTTTGAAGCCAGTACTGCAGCAGTCCAACCACCCTGTCATGAAGTGGGCTGTGCCACCAGAGGCCTACTAGGCCCAGGGAACCTGGCTAGCAGTAGGTGAGGCTGGGCCTACAGCTCCCAGAAGCCCCTGGGACCAAAACTGACCAATAGGGAAGAAGAGGGCTGGGGAACAAAAGAGCTGGTGCCAGAGCAGAAGTTGTTCTTTTTCCCAGAGGGCAGAGCCAGAAGGAAGGCTGCTGCAGGGGAGAGACCCTCATCCTGAGGGGAGGGTGAGTAGTCTAAGGCCACTTGAGATAGTGAGCTAGGGACAGTATATATTTAGACGCGTTACGGCATTTGATTTCTTTTCTTTTCACCCACTTACTGTTATTATTCTGCACCTTGTTGTTTGACCTCCTATACAATAAACCTTTTCCTTACTCTGCCTGGTCCTCATGCCTATTATTTGGCCAAAATGGAGGTCTAAAGGTCTTGGGAGGGTGCTCTGGGCCTCCTCAAGGGAGCCTGGAACCAGAGTGGTGGCAGCGTCAGGTGACACCCCACCTGAGCCTTTTCTCCTATGAGCAGGAGAATGCTTTGTTCATGCCTGGAGGAAGCTCTCAGCATGTTTCCCTCCACAGAAGTGAACAGGAAGCCTATTACGGGATACCACCCAAAATGTAAACAGGCTCTCAGAACATAAGCTGGGAAATCATTCCAGGAGCTGAAACCTGATTTTAAATAGATCTGTATGTCAGCAGCTAGGAAGCAGATGGGAATACAGGAGGGCAGTGTGTGTGCTCTTGTGAAGGTTTCCCTGCTACAGCATCCACACATCTTATGCTAGTCAGGCACGGACATCTTTAAAAGGGGACAGATTCGTGGAGGACAGGTCTATCAGTGGCTACTAGCCATAGTGACTCAGGGGAACCTTCATGCTCAGGGCAATCAACCTCTGAGTTCCAGTGCTACGAGGCGACATTAGGGGGAAGCTTCAGCCTCTAGGGTCTGTTGTTGGCTTTCCAGAGGAACTGGTTGGCCACTGTGTGAGATGGGATGCTGGACTAGATAGACCACAGGTTTAATCCACCTGGGCTCTTCTTATGCTCTTACCTTCAGCTTTGGGGTTGCTGTATAGTACTGCGGAATATGGCGATTCAGTGTGGCTCAACAGCACCCCATGTCCACAAACCTGATGCCCAACTCAATACAACAATGAGAACCATCAGCAGACGTATTAAACCCACTCTGACCTGTTGGCTACCCTTGTTGTGCCACATCGCTCCCCCGCATCTCCAAAGACAAGATGCTCTTCATGAATATAGAAAGACCTTTGAAAACAGAGAGTTACCCATACACAAAGACATGGCTGACATGGGCCTATCCAGACTGAGATCCCATCACCGAGCAATAAAGTCTGCACAAATCCTGCAATCACAAAATTTCAATCTAGGGAATGAATGGTTGTCAACATGGATGCAATCAGTTTCACCTGATATCCATAACCAGATAATCACCAAGCAGAGGCACGTAGGATTTGACAGGATACAAACAGGCTTTGGCAGTTGTGCAGACCTGTTGCTTAAATGGGGCAAAACACCAGGACCTGGGTGTGATTGTGGTGCAGCCCGCCAAACTCTTTTCCACCTGTCACAGGGATGTGAGCATCGTGCTTTCCAGGGAGATGTGACGGAGCTCTATGAACTCTCCTCAGCTGTAACTGAGGGTACTGAAAACCTAGATATTCGTATTTAGGGGGACTGTCCAATTTGCCTGCATACCTGTGGTATCATATTTTATATCATTATATACTTCCTGTGTGTAACTCTGCCATAAAATAGATAGATGATAGATGCTAGAGAGATAAAGAGATAATCAGAATCCAAGTCCAATGCTCTATCCGCTCTTGTAACCTACAGCTGATAGCTCATGGACTAAATGTTCTGAACTCAAACTGCAGACACTGAATTTGAAATCATAAAAGAATTTTCACAGAACAGGAGCTGTTGTTTGAGCATTGCATAGGACCACCCATGACGCTTGGAAAGTTAAGATTGCAGGATTCCACTGTCAAACGTACCTGTCGGTTTCTCCGGTGGGACAAACAGTGGGTCTGTGGGGCAGTTTCAGAAAAGGAAAATGGTGTGGGTGAGGGAAGGAAGAAGAGGAGGGGTAGGTCTTTACAACCTGCCCTTCTCTACCTTAAGGAGTCTCAAAGCAGCTTATGGTCACATTCCCTTCGGTGGGGCTGAGAGAGTTTTGAGAGAACATTGACTGGCCAAAGGCCCCTGTGACGGACTTACAGCTCTGGGACCAGCAGAGTGGAAACACGGAACCCTGCTGAGTCACATGACTAAGTGAGGAGGGGCCCATTTAGCTCGGAAACCTCGGTGATTGGCATTTAATGGACCAAAGAGTCAGTTTGGAATTGGCGGTTTTGGACCTAGCAGGTAGTTGGAGAGAAGCCGTTGGTCAGTTGATCAGAGGAGTTAGTTGCTGGAGAGAGAGCTAACAGACTGAAGGAGTCAGATCTCTGTAGCTCTGTGGAAACAGCCTGTTCACAGTTTGAGGAGAGAACTGTGGCTGAGGACCTGTTGCCCCGAGTCCCTCTAAAGTGAAAGAGGAGAGTGCACAGAGTGGGAACAGTAAAACACAAACACCAGATACATTCTTCCAGAAGGAACTGGAGGTGGTTTAAAGGTAAAGGTAAAGGCCTCCCTTGCTCGAAAGCCAGTCGAGTCCGACTCTAGGGTTGCGGTGCTCATCTCCGTTTCAAAGGTGAAGAGCCAGTGCTGTCCGAAGACGTTTCCGTGGTCATGTGGCCAGCATGACTAAACACCAAGGCGCACGGAACTCTGTTACCTTCCCACTGAAGTGGTACCTATTTATCTACTTGCAATTTCTTGCTTTCGAACTGCTAGGTTGGCAGGAGCTGGAACTAGAGACGGGAGCTCACTCCGTCATGCGGCAACCTGGGTCTCGAACTGCTGAACTACCGACCTTCCACAGCCTGCAGTTCAGCGTCTTAACCACTTGAGCCACCGCAGCTCAGGGAGGTGGTTTAGAAAGGGCTAAAGAGCGGTCTGGCAGGAGTCTGGGAAGCTGGTCTGGTGACCCGGGAGACTCAGAGAGACCTGTTAGTAAAAGCCAAAGGAAAACCACAAAGTAGTTGCCAGAGTGGGAGTATAAGCGTGTTTAGTGAACTGATGAACACCTGTGTATGAACGGAAAGTAATAAACATACAGCCTAAGTGAACGTAAAGGCAAGAACTAAAGTCTGAAAGGAAACAAAATATCCTTTGTATATATATTCCATCCTCCTGTTGTGTTGTTTGTAAATAAAGCCTGTTCAGCTTTAAAGTCAACAAGCCGTGGTGCCTATTTAATGGTAAAGCAAATACACTAAGCAGTGGTCCTTACAAATATCCCTGACCAAGAAGAAATAAATTAAAATACCCCGAAGAGACTATTATAGATTTGTACAGAGGACTGGTCAGAAAAAATTATCAGCAGCTCTGACCAGGTACAACATGTAGACCCTCACAGTGGTTGTTGTTGTTCAGTCGCACAGTCGAGTCCGACTCTTCGCGACCCCATGGACCAGATCCCGCCAGGCCTTCCGGTCTTCCGCCATCCTCTGAAGTTGGCTCAATTTCATGTTCGTTGCATCGATGACACTGTCTAAACATCTCATCCTTTGCCGTCCCCGTCTTCTTTGACCTTCAGTCTTTCCCAGCATCAGGGTGTTCTCCAGGGAGTGCTCCCTTCTCGTTTGGTGGCCAAAGTATTTGAGCTTTAGTTTCATTATCTGGCCTTCCAGGGAACAGTCAGGGTTGATTTCTTTGAGGATTGACTGATTTGATCTCCCTGCAGTCCAAGGGACTCTCAAGAGTCTTCTCCAGCACCATAATTCAAAAGAATCTATTCTTCGGCGCTCGGTACCGCCAGTAGAAAGGGGGCACGTGTCATAGTCACCCAGTAGGCTTCATGTGGAGGAGGGGTGGGGAACCACACACAATTTTCCAGATTAGAGTCTGCCACTCTTCACCACTACACCACCCTGGCATAAACAACCCTTCCCCTCAAACCACAGCACTGTCCTGAATTGGGCCCCCCGCCTGCCTTCTTTTTCAATTGGGGGGGGGGAAACCTGCTGGAAACTCTATTCACAGGCTCCTCCCCGGTATCCCATAGAGTAGAGCCTTCAGGCAGCCAGAGCAAGACCGAAATCCAGCCAGCTCCAGTGGAGGCCAGGAACTGCCCGGTCAGAGGCCATTAAAAGCTGCTGCTGCCGCCAGGTGAGGCTTGCTTTGTGCCACCTTCTGACATTTAGTGGGTGTCGAACACAAGACCTTTTGAAGCTTCACTTGGCCTCCTGGCAGCTTGGCAGAGTCAAACTCTCTCCAGAAAAAGAAACTCATCACATAGCGACTGGGGTGTTGCCAGATTACTGCAGATTTTTAGGCCCCACGGCAGGTCTGTAGCCAGGAATTCCTTGTTTATATGTGTGTGTGTCTTTTTAAAAGTTTGGTTTGCATGGCTGTGATGATAATCTAGAGTGCTGGAATCAGGCAAGTGATATGATTGGTGAGTGACAGAGAGGGGGAGGGGTTTTGGAATGGATGCTGTGTGGATGATTTGAATGTCTATCAGGAGTGACAGATAGTGAGATGACTGTTGAGAAAGACAGTTTAGTCAGTCAAGTTCTGAGTTCTGTGAGAGAAACAGCAGTTAGTTAAGTTTTGTCTCTGAGAGAAGGAGACTCATCCCTGTGTGGGATAATTTGGTTCTGTGTAGTAAAAGAGTTAAGCAGTTTGTTCGTTTTAAGGTCTGAGAGAGAGAAGTCTTGTGTGTGTTATGAAAAGTTGAAGTATAAAGAAACAGTAACCGTATGTGGCCTGAAGGAAAAAAGTGTTACTAAGTTACATGCCCAGATCCCTGTCAGTAAGAGAGAAAAGTGTGTGAAAAATCAATAAATCTACTTTTATTTAAGATACCAGTACTAAAGAAATTCTTCCCAGGAAACACATAGTTCCCTGAAAGCCTAAAATCTCGATCCACCTACCCTGTGATGGGAATATTAAAGGAAAAAGTTTGGAAAGCCTTATAAAATTTCCTGGTGGCAGCCGGATACCCAAAGTAAAATAAAATAAAAGGAACACTTTTAAAGTAAAACCAGACTTCCCCAGTTAAGGGGTCGTCACAGGGGCATTTTAATTCTTTGGGGGGCACTGGCTAAATCAAGTTAAAGGTAACTCGCATGCTTCAGCTGGCCCCAGAGAGAGGTAAGGAGAAGCAGCGGTGCAGGGGGAGTTCATGGTGGCCACCACATCTTGCCAGAGAGTGGGGGGGGCTGGGCTGAAATGAAGGGGGGCCTTGGCAGGAAGTCGGGGGCCAGGCCCCCAAATGCCCCACTGTCGCTGCGGGCCTGCCCCACGGCCTAGCGGCGACGGATTGAGCTGTAGGAAATAGAACTCACCTAGACACACGGCTGCAGAGAAAGGCTACCTGCTGAAAACCTCCCCAGAGATCCCCTCACTAGAAATGTCACGCATGCAAAGCCTGTGTGCTCTGCTGCTGCTGAGGAATGGGTCTCTCCAGTCACAGGCACAGGGACCCCAATCCAGTACACACATAAAGCATGATATAGATGTATTTGCAGAGACTCCGTTCTCACAATCGACCCACTCACATGTTTTGCAGCTTTATGAAGAACAGCAAAGCCCATTTGGCAGGGACAAGAAGGGACAACGGTGCTCACAGGGACCAACAATGGCTCTGTCTCTCCACCTCCAACTCTCGGAAGACATTCCCCCCCCCCCAAAAAAAACCCCCCCCCCTCTTTGTCTCTATGGAAAGAGCCAAGCATAAAAATTAGAAATGGCTGCAGTTCCCACTGTTCCCACTAGAGGAGGCAATAGTATAACTTCTTTACCGTTTGGTGGATAACAGACAGCGTATTCTTCCATCCCCAGTCTCCCTGTGAAAAGCACAGACAATAAAAAGAGGAAGAGAGATTTAGCAATGCAGCACAGACTGGTCCCCATTCAGAATGTAAATCTGACCCAGATTTGTAGACAGCGAGACACAGCTGGGGAAGTAAAAGGAACGAGAGGGGGCAGCTTGAAAGAGCTTCGAGACGAACCGGCCCTTAACAGGACCCACCAGAGCAGCTCCGACAGAATTAAGAAGTCTTGTATGTGCAACAAGATGTGAGATTTCATCAAGATGCAAAAGTCAGAGTCGCCCGCCATGTTTCTCAAGTGGATTTTAGAAGCTTTTCATTTTGTTTTTTCCTAAGGCACAATCCTTTCCCCCATTTCTGGCTCTGGATGCTGACAAGCCAAGGCAGAAGAGGCGGGGAGGGGGGGAAAGACCCTCGCGCCCCACATTCCTTCCTCCCCACAGCCCTCATTTCAGTGGCACCTGACTTTACGGCCACCATTTCTTCTGAGTGGCGCAAACTACATTGTGCATAGTACACGCTTCTGCTTCTCGGAGGTGCAGCATATGGCTGTAGGGCCTGGGACACTGCATTCCTCACCAGGAGGAGTCAGGGGCCTCAGGAGGTACAACCAGCCCAAGAAGAGCCTTTCTGTTCTGTCCTTCTTACCTGCAGAACAGGATCGTGCCCAATGCACTGAATATCTTAAGAACATAAGAGAAGCCAGTGTTGGATTAGGCCAGTGGCCCATCCAGTCCAACACACTGTGTCACACAGTGGCCAAAAATATCAGGTGCCATCAGGAGGTCCACTAGTGGGGCTAGGACACTATGTTAGCCGAATTGCTTTATTTACAGCAACTGGCAATTCATAAATGGGTTCTTGCCAACTATACCAGGGTCCTGTTCCCACCAAGGGTTACCAGAGAAGGATTCGAGGCTGTTGTTGTTAAAATAAATGTATTTTACTTAAAGAATAAATCTCATACAAACAATACTGATGCACTCACACATTCAATCAAGTTCCTTAGAATTACAGTATTAAAATAAGCACAGTTGCATTAGCAGGTGTTGGATCCCCAAGCCTCGAGAATAAATCCACGTTTTAAAGAAAAGCAAAATTTATTTCAAAGCTTTGGAAAGACACTCAAACACGTTCTTTGTTAGAACTGAATACAAACGGTTAGGGCAAGCATGATAAAGGGATTTGAACCAGGTACAGAACCAATGGGTCACCTTTCCGCTGGCGGGTGAAAGGAAACGGTTGCGCGCTCATTCCCTGAGAACCAGGCTATCTCCAGACATAATACAGGTGCAGTTCCCAGGCTCTAAAAGCAACAAGCTGGCAGTCAAGCGTACTCCCACATCACATCCTCCAGTTGTTTGGCTTAGGCATTACAGCAGAGTAAAATACTGGCGCGCAGGGAGGGGGGGGTTAGCAACTGTACAGAGATACAACTAACACAGAACACCATGGCAGCTTGCTGACAGCAGGTGGGGGTGATGATGGGCAATATTTATCTGTCTCGCAGCTTTGGTTGTTCCAATGAAGAATGGATGGGGGAGAAATGTAAACTAAAGGGAATTCACATACGACCAGAACCAGCCAGAACGTGTGGGTCTCTTGACTGCAGATCAAGAGACCAAAGTAGAGGCAAGGGTTTGGGGATAGCAAGTGGGACTTAAGAGGAGTAAAAAGCAGACAGGGGTTGTTGCGGGGGATGCTAGCTAGGAAGGGCCAGCTGAATAGTCCTTACCTTTTATAGTGGGTCCATTAGACGGGTGGTAACTGTTCCAAACTGTGGACCCACCTACCTGTTAGTCCGTCCCAAAAACAATCCTATTGGTTACCTATAGGAGTGGGAGGTTACCTATAAGGAGTGGCCAATACTGAAACCTAAAACCTTACTCAAAGGATGGCATCTGGGCAGGTGTAAAAACCTTGGTGTCAGGATGCTCCATTGTAGTGTTGATGAAGCTGGCCATTCTCATTGTGAACCAAAGGTAAAGGTTCCCTTGCTCGAAAGCCAGTCGAATCTGACTCTAGGGATGTAGTGCTCATCTCCGTTTCCAAGCCGAAGAGCCAGTGCTGTCCAGAGATGTTTCCGTGGTCATGTGGCCGGCGTGACTAGACACCAAGGTGCACTGAACGCTGTCCTAGCTATACCTTGTGGCTAATAGCCAATGATGGACCTCTGCTCCATATGCTTATCTAATTCTTTCATGAAGCTGTCCATGCTTGTAGCCACCGCCACCTCCTGTGGCAGTGAATTCCATGTGTTCATCACTCTTTGGGTGAAGAAGGACTTCCTTTTATCTGTACTTGTTCAGTAATATCAGAGTTCAAACACACACACACACAAAAAGTGCAAGCATTCCTTCTTTGACTTAGATGAAGCAATCATATACTTTTCAGCACGATCTAACCAAAGTTGACATCTTTAAAAACAGTTTTTATTCGAGAGCTATTATTGCTTTAAATGCTGCATGAAGTTGGAATTTGGGTGACATTGGTGGTTTAGGTTGCAATGTGAATATTATTATTATCATTATTATTATTATTATTATTATTATTATTTCGGGGGGGGAGCTAATCATGTGCTTTAAGCCTACCAAACAGCAAGGTTCTAGCTGCCAATAAGTACAGGCCTGTACGGATTTTAAAACAACCATTTTTCTCTCTGAAAACTAACCTAAGAAGGAATATATGATTTGTCACCAAAAGTAAGCTAAAAAAGGGAATCCCTACAGTTTGGTGTAGCGGTTAGGAGCATGGACTCTAATCTGGGAGAACTGGCTTCGATTCCCCACGCCTCCACGTGCAGCTGCTGGTGTGACTTTGGGTCAGTTACAACTTCTCTCACAGCTGTTCTCTCAGGAGCAGTCCTCGAGAGAGCTCTTTGAGCCCCGCCTACCTCACAGGGTGTCTGTCGTGGGGAGGGGAAGGGGAAGGAGACTGTCAGCCACTCTGAGACTCTGAGTGAAGGGCCATGGGGTATAAATCAAGTCTCCTCCTCTTCTTCTTTTAGAGCCCTCTGCTTTTTCAATTTAGAATTTATGTAACACCATGGGGAGCATTCACGTGCTTCCCATACATCACCCTATTATAATCTTTACACTGTCCCTATAAAGTAGGCCAGAATCGTGGTTCCCCGTGTAACAGGTTGTGGGACTGAGGCTGTGAGGGCGGCTTGCAGAGTAAGTATGAGGCAGAAGAGAGTTCTGAACCAGAGACCTGGTGGGCAGCTTTCCATGTTCCTGCTTATACCGCTCTCCTCTCCTCCATTCCATTCTCACAACATTAGGCTGAGAGCCTGTGACCGACCCAAGGTCACCCAGCAAGCTTCCAAAGCGCAGCAAAGATTCAGACCTGGATCTCCCAGATCCTAGCCCAGAGGTGGCCAAACAGCAGCTCGGGAGCCGCAGGTGGCTCTTTCACACAGCCTAATTTAATGTTAATAAAAAGCAAATTTGTATATTTTCCAATAAAAACGTGTGTGTGATATTTACTCATGTCTTGCGGCTCTCAAACATCTGACGTTTATTCTGTGTGGCTGTTACATGAAGTAAGTTTGGCCACCCCTGTCCTAGTCTGACCCTCGAACCACAACACCACAGTGGCTCTTCAAGACTTTTGTTGTTGTTCAGTCGCACAGTCGAGTCCAACTCTTCGCGACCCCACGGACCAGATCACGCCAGGCCTTCCGGTCTTCCGCTGTCCTCTGACATTTGCTCAACTTCATGTTCGTTGCATCGATGACAATGTCTAACCATCTCATCCTTTGCCGTCCCTGTCTTCTTTGACCTTCAGTCTTTTCCAGCATCAGGGTCTTCTCCAGCGAGTGCTCCCTTCTCACTTGGTGGCCAAAGTATTTGAGCTTCAGTTTCATTATCTGGCCTTCCAGGGAACAGTCAGGGTTGATTTCTTTTAGGATTGACTGATTCGATCTCCTTGCAGTCCAAGGGACTCTCAAGAGTCTTCTCCAGCACCACAGTTCAAAAGAATCTATTCTTCGGCGCTCGGCCTTCCTTATGGTCCAACTCTTGCAGCCATACATGACTACTGGGAATACCATTGCCATTCAAGAATACCATTCAAGACTAGCCTGCAATTTTACAAGTTTCTGATCAATTTTCACAACATAGAACATTTTTAGGGGCTTTGTGTGTGTGTGTGTGCGCGCACGCTTGCGTGCCCGGAAGTCATGGTGACTTCTGGCGATGCCTCGTGGGGCCAGGATGCTTTCAGAGAGGTGGCTTGCTATTGCCTGCCTCTGCGTTCCAGCCCTGGTATTCCTTGGAGGTCTCCCATCCAAGTACTTGCCAGGGTCGACCCTGCTTAGCTTCCCGAGACCTGAGGAGATCCTCCAGCTTGCCTGGGCTATCCAGGTCAGGGCCGCAATATTAAATCAAGTTGGAGATTCACGATTATATAACAAGTGGGGGGGGGCCCTTTGAGACTCACAGGGGGGGATCCCATCCCCCCCCGCCCGCTGATCCCAGGCTCCCTTCCGATACCCCCTTGTCACTGAGCCTGGCACGGCTCCGGGCCTCCACAGCCTCTTCCGGGCTCAGCCACGGCGGCAGCAGTATCCAGGAGACGCTCAGGGCTGCCAGATGCTCGAAGCCAAGCCAGTCATTTCTGCAGCAAAAAAGGCTTTATGGTCTGCAACGGAGAGCGACTTGGGCCGGGGAGACCCAGGCTCAAATCCACAGTCGAGTAAACAGTACAAGGAACCACAGTGTTTGGGAGACTAAGGATGCAAAACACACTGTGCATATAGAACATGCACCAACAGAGATTTTAATAAGCTGTACCACGTGCAATTCGGTATCTATAAAATTCTATTCTGTGAAACACCTAGTTTCTGTCTCTATTATCAACCGCATGATTCCTCTATACAATTTCGTCATATCAAAAGTCTCTAGTTTAAGCTTAAATATACAAGACCTCAATAATGTCTACAACAGGAACGTCTGAATTCACAGCATATGAAATTCAGCAGGTAAATTCAGCAGGAAAGTCCAATGCAGTACATCAAGGTCAGTTGACTCCAGTTTTACAGGTGAAAATTCAACAGGGAAGTTCAACAGGAGAATCCAATGTAGTGCATCAGGTACATTACCTCTGATTATGATGTCCTCTTTATCCTTTGGCTTCTCTCCACTGAATTATGTCAGTTTCACTTCTGGCTTTTACTTTAGGCTTATTAATTTCACTTCGGGCTTTAATTTTTGGCCTAAACCGGCAGCCCGTTTCCAACCATGCTTCTTCAGAAGCCATACAAATTGATATTGTTTCAAACAGAAAAGCCTCAAATCAATATTATTTCAAACAGGAAAACCGATGTTCTTCTCAATAACCCCCCCTCCTCTTAAAGCCTCAAATCGATGGAAGGCATCATGATGTGCAATGCACATGATTGGAAGGCACAGGAGTAGTTTAAGAGTTTTTCTTCATAAGGTAAGAGAGGTCATTCATGAGAACCTGACTGAGAAGAACACAGGCTTTCCTGTTTGAAATAATATCGACCATTCAGAGAAGAAGAAGAGATTGGATTTATACCCCGCCCTTCACTACCCAAGGGAGTCTCGGAGCAGCTTACGAACTCCTTTCCCTTCTCCTCCCCACAACAGACACCCTCTGAGATAGGTGGGGCTGAGAGAGCTCTTGACAGAAACTGCTCTTTTTCAAGAACAGCTGTGCCAGAACTATGGGTTGCCCAAGGTCATCCAGCAGGTGCAATTGGAGGAGTGGGGAATCAAACCCGGTTCTCCCAGATTAGAGTCCGTGCACTTTAACCACCACACCAAACTGGCTCAATATATGGTTGGTAACAAAGATAGAAACGAGGTGTTTCATAGAATAGAACATTATAGATATTGAATCACATGGGGTATAGTTTATTAAAATCTTTGTTATAGTTTGTATATTCTGTATGCACGGTGTGTTTTGTATCTTTAGTCAAATTCATACTCGGCTGTGAATCTGGTTCTTGGATACTCCCATTTTGAAAGCCCACCTACCTTGAAATGTCGCTAAATTGAAGGATCCCTCTATAAAACAGAGGAAAGTTCGCATAACTCCAAAACCTCCTCCAAGAAAAAAACGGACAAATAATTGTTTACAAGCAGCATTTAAAAAACCACACACACACACGTTTCTTTACCTCTAATGTACGACTTGGGTGGAGTCGCACTGTTGTACACAAAGTGTTGCAGGACCGAGGTGTCTCGAGAAAAACACAGCAAAACCTGTTGAAAACAACAGTGAGAGACTCTGAAACTCCTCAGGAAAGACACAGCCCTTAATTAAAAGGCAGATTGCTAGAACTGGCATTTCCCCATGAGCTCGTGCTGTGTCAAAATGCAATCAATCTGCATACACAATGGGCCTTGTCTTTAAGAGCTGATTAACATTTTGTTAACGAGGAACGTGTGCATTCGAGCCCCTGCTTCTGGCTCTTCTAAATCTTGTAGAAAGTGCAGACGCCCTTCCGTTAACCTCCATCACTGCTTCGGTTCCCATTTGCCTGGCCCTGTGCTAAGCCTTTGTGTATATTAATTAGTCCTTGCTGTGGCCTTCAGGGACGTGGGCGTACCTTTCTGTTTCTAGGAATATCTGCTTTTGGTTTCTCTGGGGGTATCCATCCTGGTGGACTGGACTGGAGAAAGCAGCAGCCGCTCCCCAAAGAAGCAAGAGATGGCTACTGTCCAAAAGGTACATGCTGAGACTGCATGTCTCAGCCAAGGCTTCCTCTAAGCTGTGGAGTCTTGTGAGCCAAAATTCTACTTTGTGAGCGACTGGCATTAAAGTTGTGAGCGGGCGATTAGGCTACTGCATAAATTAGTTTGCTCTGGAGCCCTCCTTCCTGAGCTGAGATAAAAATGTGTGAGATGGAGGCTCAAAAACTGTGAGCTGGCCCACCCTAACTAAGCTTAGAGGGAACACTGGTCGCAGCACAGGCAAAAGCAACAGCTCCTGGGGAGTCTCTCTATGGAGAGACCCACCCGTGGTACTATATGCTGTCAGCAGAGAGTCTGCTCCCTAGGAATCCAAAATATCAACAACGTGCCTTACAATAATTCAGATCTGGAGATCTTTGTTGTAATGTCCATTCCACCTCTCATTGTCTTCACCTAACGGCATGTAATCCTGACCACACTTTAAGACACAGAATCCAGAGCATTTCCATGGTAATTCCATTTAGAAGCACCACGGGGGGTCGGATTCGGATTAAGGCTACTGTGTGGAAAGGAGGCACGCCTCCCGCCCCCAGCACCATTTCAAGAGCTGAAAGGGCCCAGGTGTTATGTGCTCTGTTGGGATGCCTCTCCAGGGCTGTTTCAGCTCAGGAAAGCAGCACGGGGTGTGTGTGTGTGTGAAAACAAAAGTCCCTCCCCCCCCACGCCATAGTCCTGATCTAAATTGGGCCCCTGCAGGCTCTAGGAATGCACAGGCACTATTTGGCTGTGAGTCCCCACAGCGATCTCTTGTAGAAGGGTAACGTGTAGTTTGGCCGTAATTGGACAAGTGACAGGAGCCAGGGCAGGAAAGCCTCATTAATCTTCCCTTTGTTTCACCGGAATGCTTTCAGGGCCATGGCGATGGTTCCCCACAAATCATCTGCTCAGACAGCTCCTTTTTGTTTAATATTTTTGCAAACACAGTCTTCCGATAATCGTATTTGTCAAAGGAAAGCAAAGACGTCTTGGAAAAAAACCAGCTGCACTTCTGATGGAGGACATAATAATTTTCTGCTTGAGATACTGTTCTAACCTTCTTGAACGGCTTACAGTCCCGCAGATAAAAAGATTTATTTGGGCAACAGAATGCCTTTATCTTAAACACACATTTCAGATTCGGCACTGCTTATCGGTTGGCGATCTTGGTCAAATGGCCAAAACGCAGTTCGCCCGGCAAAGGAATAAAAACCAGGAACAATTAAAAGCCAATTTATATCAACTGGGGTGAACTGATGGAGAAAAGTAAAGAGTCAGTCGGACCTGAGATCGTGGGTCCAAAGGCGGCTGCTTCCTGGCGCGCTCCACCCAGCTCCGCTTCATGACCCTTCACAGGTAAGCACGTTCTCCTTGCCTACCACAGGTACCAAGTACTGTCCTTCCCAGCAGTGAGTCGAGCTGAGCTCGTGGCACATCTGGAGGGAACGGACTGGGCAGGCAACAAAGACCCAGCAACAAAAATAGGAACTCCCCCCCCCCCCAAGGATAGGAAAAGGGGCTCATTCAATCCATGTCTACATTTCATTTCTACTCTGCCTTTCTCCAGTGGGGACCCGAGGAAGCTTATATCTTTCTCCTCCATTTTATCCTCACAACCAGGGGTCATTTCGTAGAAAAAGAGGTGCAGGAGCTCATTAGCATCACTCATTAGCATAGCTTATTTGCATATGCCACTCCCCCTGACATCACCGGAAGTGTGTCAGAAGGCAACACCCATTGCTCAGGCTCCACTGGACTGTTTTGGATTGCTAGCTATTGGGGGGCGGGGAACGTGCAGATCTGTCCTCGCAGAGGAGGGGGAGCTTGTACCTGAATAAAACCGGGTCTTAAAGGTGCCACTGGATTGTTTTGGACCGGGGGGCTGGGGGGTTCTGCAGCTTACCTGGCTGCTTCTTGCTCTGACTGAGGGCTGCTGGGAGCAGGGGTGGGGCTTGTTGCATGTGCCCGCCCCCTGGGCTCTTTACTGCCGGAGCTCCGCTCCTGCAGGAAATGACCCATGCTCACAACCACCCTGTGATGTCAGTTAGGCTGAGAGTGCGCGACTGGCCCAAGGTCAGTCTGGCTCGTGGCAGGCCGGGGAGTGGAACCTGGGTCTCCCGGATCCTTGTCTGGCACTCCAACCACTGCACCACACTGACTCTCCCCTTTCCCCAAGGATACCTCTCCCCTCTTCGCAGGGCTGGCCATCTGAGAAGAACTTTGAATGAAGACCTGAGGTGGGAAGGAAACTGAGCAGCCCAGAAACTGTCTGCCAGCCAATGGGCAAGCTTTCACACCTCCACTCACGCGTGAGCCACAAAAGGATGCATTCGGTTCAAATGGCCAGGGTCCAGCCTACCTGAGGGACCACCTTGCCCTACATGTTCCCCCAAGAACACTACGGTCGGGGACCTAAAATTTGTTGGTCATCCCGGGTCCCAAGGATGTGAAACTAGCTGTGACCAGGGCCAGGGCTTTTTCGGTGGTGGCTCCTACCTGATGGAACGAGCTCCCAGGGGAGATCCGGGCCCTGCGGGACCTTGAACAGATCTGCAGGGCCTGTAAGACGGAGCTCTTCCACCAGGCCTTTGAGTAGGAGCCGCCGCCCCATTATACCACCACCATCAAGGTATCTTAAAGGATGCATCGATGAGGCCCGAGGAAGAACCTGGAAACCATTGAAGATCTGACAAGCTGTTGCCATTGGACGCGTATACTATGGGAGGACCATCTGGAACTGCGGTGTTACCATCTTGGATTTAGGATATTAGTAATGGATTGAGTTACTGTGGTTTTAGTGTTGGATGTTTTACTATGTTTTATATGTTTTTACCTATGGCATGGCAAATGACCTTGCCCTTGTTAGCCGCCCTGAGCCCACTGGGAAGGGCGGGATACAAATATAAAAATAATAATAATAATAAATAAATAAATCCCCATGGCTGCCATACTGGACCAACACCAGGCCACTCATTCTCACAGTCTACGCTATCTCACGGGGTTGTTGTGATGTTAAAATGGGTGGAGAACTCTTGTCCACAGCCTCGAGCTCTTTGGAGGAAGGGCGAAATACAAAAGCACCAGACAGAATCATGAAAAGGGAAGACCTGGGCCTTCTCTCTCCCAGTTAGGCCACCCCCCCCTCCATTATATCTGCACGTTTACCAAGTTGCCCTAGTAGCCCAGCCCAATCTCATTGGAGCTCGGAAGCTGAGCAGAGTCAGCCCTGCTCAGTACTTGGATGGGAGACCAGCAAGGAAGACGCCAAGGGAGGCAATGGCAAACCACGTTTGCTCGTCTTTTGCCTTGAAGACCCCCATGGCCCTGGGGTCGCCAGTTGCTACTTTATGGAACACAGGTATTATGTTCAAGTTACCCCTGCTGCGGGCCAGAGAAGCACTCAGACGGAAGCTGTTCCAAGTGCTCGACACACTATTCGTCTGCAGCCAGCCAGAGTGAAGCGTGAAAGGAAAATTACCCTGTGGCCACAAATGTACTGATCCTGCTGCATGCTGGGCTGAGGCAAGGGGCTAGCAGAAGAGCCTCTTCAGTCAGGGGAAGGCACACTTGCTCCAGAGGAAACCACCACTCACAGTGGAAGCGACCCACAGAATCCCACACAATGTGGTTTCCCAAACGAAGGCCTCTTACTTCACAAGGAAGAATCGCCAAGTCCGAGGGGCTGCATCGCTAGGGTTCCCCACGGGCCCCTCCCTTCAACAGAAGCTTAAATATGTGGAAATAGAAAGCTGAAGCTCTTCTTGGCTTGGAGGTAAACAGCACCCGGCTAAGCCTCCATCAAAGAGAGGACTTTTCTTTCCCTTCTCCAGGCAGGTGGCCACCCTACGCCTACCAAATTTCCCGACATTCCCCCTAGAGCAGTGATGGCGAACCTTTTAGAGACCGAGTGCCCAAACTGCGACCTAAAACCCCACTTATTGATCGCAGAGTGCCAACACGGCAATTTAACCTGAATACGGAGGTTTTACTTTAGAAAAAACAACTCATGCCTTAACTTAAGATGATCCAAACAAAGTAAGGAAAACAATTCCCAATGCTTTCATTGACTTACAATTATTTGGCAGAGAATTCGACACTTTAATGATGGTCTGGTCTTGGCTGGGGAGATGGCACGCGTGCCCACAGAGAGGGCTCTGAGTGCCACCTCTGGCACCCGTGCCATAGGTTCGTCACCACTGCTCTAGAGTGTTCTTGCTCACAGCAAACCTGTTTCAGAGACCATCTGGGCAAAAGATAGTTGAGAAAGTTCTTCAGGAGAGGAGTCACAGCCCATGGGAAGGATTACTTGCCGCCCTGTTCGCGCTCACTGATTCTCCCCTGCGAAGAATATTCCTCTGCCTTTCTTAAAGGAGGGGATGGAATCCCAGTTTTGCTCACAATGTCCACTTTTGACCTAAATCACTTTGGGAAATTGCTATAAGGCTGCCCCCCCCCACGACCTAGGTGGCCCAGATCTCGGAAGCTAAGCAGGGTCGGACCCTGGTTAGTATTTGGATGGGAGACAAACAAGAAATTCCAGGGCTGTATGCAGAGGCAGGCAATGGCAAACCACCTCTGAACTTCTCTTGCCTTGAAAATCCTACGGAGTTGCCATAAGTCGGCTGCATCTTGATGCCACTTCTCTCTCTCTCGGCTGCATCTTGATGGCACTTCTCTCTCTCTCTCTCTCTCTCTCTCTCTCTCTCTCTCTCTCTCTCACACACACACACACACACACACACACACACACACCCCACAAGGCTGCTGCCACCACCTTCACAAATGTTTCATTCAATATATTTTTTAAGCATATGAGTTAGGATGGGGAGAGCTTCTGCCTAATAATCTTCCTCCCTCTTTTAGATTCTGGGCGAAAAGCTGCATTCTCTCTGGCCTGGTGTCAATCTCTCTCTCTCTCTCTCTCTCTCTCTCTCTCTCTCTCTCTCTCTCTCTCTCACACACACACACACACACACACACACACACACACACACACACACAGAGAGGAAATTCTGAATGGCATTTCACTGTTTACACCAACAGAGAAGAGTCTATTCTATTCAGAAAGCAAAGTTGAAGCCTTGTAACTATCAAAATTGTCCGGTAACCACTGACTGGAAAGTATTTATTAATACTGATGCCTAAATTAAGCAGAAGGAGCAAGCCAGGAAACCTATTTTCCAAACACAACAGACTACAAAACATACCTTTGACTACACGACTGATTTCCTAGAATGTCTTAAAAGAATGACATGCTTATTGAAGGAGTATTTTACATGAAACTTAGAACGGCATGATTAATTGCCCAAGTTGGACATGGAGGGAATAACTTCTGCCCGGTATTATCTACTTATCTGAAAAACTTCTACGCCAGCTCTCAAGAGAACCTGCCCAAGGCAGCTTACAAAACAAAACACTATAAAATCATCACACATGAAAGTTATTCATTAATGCAAATGCCAGAGCATTAAAAATACGAAACATGGAGCAGCTGAAGGCGACTTAAGGACCTTTGGGGGAAGTGACCATGTCCTGCTAAAATTCCTTTCACTGTGAGGGACCAAGGAAGTTTGTAACCACACGTGTAAGGTAGATTTCAGTAAAAAAAGGTAAAGGTAAAGGTTCTCTTGCTCGAAAGCCAGTCGAATCCGACTCTAGGGTTGCGGTGCTCATCTCCGTTTCAAAGCCAAAGAGCCAGCGCTGTCCGAAGACGTTTCTGTGGTCATGTGGCCGGCATGACTAAACACCAAGGCGCACGGAACGCTGTTACAGATTTCAGTAAGACCGACTTTCATAAACTCAGAGGTATGATGAGAACCCTTACATGGGCAAGACTGCTGGAAGGGAAGGGAGCCAGTGAAGGGTGGGCTCTCCTAAAACAAGAGCTCTTGCAAGCTCAAGCCATCGCTATTCCAACAAGAAGGAAACATGGTAGGGGATCCAAGAAACCCATCTGGGTGAACAGAGAACTCCGTGATGTGCTAAGGGAGAAAAAAAAGGAAATGTTCAAGAAATGGAGACAAGGACATACCTCTGAAGAAGAGTATCTGCAGGTTGCCAGGCCCTGTCGGCCAGCCATCAGAGAGGCCAAAGCTCACAGTGAGCTAAAGCTGGCCAGGGAGGCTGGCTACAACAAGAAAACCTTCCTCAGATATGTGAGGAGCAAGCGCAAGATAAAAGATGCGATGGGCCCATTGTTGGGTGAAAATGGAGAGACTCTGACAGAGAGAAAGCAGAAAGGCTCCAAGCCTATTTTGCCTCAGTTTTTTTCCCTGAAGAAGAAAACAGGCTCACCTAGAGATGGTAGTAGGCAAGGCACGGTGTCCGGACTCCTGGTTGACATGGACAGAGAAGTAGTTGAGAAGCACCTGGCTGCACTGAAGGAGTACAAATCCCCAGGGCCAGATGGTATGCACCCAACAGTGCTCAAAGAACTTTCTAGAGATTAGCTGCTGTAGATTTTCCAGGTTGTCTGGCCATGGTCTTGGCACCATAGGACCTGACGTTCCGCCAGTAGCTGTGACTGGCATCCTCAGAGGTATAACACAGAAAGAGGGAGTACTCTCTGTGTTAAGTAAAACTTTCCAGAGAGATTGCAGAGCCCTGGTCCATCATCTTCCAGACCGCCTGGAGGATGAGGGATGTGCCACAAGACTGGAGGAGGGCGGATGTTATCCCAATTTCTAAAAATGGGAGGAAGGATGACCCAGCCAGTCTGACCTCTGTCCCAGCGAAGTTACTGGAGCAGGTTTTAAAGGCATCAGTCTCTGAGCATCTAAGGGACAACCTGGTGATCCGGGGAATTCAGCACGGATTTGTCCCCAACAGGTCCTGCCAGACCAGCCTCATTTCCTTCTTTGACTGAGTGGCGAGCTTACTGGATCGAGGGAAGGCTCTTGATGTGGTTTACATTAAGGGCGGGAAGGTACCAGCTGGATATCAGGGAAAACTTTTTGACAGTCAGAGTTGTGCGACAGTGGGATCAGCTGCCTTGGGAGGTGGTGAGCTCCTCCTCCCTTGGCAGTCTTGAAGCAGCGGCTGGACAAACACTGGTCAGGGATGCCCTAGGCTGATCCTGCATTGAGCGGGGGGGGGGGGTTTGGACCAGATGGCCTGTAGGACCCCCTTCCAGCTGTGATTCTAGGGATCCTATGACTCTTAAGCATTTCTCAGGCGAAAAACAGACTATAGCAGAGTGGTTTTTTTTAAGTCCTAATTAAACGCTTGGGCAAACAGAAACATTGTGGCCTGGCACCTGAGAGCGACTAGTGTGGGAAAGGGCCCTCCACAGGTGAGGTGCCACCACTGACTGCCACCCACGGCGCAGAGAGGGCACGGGGAGCAGGACTCTTGAGGAAGACTGCAGACAGAGACAGACTTGCCATAACAAGCAGGTTAGGAACTAAATTATGGCCCCGGTCACACGATCAGGAAAAGCCGCGGGGGAAGCACGGCTTTTTAGAGCCGCAACAAACAGAAGCGGGGCAGCGCGATCAGACAGGTCCCCCGAGGCTCTGTGCTTCTGTCGGCAGCCGCGACCACATACTGCAGGGGAAGCAACGCTAAGAAGGGCGAGGAGGGCCAGCTGCAGCAGTTGTGCGCATGCGCAGTTTGCCATTGCCATGCATACCACGGGATAACTGCGTGTCGGTGATCCCACAGCTGCCGGTGCTGCGCGTCATCCGGTAGGTACTGCCCTTTCACTAGTCTCTTTTAGATCTGCATCTTCAGCCAGAAGCTACGGGTTAGGGGCAGGTGTGCGACGCTTGCCAGATGTTGGCATCTGATCGCGCAGGTTTAATCCGCCCTCAATCCATCCGTTTCGCGGGGCAAATCCTCCCGTGTGACCGGGGCCTATGGCTGTTTTCTTGCCCACAGTACAGTCTCTGGATGACCCAGGTCAGCCTGCCCTCTAAAAAGTGCCATGTTTGGCTGTGAGAAGAGTTAAACTTCCACCGGGCTAATGATAAGGATCAGGAGGACAAGCCCACCGACAGCTGTGACTAATTGAGTTGGAAGTGCCATGAAAATGAGAAGCTTCCCCCATGACATTTATGTTGACATAGCAATCAAATCCACATTAGGAAATTTGCAAATGTAATCACCCACCTCTTTAAATAGATTTCAAAGCAGCAATATAGACAATTCCATACAAATTAGAGTGCTCCCCTCCTTTCTGGGATCAAATATAATACACTGTGGATGGATGTTTATCGAGGCTCACCCCATCACAAATGCTCAGAGTGGAACATAAGTATTATCCAAATACAAAAAGAAAGTTTCTTCTGCCAAAAAGTTTGGGATGGCAGTTCACAAAATGGTCACTACAGATATAATCCATACATCGACTTCTGTGAGTCTCCCCTGCAAACTCCTGGGTGGTTCCCTATCTCTTACAATATTCACATTCCTCTTCAAAACTTAACTTCTCTGCAAGGTCCTTCGTCTTTTACCCTCAGTATCCAGCCACATTAAAACAAATCTTTAGCCTGTGTGACTGCGGGTGCTTTTGCACAAGCCAAATAATGCTGCTTCAATCCACTTCAGCGACTGTTTGCAAGTAGATTTTGTCATTCCACACAGTAAAATCCAGTTGCAAAGTGGTTTGAAAGTGGATTGGAAGTGTGTTATTTTGTGTGTGGCCCATTACATATGGACATCTTACTGGAGTTTTTCAGAGCAGTCAGCCTCTAATCTTGACTTTGGATTCTGTGCCTACCTTAGGCACCATTTTTTTTTTTTCCCTCCCTCCGGTGTATTTATTCTGCAGCTACAATTTTAAAAATGCACTTTTCTCCATTAGGGTGGAATGTCACCTGTGACTTATGGGGGGTGTCTAAAGTTTTTTTTTTTTAAATTACGCCATTGCCCTATCGCGGCTGTGCTGTAGCGTACAGCAAGCATCTTCCATTTAAATTCTTGCGGTTCAGGTTTTGAGTGTACAGAATGCATGATAGAACCCACTGGCATTGCATGCTGTGATCGTTGGCAGTGTGCGTGTGTGCACCCACGCCTGTGCAAAGTCGGCTGCAGCTCCACCACACTTTGCACAGGTTTGCAATTTGTACGGAGGAGGAGTCCTCTGGCAGAAGCTCTGGAGAGCTTTTTTAGTCTTGTGCCACTACATTGAAAGGGGTGTGTGTATTTTTGGCAATGCCCTAGCGCCAGCTACATACCATGTTTCCTTGAAAATAAGACACTGTCTTATATTTATTTTTTTCTCAAGAAGACACACTAGGGCTTATACCACAAATGCATAGAAATCCTGCTAGGGCTTATTTTGGGGGTAGGTCTTATTTTCGGGGAAACAGGGAAGTAATGCTAATTTCCTGCCCTTCCTTACAAATCTGCATGGTTTTCTCTTTGTGATTCTCTAATGTGATCCTGCAGTTTTTTAGGGCCTGTCCTGTGCGGATGGCACTCTGTCCTCCAAATGGATCGGTCCCAAACAATTCTTGTCAGTTTGCAGGTCCGTGTGGCTCAGCCGCCATTTTAATGTTAGGCTTCCAGAGACTGCCAAAAATGGTGTCCCCCCCCCCCCACTTTGTGCACTAAAGCATTATTTTATTTTTGCATTTGTGTGTGTGTGTGTGTGTGCCCGTGCTTGGAAGTCATGGCGACCTCTGGAGACTCCTACTGGGGCATGGAGGGTGTTCAGAGAAGTGGCTTGATAGACTGCCTCTGCCTCCCGACCCTGGTATTCTCTGGAGGTCTCCCATCCAAATACTTGCCAGGGTCAGCCCTGCTTAGCTTTCAAGATCTGACTATCCAGGTCAGGATGTTCACTAAAGCATTAAAGGGAAAAATGTTTTCAAAGCTTTAGGCTTCCCACCCCAGTCTCTCTCCCTCTTTACATCTCACATCAATTTCATTCTGCGCTGACAATCCCCCTCTTTATTTTGTTTGCATGCAGCTGTCGGCTATGCTGCCATGGGGGTGGGGAGGTTAGTTGTGTTCTAATTGCCAGTGCATTCCTTCTGTGCTTCTTTGCTGCTGTAACGCTTATCTACAAGTTCTGCAGGTGGTGATGTTGATGTCTGGGTTTCTCGGGAACCGTGGGGGAGAGTTTGGTTCCCAGCTTCAGCGCAAAACGGCTGGAGCCCTTTCTCCCATGTGCGGGAGTGTGGCTAATTGGCCAGGGCAGTGGGGTGTGTGTGCATACAAATACCCTATAGCGTATTATGCCCCTGGACAGCCGTCATTCTTAACAGTGCCTATGTTAATGCATCTATAGCTCTTCAATAAAGTATTGCCTTTCCTGATAAGCATGTTGGCTGTGGGTTCTTGACAGCAGCACTGAAATGCTTTTCTTTTTCTTTTTGCACTGGGGACACTGCCATTTCACTCTTCTCCGATCCCCCTTTCATGTCAATACCAGCAGGGAACTAAACCTCACGCAGCTCCTTTTAAATTTCCCCCCGTCGTTTTAATTTTTTTTTAGTTTACTGATCCAAGACTAGCGATAGTCTCAAATCGTTAGACTCATGGCACTTGTTAAAAAAAATTAAAAAATTAAAAACGAGGGGGAAATGGAGCTTGTACACCGATGAAGGGGGGAGGGTGGCGGAAGGTGCAGAGTGGGTGGAACAACCTTGATGTGGGCGGGGCAGTGACCTTTGAGGGGCTGCAAAAGGGAGACGGAAAACCTGAGCGAATCTGCACGCTTCTGAATTACCTTCAGCTTGAAAGCAAAACAAAGGGGAAAACCAGCACAAAAGCATTCTCAGAAAACCCAGGGAAACAGTGACCAGAAAGCGAACAGCACTGAAAGGAGGGAAATCAATGCAGAATGACAAAGAAAACCCAACAGGCCTATGTGAAAGCACTCTACATTTGCTTTCATTAAATCTCTATTACCTTTGCCTCTCTCTTGCCTTCTCTCTCCCTCTGTTGTCTCTCACCTCCAGTCTCAAAAATTAGTAGTAAGTCAATAGTAAATGTTTATTGCATGTGGCCAAAGGCCACAACAAAGTTGTCTAGATAAATTTTAGATAAAACATGGGAAGAATGGAAACAACCATCAAGATAAGATGCCACACAATTAAAGTAGATTACAAAACTAAAAATTTTAAGTTTTGGACACCACTTTTTCACAGATGTTCTTGGCATCCCGGGAATATAGTGCTACCATGTTGGTAACGTATGGGTCTACATCTGCAAGAAGGAATATTATTGTCTCTTCAGCTATGCATGCAGTCAGATTGGCTAAGATGGCCACCAGAAATGTATATCTGGGTTCCCAATATAGAGGACAACGCAACAGCAGGGCCTCAACCATACCGCAAACACTGATACACTGAGCAACCTGTCTGCATGAGTGGTGCTCTGTTAACATGGCAGATGGCGTGTTTTGAAAGTGAATGGCTGTAAAGGCTGATCTCAGGTTGTGAAACGTGAGGTTGGATCTTTTCAATGGGATCCAACCCTCTCTGAAGAACTGTCTCCTCCAATACTATCCAGCTCATAAGTTAAGACCCACCTCTCAAGCCTGGATCTCTGTCCTTGCTTTCAGAGGTGAGGTGGATGGTATGTCCTGTGGTGGAGCCTTGCCTGTAGAACATCTTCCATCTTGAGGCTTGCCGGGTGCCTACCTTCACTTTCTGCCAGATGCCGAGCTAAAACATACCTTCTTACAAGACTTTAATTTGGGGTTTTATCTTATTAGCTTTTTAATTGTCTGCTTTTGTTTTATGGATAGTTTTTATGCGACTTGTGTCTAATGGCTGGGTTTTTTTAAATGGCTTTTAAAAATACTGTGGTTTTTAAATCATTAGCCACAATGAGAAAGACTCTGAAGAAGTAGCACAAAAATGTTTTAGATAAATAAATATGTTTCCTGCACTCCACACTGCACCTGCAGCTAAGAGGACGGAGGGAGAGGCTGACACTTGATTTCTAAGTCCAGCAAGTAGCTTTTGCTGTGGATCATCTGCAGAAAATGGAGTAGCTACGGCAAACAGGAGGATCTAGAGCCATCTGACTGCACTTCTGTTCTTTGTGTGATAATGAACCTAACTCGTTAGAGTAAACCTTGTGTTCCAGTTCAAGGGGATTCTAACTATCTCGCCCTTCCCTAATGCCTCAGTCTTCTCAGACCAGTTACTTAGAAAGTATCCAGACATGTTAGCCGAGTGAGGAGACAGAGACTGAAAGATGGCAGGTTGCTTATGCAGGACCCCAGTTGAATCCCCCCCCCCCCCGAGACATCCTACTGCTTTAACCCAGGTGGTGGGTTTAGCTCTGGCAGCAAAGCTAAAATTCCTAGATGTCTAATCCCCGTTTATTAGAGTAGTGTGTTAAGGAAAGGAGTAAGGACTCTCAGAAGGACCCCAGGGACACCAGAAGAAGTAATAATACTTCCCCTCTGCTCACCGAATAGCATCATCTTGGAAACTAAGCACAGAACCGTAGGACTCTATTACATATATGAAGCTTTGTGTCTACAGGAAGGGTCCCAGCCTCTTTCCTGTTGAAGAGCACAGTGACTGCACAGTGGGAAATCCCTACTATGCGTGTAGGCATTATCCAGCGTACATTAACAACTCTGAAGTCTCTAGCTTCTTACAGTGATTCCCAGACTCCCGTCTCAAACCAGAGTACACAAAGGTTTGCCTCTAATATAAAGCAGGCCTGACCTACTGAGACCAAACTGCACACCCCCTTTCTCTCTTACATGCCCTGCCCCAGCCCACAGCGGGAAACATGGCACTCAGCATCAGGCTGAAGGTGGCCATAAACTTGTCCCACTACTTACTTACAGCGCAGTTGTGAATTTCACCAGAACTGCTGGTAGAAAGTTGTCTATGGCAAAATTTTAAGGACTTCCAGGCATAACTGCATAATTTCTCACTGGGTAATGATTGACCACGGTGGCTCAGAGGTTAAGATGCTGAGCTGCAGACCGGAAGGTCTGTAGTTCGGCAGTTCGAGACCCGAGTGCCGCGTGCCGGAGTGAGCTCCCGTCTCTGGCCACAGCTCCTGCCAGCCTAGCAGTTTGAAAGCAAGACATTGCAAGTAGATAACTAGGTACCACTTCGGTGGGAAGGTAACAGCGTTCTGTGCGCCTCGGCGTTTAGTCATGCTGGCCACATGATCACGGAGAAGTCTTCGGACAGTGCTGGCTCTTCGGCTTGGAAACGGAGATGAGCACCGCTCCTAGATCCGGATTCGACTGGCTTTCGAGCAAGGGAAACCTAACGACTGACAGACCCACTCAACTGTAGCAGTTGAGCAATTCAGACCCATTCAATCGTAGCAGTTGAGCAGATGATTTCCAGCGACTGCAGTGCATGGCTCATTGCATTGAGATTTACTAGGGTCAGGGTTGGGTCTACTTGACTTAAAATGAATGCAGAGAGACCCAAAAGCTAGTTTTGGTGTTACCTTCCCCCCACGAAATGCCATGACAGCTATAAGTTACTTACCTGATATAAATAATCTTCAAATACAAAATAATAGTCGTCATTGCTGGCCGTCAGCTTCACATCCTGCAATTAAAAAACAGAACACTTTGAAAGCGAGAGACCACTTTTCCACCTAGAAAGCTCCTGTGGGGCATAAATATAAGGGGGACCCACAGAGTTAATGAGCTTAAGACCCAAACTGGTCACCCCAGCCTAAATTTCCAACATGCAGGAAAATCTGGTTCGTGTCATCCTGAAAAGGAGGAGCCCTCAGCACAAAAATCTTCCGTGTGTGATTTGATGGCGACCCTTCTGCTCCGTTATCATCCATGACAGTTTCCCATGGTTCCAGTGATGGGGGGAATGCACGCTTCACTTGGCAATCCATACTTTCTATGTGTTCCACAGACATCACTCAGATGGAAAACAACTTAAAATGGCACGTATCCTATTGGTCTAGTTCTGCTACTAAAGTCATCACATTAGCAGAATTGTGGGTTTTTTAAGTTGCAGAAAACTGTCGTGCAAAGGAAAACCTCCTGTGTGCCATTTCCATTTCTACATCCGAATGTATGTTTGCGCACCAGGAGAACATTAGTGCTTTAACAACAAATAAGCAGGAAATGCTCGGCACTCACAATCGTGCGAGAATCACGGCACGTGCCAGCGCTACGGTTTGTGCCGCAATTCACGTGTTCGCAGATCAGCACTTGACTGAAGACAAGCCCCAATGATGTTTTATGGGACACACACCAACATTTTAGAAAACAGCTCTCCTACCAAGTCCCCCGCCCCCGATTCAACAGCTTTCCCTAAAACTGAAGCAAGTTTGATAAGCAATTTTGCGATATAGGGCCAGGTGTGCCATTTAAAAGGGGGGAAAGCAAGGTCTCACTGGGCAGGCCCTGGACTCTCTGTGTATAAGTGAGGGAATGAAACATTTTATGTTTTATTTATTATATACTGTATTGTATTTTGCACTCGGCTTTGCCACATGTGAGCCACCCTGAGCCTTTCGGAGGGCGGGATATAAATCAAACTAATAAATAAATAAATAAATAAATAAAATTTCCAAAACAGCTTTTTGCTTGACTCGGGCCCCAGAAACCTGCCTGGATTTACAAACATTTCTTGGGTGGAAGAAGAAGAAGAAGAAGAAGAAGAAGAAGAAGAAGAAGAAGAAGAAGAAGAAGAAGAAGAAGAAGAAGAAGAAGAAGAAGAAGAAGAAGAAGAAGAAGAAGAACCAAAGGAATCTCAGAGTGGCTTACAAACTCCTTTCCCTTCCCCTCCCCACCCTGTGAGAGAGGCGGGGCTGAGAGAGCTCTTGACAGAAACTGCTCTTTTTTTCAAGAACACCTCTGACAGAACTATGGCTTGCCCAAGGCCATCCAGCAGCTGCAAGTGGAGGAGTGGGGAATCAAACCCAGTTCTCCCAGATTAGAGTCCGGACACTTAACCACGACGCCAAACTAAAAAAAAGTTCAATGCCCAGCAGATCCCAAGTCGCCACAGGGCACGGAGTTCCAGAGAAGAGAGCTGAAGACACAGCAGAGGAAGTCAAGGAAGCTATTTTTTGTGTGATAGAAACTCTGAGGAGGAGGCTCAACCCCTTTGTCCCTTCCCATCAGGCCAGCCCACTCTATTAACAAAATCTCATTCCCCAGTTCGATCTAATGCAAACGGCAGCAGAAACACTAAATATGAGACTGTGCCCTTGTGGATATAATTTAGACCAGGGGCCCCCCTACCTTGTGCCTGAGGGCCCCTTTGCGATTCTGACCCGAAATGTCAGTTAGTGAGCTTTTATTTTTTTAAACCCCCGGGGTATTTTTATTTTTTCAATATGACTACAAACTACAAAGAAAAATATAGGAAGGGGAACTACAACTATGGATAAAGGAAAGATACCCACACTAACTAAAAACCCAAGAGTGGGAGACCCCCTTTATGTTAAACTTAATATTAGTATTAAAAGAGTTAGTAAAACAATATACTTGTAGAGTTCTTGTTTTCCACATTGTTCTGTATTAGTAAATTAGTTATTATGAGAGAACTTTCTGAGCATCTTCTTTGTTTCAAAGGGCCATTTATCAGAGTCCTTCCGCCCTTACTTCGGCTTTCTGTCTCTAAAATCATATACAGTTTTCATTGCTCCCGCACCCGCTTCTGCAGCGGAGTCACTTGACTTAGTTTCTTCCTCTTTAGAGTCTTCCCCCGATCCCAGCTGACCTCAGGTAGTGAGCTGATGCATGACTTTGATAGTAGGTCTTCAACTTTTCAGGAGGAAGTTCTGGTTAATGCGGTGGCTCAAAGGTTAAGATGCTGAGTTGCAGACCGGAAGGTCAGTAGCTTGGCAGTTTAAGACCCGAGTGCTGCGTGACGGGGTGAGCTCCCGTCTCTGGCCCCAGCTCCTGCCAACCTAGCAGTTCGAAAGCAAGAAACTGCAAGTAGATAAACAGGTACCGCTTCGGTGGGAAGGTAACAGAGTTCCGTGAGCCTCGGCATTTAGTCATGTCGGCCACATGACCACGGAAACGTCTTTGGACAGCGCTGGCTCTTTGGCTTGGAAACAGAGATGAGCACCGCCCCCTAGAGTTGGATTCAACTGGCTTTCGAGCAAGGGAAACCTTTTAAAATTTACATACTGTTTTACAATATTTTCTTGCGCACACATATATTGAGCTCATTCATCTGACAGTATCTGTCTTCATTTCTCAGGGAGCTAACGCATTTATGCAGAAGGAAAAGGGGGGGGGGAATGGTTCTTCCCTTGACTGCCTCTTTACATGACCCCTTCTCTCGTGTGCCCAGCCATTTTCAAACTGTCCTGTTTCTTGTCACGACAACAGTTGGTGCTGAAGGGCTGGTGACAGCGCCTTGTGCATGTGTACAGTAAAGAGAACTATTCTGGCCATATTTTCACAGGAATGCACATAGTTTTTGAAAAGTGAACATTTGATGTAGTGATGCTATTATCAATTTCTACCTGAATGATTTAAAAAAAATACATTAAAACCAGGAAGATTTGATGACTTCCATACAAATTTCCAGTGAAGTGAAAGTTCCATTTTAGCTGTGTAGCCTGATTGCGTTTAGTCAGAATCAAGTTTTATTGTGTTTTTTTAGAATATTGCTCCACCTTTTTAGAGTATCAATATGGCCTTTTTTCCCCATGCCCAGGATAATGCCGATCGCCACTTTGGAGTCAGGAAAGAATTTTCCTCCAGGCCAGACTGGCCTAGTGATCCCGGAGATTTTTTGCCTTCCCCTGGGCATGGAGCAGAGGTTACTGTGGGAGACAGAGGGAGGTAGTTGGAAATTTCCTGCACTGTGTAGGGGGTTGGACTAGATGACCCCTGAGATCCCTTCCAGCTCTATGTTTGTCTGTTGTGAGGAGGGGAAGGGATTGTAAGCCGCTCTGAGACTCCTTCAGGTAGTGACGCGTGGGTATAAATCCAATCTCTTCTTTTTCTTCTTCTGTTTGTACAAAGTACAGTCTTTTTGTTGTTCAGTCACACAGTCGAGTCTGACTCTTTGCGACACCATGGACCACATCACACCAGGCCCTCCTGTTTTCTGCTGTCCTCCGGAGTTTGCTGAATGTTCGTTGCATCAATAACACTGTCTAACCATCTCGTCCTTTGCCGTCCCCTTCTTCTTTGACCTTCAGTCTTTCCCAGCATCAGCGTCTTCTCCAGTGGGTGCTCCCTTCTCATTGGGTGGCCAAAGTATTTGAGCTTCACCTTCAGTACAGTCTATACCCCACAAACACTAAAGCTTAAACAACCCCATCTGGCCCCACCCCCTTTATGAATCACTTGGGGGAGGGCACTAGATTCAGATTTATTGTTACAGTCAACAACCAGCACACTCAGTCATTTTACATAAAAAAAACATTTGAATAAGAAATAGGGGATAAAACCAACAGTGGCGTTCTTAAATTAAAAATATGTGACTGTAACATAGAAATAAAATAAAACAGCCATAAAACTCATGTATAATTTAGATAAAAGATAAGAACTTAGTCTAATTACCATGCATTTTACATTCCTTGTAAAGGTGGGCACATAATCTAGCCGCCTGTCTTGTTGTTTGATGGTTCCTGCCAGACAGGAGGTAGCCGAGTTTAGTCTTATTTGATCTGCCAGGAAACCTTTCTAACAACAGACTAATAGTCTCCATGCAGATCACCCTATGGTATACGCAGGGCTATTTTGGGGCAGGAACGCACAGGAACGGAGTTCCGGCTGGCTTCAGAGCTGGCCACGCCCACTACAGCCAAAACCTCTGCATGTGTGGCTGCCTTCCCTTCCCTTCAAGGGGGGGGGCTTGCCCAGGTTCCCCGCAGCTGCGGGCGCCCGGGAAAGCCAAGGGAAGGAAAGGGTGTGTGGCCTAATATGCTAATGAGTTTCTGCTATTGGGTGTGGCCTATTATGCTAATGAGTTCCTGCTGGGCTTTTTCTACAAAAAGAGCCCTGGATACGTAGTTAAAGAATATATGTTCCAGAGAGCCTGTTTCGCAGAGGGGGCAAGAGCAGAACCTCAGTGAGTAAGGGGTCCCTTTAAACCCCCCTTCCAATACTGCAGACGGCAAGGACATACCTCTGGCTAAAGTGAGTGCCTTTCTAGAGTTACTGGATTTGAGGAAATGTAAATAGGCTGCAGGAGCAACTACATATCTGGAGAACTGAGAATATCCATTTGTCTTTTGGTGTCAGTCACTCTCTGCTTAATGAGGGATTTTGCCTGGCCTATACCGAGATCCAGAAGGGTTTGGGGAGGGAAGCCTAGTCTCTGGATGGAATTCAAGACCCCTCCATGCCAACTGGACTGGAACTGGTCCTGAAGGATTAAAGGGAATGGGGGAGGGCACCGGGAAAGATTCCTGCAAGGACCTTGTTGGAGACCCTGGATTTAGACACACCCATCATTACATGCCCTCTTCTGACAAACCTTAATTCCATCTGGAAGTAACTATCAATACAATCCTGCGAATGCTCTCCTGGGAGATCTCCACAGGATTCCAGGGTACACCTGCTTAGAATTGCCCTAAGTTAGGGCTGCCAAATGCAGCCGGGGGGCGGGGAATCCCCCGTTTCGGAGCCCCGATTCCGGCGTGCCGGAATCGGGGCCTGGGGAAAACCCCACCCCCGCGTGCGCGTCACCCGGAAGTGACGTCGCACGCTGGGGGCGGAGCCACGCCATTTGAGGGGAAAACTCTTTGTTTTCCCCTCAAACGGCGTGGCCCCGCCCAGCGTGTGACGTCACTTCCGGTGATGTCCTGGCGGCGCGCGCATCCCCCAGCAGCTCCCGGACCGGCCGGACGATCCCCCGCCGGTAAGAATGTCAGATTTGGCAACCCTACCCTAAGTTCCTGGTATCTCTCAGCCAGGAGTGTCGAACTCATTTGTTACGAGGGCCGGATCTGACATAAATGAGACCTTGTTGGGCCGGGCCATGTGGGTCATAAAATGTGATGCCAGGTAGCGGAGATATAAACTTTATAAAGAACACAAACACAAAGATTTTTTTTTTTAACTTAAAATAAAAACGTGCTTAAAACATTAGCTCTGTAAGCTGCAAACCTACTTTTGATTTGTTGACATTCACCACAGAAATCTCATGCTCAGAGTTCTGAGTCTAGGACCCAGGTTAAAACATGAAATGGCTGAGTGATTCAGAGAGTCTGGCAAAGCAAGCTATGATGCAGCAGCAGCAGCAGAACTGGAAGCAGGAGATGGCCACTTCCACTGTGGGCCTGATGGAAACCTTCCAGAGGCCTGATCCGGCCCCCGGGCTGCATGTTTGACACCCGAGCTCTAAGCATTGCAGAAATACTAAACTGTGGCTCAAAGAAAGAAGCAGGCAGAAATGTAACAATCAGGATTACTCACTTTATAAATCAGGCTGTCCACCAAAAGGTCATGGAGAATCACATTAGATTTTAGCTGTTCATAGTACAAAACATCCTAGAGGGAAACAGATAACACTACTGAATTTTCATGACGACACGGTTAAAAAAAATAACATTTGCAAACTTTGTAGTTCTGTTTCTCCCAAAATAAATAAGAAAATGGTTTTTAAACTAACTCTGGGTACAATAAAAATGCAATATTGAATCCATCTCACAAATGAAGTACATGGCAGGAATAAAGTCATTCCAGGACAAAAACCTCTGTTCACCATAGAAATGTTACGCCTTCCTCTCGCAAGCCTCACATCTGATTTTTAATCATATCCTTCCACCCACTCGTGCCCTCTGCATCACCTAGAAACCCAGACGTATAGCAAACAAACACATAATACACAACTCAAAGCCTTCACCCCCAAAGAGCTCACAAAACAAATATGAGATAAGACACTTCCCAGATGGACATAGACGCAACAAGGAGTACCACATTACTCTCCCACACCGCTGCTTATTTGGTCCGGACTAATGATACCCCTGGAACTGGGGATATGTAGCACAACATGCTACATTCTGGACCTGCTGGCCGGTTGGCAACGGGTCCAGCTATCACGCACAGCTTTCTGAAGGAGCCATGCGGGCTTTGTAGGCACTGCTAGCTAAACACTGTTCCAGGCTCACAGCCAGGATTTTTTAATTCGCGGGGCCTTTAAATAAGTCAGGGGGCACCCCCACACGCACCCCCCGTGCACCCCCCCAAGCCTGGGAATGCCCCACAGAAGCCCCCAGTCTCTCACGCAAGCCACCAAGCGAGTGGCATGGTGAAGGGTTGAGCCCCTCCCCGCAACATGGAGCTCCGAGGGGAGAGCGGGAGCGGCTGCAGGGGCGTCCCCTCCACCAGCACCCACTCGCCTTTTGGCTGGCGCTCCCACTGTTGATAGTGGGGAGGCTGTGAGCTCTGCCGACGGCGCTCTCCACCCAGCTTGGCGAAAAGTCGGGGGGGGGGGGCTGGCCCCAAGATGCCCTCCTGTAGCAGCCAGTTTCTCGTTGGGCACTGGGGGGGGAAGGCAGAAGTACATTGCTGGACCCACTGGGTGGCAGGTAGTCACTCCTTCCCACCTGCCAGACTTGGTAGGTGCAGGATAAGCTCCTCCGCCCCGAAAAACCCCAGATTTGGGAAAGAGATCATGACCAGCAGAAGGCCCCTTCCTCTGTCTTGTGAGGAATGATGGTTGGAAAGGGAGTTGAGGGTTATAGGTGAACACAACCTGACTGCTACTGTCATCTTCAGGGGCTCTTCTTTGGGTGCTCCTGCTTTCTGAAGCTAGATGGGTGGCAACCCAAGCAAAGGCCTTCTTGGTCATGACTCCAAATCCATGGAATTCCTTCCTTGGGGAAATCCATCTGTTTCCCCCGACCATTGTCTTCTGCCAGCAGGTGAAGACTTACATGCTTTATCAGTAGAAAAGAGGAAGAGTCCAGTAGCAATTTAAAGACTGAAGAAATTTGTGGCAGGGAATGAGATTTCGTGAGTCACTGCTCAGTTCTTCAGATACAGCTAGAACATGAGTCCATCTATCCTTATACTTTGGAGAGTGAAGTGATTTCAGATGTCAAATGACGTTAGCAGGCGAATGACAGTAGTGGGTGTGACTGAATTAGGTGTGATATGCAAAGGGGTAGTAGGCGAGCTACGGTGGCTCAAGTGGTTAAGATGCTGAACTGCAGGCTGTGGAAGGTTGGTAGTTCAGCAGTTCGAGACCCGGGTGCCGCATGACGGAGTGAGCTCCCATCTCTAGTTCCAGCTCCTGCCAACCTAGCAGTTTGAAAGCAAGAAATCGCAAGTAGATAAATAGGTACCACTTCGGTGGGAAGGTAACAGAGTTCCGTGTTTAGTCATGCCGGCCACATGACCACGGAGACGTCTTCGGACAGCGCTGGCTCTTCGGCTTGGGAACGGAGATGAGCACCGCAACCCTAGAGTCGGATTTGACTGGCTTTCGAGCAAGGGAGACCTTCACCTTTACTTTTAGTAGGCGTGGAGAAATCAGCATTGGTAATGTGACAAGAAACACAGTTCTCGATTCAGCCCAGTAGTCTACTGCTACAGACAGACTAACGTAGACATCCATCATGTTTTATCAGGTGCTCCCACAGTGACCCTCCTTTCCTATGTATTTCAAAGCTTCTTTTTATGTTTCCAATTGTTTGCTGCTTTGGGGACCCTAAGCTGCATGGAAAGGCAGCATAAAAATGTTTTAAATAAATAGATTTGATTGACTTACTGAAAAGTTCTACCTTTCAGGCCTCCAAGATGAGCTGAGAGGGAAGAAAGAGAGAGAAGAAAGGGGTCTATGTTTTGGGCTCCCTGACAGAAATCTCCCGTCTTGCTGCCCCTCGTATGAAAGGGCTGGAGTTGCCCGCCTGAAGAGGGCGGGGTTTGGGGAGGGGAGGGACTTTAGCAGGGTACCATGCCAGAGAGGCCACCTTCCAAAGTGGCCATTTTCCCCAGGTGAACTGATCTCTGCCTCCTGGAGATCAGCTGTAGCCCCAGGAGATCTCCAGCCACCACCTGGAAGCTGGCAACTCTCTAAGGATGCGTTCAGACGGGGCGTTTCTGCCGGCATAAACTGCACCGGTTGGAACCGGTACAGTTTATGCCGGCAGAAACGCGATCACACTTACCCTCCATTTTGCGGATCCCTCCGGTGGACGCCCGCTCACACGCTGCGGGCGTCGGCGTTTTTTGGGTTTTTTTAAGGACAGTTTGAGCATGCGCATAAGCAGCCAGAGAATGGCGATTTTTGCGCATGCTCAACCCTTCCCCATTACATTTAAACTTTAAAGGTAAGGACTTACCTTTAAAGTTTAAAGCCCAACCTGGCCTCCCTGTAGTCCCGGACTGCTCCGGGAAGTTAAAGTAAGGGCTTTTTTCCCCCTTAACAAACGCTCGGGGCGAAGCTTCGCCCGAGCGCATATCGCTTATTTTTTTTAAAAAAATGGCGGGGGAAAGCCGGAAGCCTCAGGCTTCCGACGGAAGTGGCTGTACAACGTTTGGAGAGCGATCAGACGCCGGGGTGCACCGTTTTCAACTGTTGCACTCAGTTTACCACCACTTGGGACCTAGTGGCAGAGTGCAACGGTTTAAAGGGATTTACAACGGTTAGGGACGGGAGGCAGATGTTCGCCGTGTGAACGCCCGTAAGTACACCGGTTGGAACCGGCACCCTAACCGTTGTAAATCCCCCGTCTGAACGCACCCTGAGAGTGCTAAGAGGTGACCCCATCAGATTGCAGAAAGCAAAAAGGCTATCTGATAGAATCTGAAAGATATGCTGTCTTAGATAGGTTACTCTGTTTGCCACAAGGGTTCTGATGGGACCCTAGACAACACTGCGGTCTTAAAAGTTTTGGTGCTCACAAAGAACAATTATAGCACCTTATGTCTTTTATATAAACATCACGGTCCTTGAAAAAGATTAATTCGAAATGGGTAGATTACTAGAGTCCCATGGGACTAGTAATAGTGTTACTGACAAGGGGCTGTCTGAATGTAAACCTACCCTGGATGTATTGTTGGGGTGAAATATATTTTTGATAACACGACAGGGCAGTGGGGATATGCACTGCTGTTGTTGTGTAGCTATACCATCAAGAACACCATCTTGGTTTTATGATTTGGAAGTGTTTATCTTGTATTTTTAGTATTTTATACTGTTTTATTGTTATAATCTGGCGTTATGCCTCTGTTAGCCACCCTGAGCCTTCGGGGAGGGCGGGATATAAATCCAAATAAATAAATAAATAAATAAAATAATATTTGATACCAATATTTAGACAACAGTATTGAAAAATATAAAAAGAAAAAGAATATAGCATAAAATTGTTTTACCATAAGCATACAATTATTGTACACAGTGATATATATTTTTGTATGACCACCTGGAGGCTGGCAACTCTTTGAGAGCGCTAAGAAGTGACACCATCAGATTGCAGAAAGCAAAAAGGAACTAGTCCAAAGGGTGCTGTGAAAATGGTTTTCATGGGATCTTCTACAAGTCATCCAGTAGGCTTCAAGCCTGTGTTGCTCTTTATCAGGGGATTTAGATACGGTTGTAGAAAAGGACCCGTTATCGTCTCTACATTAGATCTACTTAATAACGTTTTGTAGCACTTTGGAGAGACTGCCTCTTGTTTTCTGCATCAATAGTGTGAAAACAGTCTCCTCTTCATGGGTTGGCAGATGCAATGACTAAAATGTATGCAAGGGCTTTGACTCCTAAAATAGAAGTGTCCTGGGTGTGATCCTGTGGGTCCGCTCCGCTAACAGCAGGACATCCACCCAGAGCTGCCTACTAGCAGAAGGGCTTTTCGCATCAGCAGAAGTCCCCTTGTCCAGTGAGGAAATGCTGCTGTCGGCAGAACAGATCCACAAGATCCACCCTGTGTATATATCTAGTCGGGGTCATTTCCTGCAGGAGCGCACAGGAGCGGAGCTCCGGCAGTAAAGAGCCCAGGGGGCGGGCACATGCAACAAACCCCACCCCCTGCTCCCAGCCACCCTCAGTCAGAGCAAGAAGCAGCCAGGTAAGTTGCAGAGCCCAACCACCCCCCGGTGCAAAACAGTCCAGTGGCACCTTTAAAACCAAGTTTTATTCAGGTACAAGCTCTCCCTCCTCTGTGAGGACAGATCTGCACGCCCCCCCCCCCAAATAGCTAGGAATCCAAAACAGTCCAGTGGAGCCTGAGTGGTGGGTGTTGCCTTCCGACCCACTTCCAGTGATGTCAGGGGGTGTGGCATATGCTAATGAGTTATGCTAATGAGCTCCTGCACCGCTTTTTCTACGAAATGACCTCTGTATCTAGTTGTATAAATACTAACTTCAATATTAAAGAACACACAAACTATGCTCCAAAGTAGCGAAAAATTTCACTCTTGGGGTATTCTCCTCAAGCGCTTTTGGAAATGGGTGGTGACCGAGCTAAGTTAGAAATTAAGCAGAGGATCAAGGACACCGAACACCAACTAGATCTACAGGTGTCTCCAACTTTTATAGCACCAACTAGTAATAAATACATTGTTGCACAGGCCCCATATTTAGATGTTCTGGAGTCCCGCAAACTCAGAAGGGCTTACACTTTGGCTAGATGCTCTGCCTTACCTTCTGCAGTTCTTGAGGGCAAATTTAAAAAATTACCCCGAACAGAGAGGTTATGTATGTGCGCGTTGGGGGAGATCGAATCTCAGGAGCATGTATTCTTAAGGTGCCCGTTATTTGAAGAGGCGCGCACAAAACTCATTGAGCCTTTTTTGGCAGGCACGTCTGATCAGGATAAGATGGAAAACTTGTTTTTTAACCTTGAACATACAGCGCTCCGTCAGATTGCAAAATTTTGCTCCTTGGTTATAAAAGCTCATCAGTGCCCTGGTTGTCACTTCGGTTAGGACTGTTTGATTTTAACTTTTACTCTTTCCAAGTCATCTTAGTTCTTTTCCTTTTATCGTGTTTTATTGTAATCTTAAGTCTGGTTTTAGCGACCAAAATGATTGTATAATGTTATTTTTTAGTACCTTGTTGCACTTTGGAAATTTTACTATTAGGCCATTGTAGTTTATTTGTATTTCTATGGTTTTATTTTGCTGGCTGGGTGCCGTAACAATAAAATTCATTTCATTTCATTCATTCATTTCATTTCATTTCTATGCTCCAAAGTTCAGTTTTGGCCAAAAAAAGAAAGAATGTCTCAGTAATCTGCCGAGAGCATACAGACATCTCCACCGCTCTCTTCCAACATAAAAGTATGTGACTTTTTTTTTTAACCGTCTATATGAAACACAGCATTTCAGTACATCATTTCCAGGAACACTGTTTTGAGGAATCGCTGCTTTTTCGCGCTAAATTAAATGTGTCACATGCCTTTTGATCCATAAAATTGTGCGTGCATCTGAAGAATGGCAGCATTCCTAACGACAATGTCTCGGCAGTGTGGAGTACAGAAAAAACGACAGCAGAGAGCTATAAGGGCAAAGAATGCAAGCTGTAACCTCAGAACAAATTCACTAGCTGGTATTAAGCAAGACCCTGGTTCAGATCCACCGGAGATTTTCCACCGATGAAACATTTTCCTCAGCAGACTGCAATTTTCTCACCTCCCCCCTCATTCTGCAGCCCCTAATGCTCCCCAAGTTATGCTTTGGGGGACAGGAGATTCTTATGGTGAGCTCTGAAGAGGAGGGGATTGAGAGTCACCATCCCTTCTGCCCACAGAAATCCTCTCCACTGGATGCAACCTGCTGTCTTTCAGGCCAGCCCATCTCCTGGGGCAAGACTATCGACTTACATTGGGAAGTGAATGCAATAATTACAGAGAAAAATCTATGAAAAGCAGTTGGAATATTCTAGAGGGAGAGAAGGTGAATTGTTTTATATGACGCAATTTGCACTCTACCAATAATGAGATTGGCTTTCCCATCTCAGAGGTGACCCTCTTCAGGCATTAATACTATCACTCTTGCTATGCTAGTTCATTACAAGTGGCTGCTAGCTGAGAGCGATATCGTCATTTTCACTGCAGACTTACGCCAGACCATGCCTGGTGAAGTCAATGGCTTTAGACTAGAACAGTCATCCATAGGACTGCACTGTACATGATGTACACACTTCAGCTCAGCATAGAAGCATGATATTGAGAGCCAGTGAAAGATGCTTTGGTACTGGATGTGGAAAATCCACATAGACCCCAATGCTCTTTATGGTGTGCCTATATGGTTCAGTGCTTTTAACTGTGAAGTTGAATCAATACAATCATCCTTTTTTAGACAAATTATGGGTTTCCCAAACTGTGTCTCTTACCATGCATTGTGCTCTGAATTAGGACTTAGTTTGATTGAAACCAAGACATGGGTGTTAACGGTCCGTTACTGGCTTAAATTATATTTTAACATTGAAGATGGTTCGCTTTTGTCTTTTCTGTTAAAGGAAATTCATAGTACCTCTTGGGACTATAATATTCGAACCAAAATAAGATCTTTGGGCCTCTCCTTGGAGGAGCTAGCTTTCTCTTCTGAAGTGTATATCTTCCAAACAATCAAACAGAGGCTGGTAGATATTGAACTTCAAACACTGCAGCCCCTTCATCCCCCTGTCTGTTCTTCAGCTACATTAAGTCTTAAGAATGTTGTGGGATGTATCCCCCTGTATTTGTATAATCTTGATAGCCCTAGCCACCGAAGAGCGTTTTCTCTTGCTCGAGTAAATGCCTTTCCATCAAAACTACTGTATGGTAGGTTTCAAAATATTCCTAAGCATGAACGGAGATGTGACTGCGGTTCTAACTCTCTTGATTCAATTGATCACATATTGTTAGACTGTTCGTGGCATGCATCTGCTAGGGAAAAATGGTTAAACACTTGGTTGCATGGTAAACATCACCTTTCCAATGAAAAAAAATGCCAATTTTTTAGTTGACGTGATGAGAGTGAAAAATTTGGGAAAGTCCGTTTCATGATTTTATAATTAACCTAGACTTTTAGTTGATTGTGTCATTTTCTGTCTTTGATTTTTAAGGTTGTATATGCCATTAAAGGTTTATTGATTGATTGATTGATTGATTGACCCCAATGCTCCAGAAAATAAATTATACAGAGGACTACTGGTTACCCTTTAAGAATAGCCAATACACGGTGTGAGATAGACATCTCACGCTGCCAAAAGTAGTCCTGCCACTACTTCCTGCATTTCATGCCATTTTGCTCTCACAACCTTTTTTCAATTGTCTCCTCTGTATCCATATATGAATGCCAACACATGATACTGCTGTGTGCATACTCAAGGCTGCAAAAGTTCATGGTATGACCACTGGATTAGTCTTCAGGTGCCAGAGCTCCTTTAGCTGCTTGTTCTACAATACGATGCCATCCTTCTTGAATTATCATCACCATCTACCATCTATGCTACTTATGACTAGGGATGGGCATGAACTGCATTTTAGTGGTTCGGTTCGTGGCTGAACCATGAACCGAATCACAAAACTATACAAACCGAGAGATTGGTTTGCAAACTGAATCAGTTCACATGGGTTTGTGACCCGTTTTCTGCTTCCCGCTGCTTTTCACGGGGAGCAGAAAGCAGTTGTTTAAATGGCTCCAAGCCATTTAAACCAAACAGCTGAGCAGCTTTCATGGGGAGGAGAAAGCAGGGGTTTAAACTGCCACTTTTTGCTCCCCACAAACCTCCACAAAACTGCCTTAAAACTGGCTGGGCAGCAGTGCACGAACTGTGAACCCTGGCAAAATTTGTCACAAACAAAAGTTCATGAGCCAGTTTGTGCCACCCCTACTTATAACTCCCGTATCAGTGCCTAGTTTTGATAATCAATGACATATTTCAAGATTTCACATTCATATCACACAAAGTTCTTATTAATTTGATTGCCAGCTAAATCTAAAAAAAGTGGTTTAGGCATATGGACTTTCCCATCTGGCATGAAATATTACACAGTTCTTATCAGTGAACAATATCGCTCATGCAGTTACATTGCTCACTTTCACCTCCTGCCCCCAACCAGTCACCTGACCACTCTGGAACACGCCCCTAAGGATGAATATAGGGGAGTGAATACAAATAAATTCTTACTCTCAATAGAGAGAGGAGGAGAGCCCTGACCTGGGTAGCCCAGGCATGCCCCATCTCGTGAGATCTCAGAAACTAAGCAGGGTCGATTCTGGCAAGGACTTGGATGGGAGACCTCCTTGGAATACCAGCAGTCGGGAGGCGGGGGCAGGCTTTATTCAGCCACCTCTCTGAATATCCTCCAGCCCCCCAGCAGGGGTCAGTCACCAGAGGTCAACGTGACTTCCAGGCATACACACATGCACATACACACGCACATATGAAAAATACACAAAAAAATAGAGTACGGTCACAAGAGGACTCACAGAAGGGATCATAGACGGAATCATCAGGGGACGTGCTATTGAAAAATAATTCTTTATACAGGATACTGGAGGGAACCAATGAATTCCCCCCCATTACTAAGTGCATAAGTGAACGCCTTCAGAATAAACTGTGCAGAGTCACAACCTGAAGTATGTTCTCTGCAAACCATTTCAAAACAAAAGGCAGCTAAAAGGAGACTCCAGCCAAGCAAAACCGAGAAACAATTGCACAGTGCATAAACATAGCTTATACAGATCCTGCCAGAGAGATAGAAGCCACAGTAGGAAGAATAAAATTAATGACTCCGCATCTGTAGGTCGTGACAGCTAACGATGTTCCGTAGGTGGTCGTTGCACAAGGCGAGAAATCTGATTCTCCTTTTCAGAGAATGCACAAAAATATAATATTTTGTAAAATACACACATTCCAGCAGTGTTTATTGAACTTCAACGATGAGCTTTTTCCATATACACAATTTGTTCTATTTCAGGATCTTAAAAATGACAACGTATATTATTCTATGAAGATGGCAGAAATTCATTTGACGGTACGAAGTATAAGACCACTCTGTCACTTATTACGAAACAGATCACAAATGAGACATTTAGAATACACAAGAGGTAAAGATTCGGAGGGACATCACACTTCCCCACTCCCCCAAGCCCCATTTCTACCACTCCTCTAGCTTTGTACCACCACCCCTCCCCACATGGTCTCCCTGCCCATGGAGCAGCAGAAAAGAGCGAGAGTTCAACAGCCCCTCAAAGACTAACAAAATTTGTGGCTGGGTAGGATCTTTTGTGCATCACTGCTCATGAAAGCTCTCCCCGGCCACAAATGTTGTTAGTCTTTGAGGTGCTGTTGAACTCTCGCTCTTTTCTGCCGCTACAGAGAGACTAGGCAATAAGACCCAAAGGAAACTGAAAGATTGCGCTAAACAACTATAAAGTGAAATGTATTATCCAATATAAAATATAACAAACTGTACAAAGTCGTAAGTATAAATCATTGTAATAATTCATAGATCGGCTAACCCTGCTGCCTGGGTGCTGGTAGGAACCCCCGCCCCCTTTGTACTATGTGGCCTTAGGTAGGTTAAAACTGAATTTGGAACCCCTGTGCAAACCGCTCAGAGACCCTTCGGGGTTAGGAGCGGTATATAAATCGAATATAATAATAATAATAATAATAATAATAATAATAATAATAATAATAATAATAATAATAATAATAATAATAATAGTTAACGAAGTTCTCTGGAATGACGTATCGTTTTGTTGGGACTTCCTCTGAACAACAGCGTGTCCCGTTACTAGTACAACTTCAATACGTGTCTCACAGACATACTCTTCTACCCATCTTGATCCAGTTCCTGCCTATGTGTTCTTCCGTTCACCTGCTCTGTCTTCCCATCTTGCCCTTGCCTGCATGGACTTGGGAGGGACCCATTCTCCATCTGCTGGCCTTGGCCCGGCCCAGTTCCATTTTCATCTCCACTGCCAGACAACTTCTGCCACAGGGAATCTCTAGAAGGGTTTAGTGCCTCTCCCAGGCAGCGGTTGTCAGGCAGGTCACCAAGTGTTATGGAAAGGGCACTAAACCCTTCTACACATCCCACATGACATTCAATGTGAGGCCTCCATCTTGGTACCCTGTGGAGTTGTTCTTGTGATATCTTGGCAAACCAGGAACATGGGTGTGTGCGTGCATATTTACTGTTAAATTTGGGGGAAGGGGCTCTTCCCCCATTATATTTTGTTTAACTGCAGATCTGGAATGCCCCAGGTTTGCAGAAATGTGTCATAATCCCAGATGGTCCATACATTTCAGAGCAGAGGTCCATCAGTGGCTATTAGCCACAAGGTATAGATAGGGACTCTGGGGCAAGTGATGCTCTGTCATCTTGGTGCATGGGGGGGTCAACAGAGGGAGGGCTTCTAATGTCCTGGCCCCACTGGTGGACCTCCTGATGGCACTGGTATTTCTGGCCATTGTGTGATACAGAGTGTTGGACTAGATGGGCCTTTGGCCTGATCCAACATTGGCATCTCTTATGTTCTTATGTTCATTTTTGAACTGCATTCAGGCCAGACATGACTATTAAGTATATGGATAAATAATCCATTTGTAAAAAAACAGATCTTTTTTAACAATAAGCAGGCCCGTAGCCAGGATTGTTTTTCTGGTGGGGCTGAAGTTTTCCAGGCAGAAAGAAAAGCCATATAGCCAATAGAAAGCTGTTACCAGGATAGATCTCTCAGTTGCAAGCTGTCAACCAGTTTAAATGACAGTTCTCAGCTGCTGCAAGTTAATCACTTCTGCCAGCCAAAGCCACAATTCTGATAACAAGCTGGCAGGTGGGGATAATGACTTCTAGAGTCAAGAAAGCTAACACTTAGGCAGAAAATCTCTCTTAAAGGAGACCAGTTTCTTGACACAGAATTAGAAGGGATCCTAGAGGTCACCTACTCCAACCCCCTTGCTCACTGCAGGAATTAGTCAACAACAGCACCCCACTCTGTTTAAAGGAGCATATGCCTTTAAAAATATTTTCAAATGATTGAAAAAAGCATTTACAGGAGAAATTCTTGTGGGGCTGTGCCTTGAAAAAAGGGGGCAGAGCCCCCAAAAGCCCCCCCTAGCTACAGGCGTGGCCTAATCACTTTCCTTGAACACCGTATGGTGTTGCCATAAGTCAGCTGCAACTTGACAACACTTTACACACACACTGCTTACTAAGCTATGTACCAAAAGTTGCTAGGATTTGGAGGGTTGGGAGTTAGCAACCCTGCCTATCAAGAACTTGAGGAGAAAGTATTCCTTGATACTACTGGCTGTGGTGATGATTCCATTGTCCCATCCTTTGGCCAGGCTATCAGCAAAACTACTGAGATAGATCAAGATGGGCAGCCGTGTTAGTCTGTCTGTAGCAGTAGAAAAGAGCAAGAGTCCAGGAGCACCTTCAAGACCTAACAAAATTTGTGGCAGGGGAGGAGCTTTTGTGAGTCACTGCTCACTTCTTCAGATGACTGATAGTGAACAGTGACTCACGAAAGCCCTAACCCTGCCACAAATTTTGTTAGTCTTTAAGGTGCTACTGGAGTTGCTCTTTTCTATAGCAAAGCTATTGGTTGGCCTGAAAGTTTCTGTAGAGGAGAGGAGGAAAGGGGTCAATGATCTTTAGGATGATTCAGTATGACAAACAGGACAATAAGAGCAGATCCTTCCACTGTAGTCAAGGGAGTATGGGGGAAAGCCCAAATTTTGGAACGACTTCTGGTCTTAGGGTTAATTTTCCATGGACCAGTAGGGTTGCCAAGTCCCCGCTGTATGCACAGCGGGGGACTCCAGCTGTGGTCTGGGAGTGTGTGCACGCACACATAGCACGCGTGTGCTGCAACCATGTCACCCAGAAGTGACACGGCTATGTCGGGCGCGCCAGGGGCAGGGCCATGGTCATCCGAGGGAAAAACAGAGTTTTCCCTCGGATGACCGCGGCCCAGCCCACGGCGCGCCTGGCGTGGCTGCGTCACTTTCGGGTGACATGCTGATGCCGGGCACATCATATGCTTTGGAGGTGGGGTTCCCCCCGGGGCCGGATCCGCCAGCAGCAGGTGACAGGCCTCTGGGGCGGGGGTTTCCCCACCCACCGGGGGGGAACTTGGCAAGCCTATGGACCAGTGTTAGAAAGACAAAAAGATCTGATCATTTCAACCAATGAAACAGAGTCCTGTCGGTTAATGCTGACGGGGTCCCTTCCAGGTGAAAGGCCTATGGAAACACCTCTGCTTAAAACAAAACCTGCTGGGACCTTCTGAATGCAAAGTATGTGCGCTACCACTCGGAAATTATTATAATACTGCCCCTTAAACAACTACTAAGCAGACAGTACTCACTTTCCTCCCACACTCTCTCTCTCTTTTTGTACAATCCATCAAACATCTTGGCTTCTTGACATATTGGTTAACAGTTGGTTCCAACACTATTTGGGGTGTTCCTGTAGAACTTGTTCCCACAGTTCCATGACGGTGCAAAAGGACAGTTTGCTGAACTGCTACATTCCTTCTTTCCCTATTAACACAACTAAGAAAAACTCTTCACAAATGTTAAGAAGTTCCCAACACTGGCTTTTAGGTGACTTTTGTTGTGGCATTATGGCTGAAACTTCCATTAGAAGAAGAAGAAAAGAGATTGGATTTATATCCCGCCCTTCACTTGGAGTCTCAGAGTGGCTCACAAACTCCTCTCCCTTCCCCTCCCCACAATAGACACCCGGTGAGGTGGGTGGGGCTGAGAGAACTCTGACACAAACTGCTCTTTCAAGAACAGCTGTGCCAGAGCTTGTGACTGACCCAAGGTCACATCAGCAAGTGCAAGTGGAGGAGTGGGGAATCAAACCCGGTTCTCCCAGATTAGAGTCCACACACTTAACCACTACACCAAACTGGCTCTCTTAGGCACTGACCACCAAACAGACATCTCTTTATTATTCACTGCAAGCTTCAGAAGCATAGCAATCACAATTATACATAAATCACAATATGAAATAGCAACTCAGAATCCTTCGTGGTGACTAGTTGGTCTACGGTACTGTGGAAATATGAATCTTGTCAGGATTCCTGAAGCTAATCTCAAATTGTTCACTGCCATGACGAATATCTTGTTATACAGTGTTTGTTTTCAATAATGTAAGCTCCGGGAAATTTGATTAAACACATTTTGTAAAAACAAATCCACAGTCAAGACCCTTTTCTCAAATTCTATTTTTTCCTCTGAAGCTATTTAAAAAGAAGCAATGCTATTTTCATCAATAAGTGGTCATATATTACTGGAGATAGAAAATTAAAGGCTACCATCAGGGGTGTCTTACAAGAGAATACACTAAAATCAGGGCTATTTCTGACGATAGATGGTACAGGAAAAATAGCAACAAAACCCTTTTTAAGAATGCCTTCTTGCATTATACAAGTAGCTGCCTAGAGCTTCCAAGAGCAGTGAAATGAACAAGGGGTCCACGCTGTGACGGTGGGAAGCTAGTTCCGCTCTACAGTTCTTTTGAAATTCTCTATGCTCCAAGACTAAGGTGACAATCTTGTTGAGCCTGTGGGTACTTCTGGAAATCTGAAAAGAGGGAGAGGGTACCACCACAGGAGGCAATCCCAAAATGGTTACCATGGGGTGCTGAAGATAACCATAAAAGGCTGGAAAGTTCTCCTATGACGGAGTATGAGGCAAAGCACCCTAATTTCCCTCAAGGGTTAACGTGATTATTAGAAGGCCTAGTCCGGCTCGCGGGGGTCCATGATTTGGGCCTTCCTGCAGAGACCATCCCTATCTTTTTCAAGGCCAAACTCAAGAATGCGGTAATTGGTTAATCATGAGAAGCTGTGCTCACTTGTATAACCAGATTGGGGTGTGTGTGTGGATTAGGAACAGACATCAACGTCTTCTGGAAAGCTCCACCAAGAGAGATTCCTGATTGGATCCGAGAGACCATCAGCTACCAGAGGGCTCTGTTGAGCAACATCTGCTGATAGTTCCCAGCAGTGCTCCCTCTAAGTTACTGTGAGCTGGCTCACAGATTTTTAGCCTCCGGCTCACACAATTTTGCCTTGGCTCAGGAAGGATGGCTCCGGAGCAGACTCATTTCTGCAGTAGCCCAATCGCTCGCCCGCGACTTTAATGCCAGGAGTTCACAAAGTAGAATTTTTGCTCACAAGACTCCACAGCTTAGAGGGAGCGTTGGGTCCCAGACCAAAAGATGTCCGCTTAGCCTCGAACATGGCCAGGGCATTCTCTGGCCTCCCCTGCCTATACTGCCCAGGTGAACTGCCCTTTAGAGATCGCCACGGCATCTGCTGAGTGGGTCCTTATCTTTGCCAGCATATGCCCAGCACTGGAGGCCCTCATGAATACTGGAAACTGAAATTTCTGTCAACCGTTGCTGTTTTTAGGAATTTTAACTTTGCATGCCTTTGTATTTTTACCTGGATTTATTGTTACGATTGTATTTTAACTGTTGTGACCTGCCCTGACCTGCTTGCGGGGAGGGCAGGCTATAAATCCAACTAAATAAACGAATGTGTGTAAAAAGTAAAGGTAAAGGTTTCCCTTTCTCGAAAGCCAGTCGAATCCAACTTTAGGGGATGGTGCTCATCTCCGTTTCCAAGCCGAAGAGCCAGCATTGTCTGAAGACATTTCATGATCATGTGGCCGGCATGACTAAACACCGAGGCGCACGGAACACTGTTACCTTCCCACCAAAGTGGTACCTATTTATCTACTTGCAATTTCTTTTCTTTTTTTATAAACAGTTTTTATTCGTTTCATAGAAAGATACTTGCAATTTCTTGCTTTCGAAACTTCTAGGTTGGCAGGAGCTGGGGCCAGAGACGGGAGCTCACTCCGTCACGCAGTACTCAGGTCTCGAACTGCCAAACTACAGACCTCCCGGTCTGCAGCTCAGTGTCTTAACCTCTGAGCCACCGCAGCCCCTAATGTATGTACTACTAGCTAACTGAAGAACATTATGTTCAGAGAGATTTTTTTAAAAGATGTTCTGTTTTATAGTGTTGCTTTAAAAACAACAACAACCTCCATGCCTGAAACTGGGAAAAGGCAAGCTGTTTCAAAAGGTTTGGACAGAGTAATTATCATTGTACAAGACAAATATTATTCTGAGCAGGCATGCAAAGGATTAGGAAATTTAGAGTGTGGTCAGTTTAGCCTTGGGTAGTATTCTGATAGCCTCTTACTTCTTCCAGGGCTCTCAGAGTCTGATGAGTAAGTGTGCGCAAGAGAGAAAGCATGCAAGGACTCTGATCCCCGCACATCTGATGTGGCTTGTTAAAGAATCCTCAGAGGAGTCATGTCTCAGTATTTGGTCAAGGCTTTCTGCCTGGGTGTTGTTTTTTAATTGGAAGGGGGAAAATCCAAAATAGTGTAACAAGTGCTAGGAACTACACAGTACTCCCACACCCTATGCATAATTTAAGGTGAAAAATCTGCGAAGACAGACTACTTTGCAAATGTTATGAAAATGCAACCGACAAAAGCAAGAGAACACTTCCTGATTAAACATTCTGTGACCTCTCCACTCTGCCAGTTTCCAAGCCAGCTGTAATTACTTACACGCATTCACCTTTCCATAAAATAAACCACAGCCTCGCTTGGAAGCTACTCTCAACTAGGTCTTTAATTAGTACATATATACATGCTGGAGGGGATCAGAGATTTAAGGGGGGGGAAACAAAGAAGAAGAAGAGGAGATGGGATTGATATCCCGCCTTCACTCAGAGTCTCAGAGCGGCTTACAATCTCCTTCCCTTCCTCTCCCCGCAACAGACACCCTGTGAGGCAGGTGGGGCTGAGAGAGCTCTGAGAGAACTGCTCTTGAGAGATCAGCTCTGAGAGAACTGTGACTGACCCAAGGTCACCCAGTTGGCTGCATGTGGAGGAGGAGTGGGGAATCAAACCCAGTTGTCCAAATTAGAGTACACCACTCTTAACCACTACACCAAACTGGCTCCAGGAATAAACATTTCACTTGGGGGGTGGGCACGATCAGACAAGTGACCAAAAAATCAATGGCCCCCAGCTATCAGACTACTCACAGTAAGCTTGAGAAACCTGTTCTCAGATCCACCCGAGGCTGGACTGCATCAGCAGGA
>NW_015175983.1:1108661-1120958 GCF_001447785.1 Gekko japonicus
GCAGGAAGGAATATAGTTTAATAACATTTTATTTATTTCCTTATACCCTGCCTTTCTCATCAATGGTTATCCAAAGCAGCTTACTCTCCTCCAATTTATCTTCGTGACAACCCTGCGAGGTCGGTTCGGCTGAGTGTGTGACTGGCCCAAGGTCACCTAGCGTGCTTCCACGGTAGTGTGGGGATTCGAACCTGGGTCTCCCAGATGCTAGTCTGCCTCTGTGACCACTCTACCACACTGGCTCTCATTTAAGTGTGCCATGGCCAGTGATCTTTCGCACCCACTAGGATGTCTCAGCCCTTGCAGCAGAAAAGAGCAAGGATCCAGAAGCACCTCCAAGGCTGCGATCACATGCACTAAATAATCCACTTTCAATCCACTTTCAATGTGCTTCTGAATTGGACTCTGCCGGTTCACACAGTAAAAATCCAGCTGGAAAGTGCATTGATAGTGGATTGAAAGTGGATTATTTAGTGTGTGTGATTGCAGCCCAAGACTAACAAAATTTGTGGCAGGGCATGCGCTTTTTTTGAGTCACTGCTCACTTCTTCAGGCACAGGCAGGGGTCATTTCCTGCGGGAGCGCACAGGAGCGGAGCTCCGGCAGTAAAGAGCCCAGGGGGCGAGCACATGCAACAAGCCCCACCCCCTGCTCCCAGCAGCCCTCAGTCAGAGCAAGAAGCAGCCAGGTAAGCTGCAGAGCGCCCCCCCGGCCCAAAACAGTCCAGTGGCACCTTTGAGACCAAGTTTTATTCAGGTACAAGCTCTCCCTCCTTTGCAAGGACAGATCTGCACGTTTCCCCCCCCCCCATAGCTAGCAATCCAAAACAGTCCAGTGGAGCCTAAGCAGTGGGTTTTGCCTTCTGACACACTTCTGGTGAAGTCAGGGGGTGTGGCATATGCAAATGAGTTATGCTAATGAGCTCCTGCACCTCTTTTTCTACGAAATGACCCCACAGTCCATTTGTGTGTGTGTGCAGCAACAAACATAACTCAAATATCAGTCTCATCCTTTAAACACACCAAACCACCTCTTGGGGCGTCTAATTGAGGACAATAGTGGAAGAAGTTTATGGCTGCCTGTTGTTCTAAATAAACTTTAATATTAATATCTAAGGGGTCATTTCCTGTGGGAGCGCACAGGAGCAGAGCTCCGGCAGTAAGGAGCCCAGGGGGCAGGCACATGCAACAAGCCCCGCCCCCTGATCCCAGCAGCCCTCAGTTGGGCCACAAGGAGCAAGAAGCAGCCAGGTAAGTTGCAGAGCCCCCCCACCCCCTGGCCTGCCTTCAGGTACAAGCTCTCCCTCCTCTGTGAGAGCAGATTTGCACATTCTCCCCCTCCAATAGCTAGCAATGCAAAACAGTCCAGTGGAGCCTGAGCAGTGGATGTTGCCTTCTGACACACTTCCGGTGATGTCAGGGGGTGTGGCATATGCAAATAAGTTATGCTAATAAGTTATGCTAATGAACTCCTGCACCTCTTTTTCTATGAAATGACCCCTGTCTAAAACAATATTGGCAAAGTTCTTGCTAAGTGGAGTGAGAAGTGTTTTAGATCTTTGAATGGTTTTCTTAAACCAGATGATCAAGAAGAAATAGTCCAGATCTCTCTCTATAATGAATAATGGACTGTGCACTGTTTTAAAAAAATCATACACGGTTTTGTGAGGACTCATGCATATTCTGATTTTTTCAAAACTATCCTGGTTTCCTCTTTTCTGAAAGAAAGCGGAAGAGAGTGATAAATTATATTTGGATATCCCTAGTCAGTGCAACTCACACTGTACTCAGTCTTGAGCAATTTGCATTTTTCTGGCATTTTCATCTTCATGTTATCTGAAGAAGAGGGAGGTCAGGTCAGGCTGCATGTATAGAATGCTTGGAAGTATTCTACTCAAGCATACAGGCTTGCCACTCTGATTTATCCCATTTATCTTAGGTTTCTCTCTGTGAAACGCCTAACCATTGCTTTCTGTGATTTGTAGTGTTCTGGTAACAGACTACATCGCATGGGGTCAGATCTGGAGAAAGACATTTTGGAGGGGAGGGGAGGAAACTGAAAGGTGCCTAGTAAGGCATTGTCAGTCACTGTGAAGCAGAAAAAAACCCTCAAGTAGTTTTCATAAATGTTAAATAATGGCCCCGATCACACGCAGAATTTGTCACAATCAAACGGACACATCTGGCCAGCGTCCCGCACCCGTCAGCAACCCGTAGCAGTCAGCCAAAGAAGCGGAGTTTAAAAGTATCCGGGAAAATCCACTATCAACTGGTTGTGACGGGCTGCAGCCGGACGCTCTTGTGTGATCGCTCCAGCGCACTCCTCTCACGTCCCTGCTTCCTGGTTGGAGCGCGCCGGAAACACCCGCCGATGGAAACAACGCCGTCGCGTCTGATCACATTGGGGCGCGTCAAATTGCAACGGCGCAAATTGCCACGTCTCCCCACCCCCGCGTTTTCCGGCACGTGTGACCGGGACCAATGTAAAGAAACTGAAGGAAACCTGAACTGACAGTTAATAGTGATGTGCATGAACCCTCAAGGAGGCAGAGAGAGAATAAAATCTAAAACAAAATACCCTCTGACTCAGGAAAGGTATCGCCTTCAGTCCAAATGGATCTCCTTCCCTACTTTACACCTTCTAATAGATACTTTCTTTTCCCAACCTGCTACGCTCTCATCCTCCCAACACCTTTCTCTGAATGTTTAAGCTCCTTTTTTTTTTTAAGGGTAAGTTTCTGAGAGAGAAAAAATCACAATAAACGTTAAAAAAAACATAGGTGGTATTCTACCAAAGTGCTCCTACGTTGGACAGTGGGAATTTCATTTATAAAATTATTTTATTATTAAATTGTTAAAATTAAGTTTTTCAGCTACTGGGAAGGCCAGAAAAGGGAAACTGTAGACCATTCTTTGCTCTTTTTGTCATAGATCTTCCGTAGAATTAAGGGAAGGGGATTCCCTTGTAACTTTTGGGAAATAAAAAAGAGATTATAAATGAAACTTCAGATTGTTATACTGCTCAAGGCATTCAGTTACAGAGCTTTTATTGGACAAAGGAAAGGACAATACCAGAGAGTCCACCCTCCAAAGCCGCCATTTTCTCCATGGGAACTGATTTTGTTTGGAATGCCTGAGACTACGCCGGAGCCACCGAGAACGGAGAGAAGCCTGTCGTCCGGGTGCTGCTAGGCAACCCCTCCCTGCACAATTGTTGCCCTAGGTAGGATCTGACTACAATAATGTAGGCCACCTGTAAACCGCTCTGAGACCCAGTAGGGGTCATGAGCGGTATAGAAGTCACATGTAAAAAAAAAAAATCTTGGAGATCAATTGTAATAGTGGGGGATCTCCAGGTGCTACTTGACAACCCTGTGCTAAAGATTGCTGTGCCCAAAATTAAAATACTCCATTTGTCACACAGTTATCTAGAAGCAGTTGGACCACAAAGTTCTTTTTCTTCTACTGAAACGCTTGTATCGTTTGTCCCTAAAGCTCTGCCTTGTGCCACTTGGTATTGAATTATGGTTGAGCTGCCCCCCCCCCCCCCCATTAATGTATGTCACTTTCAATTTCTCATTTGTTCGATATACAAAGCTCTGGCCATATGAGCCTCTAAATTGAATACAGTGAAATAGAGTTTCTTTTTAGAAGCTGGGGGGGAAAGAGATGGCAGACGCTTTTGGGGAGAAGTGCGTGAGCATCCCGATATGCTTGTTTCATCCAGAGGACTCCTAATTCCAGCCAACTTGTGTTCTACGAAACCCAGGTACAGCTGCCAATCTGCCATTTAGTACACCATTATGCAAATCGGTTGTTTACACGGCCACGGTCTTGGAATAAATCAAAGGCTGACTCGCTCATGTTATAGAATTGTTCTGATACTTGCATGCGAGCTCAAAGGACACGGTGAGGACTTATTTGGAAGGCAGGATACAAATGTGTGGAAATCTATCATTTATTAAGGATTCTTTCCTTGTTTATAATAGGAGGCAAGGTATCCAGACTGCAAGAGGCCGGAATAAATTTTTTGCAGCCAGTAAGTTGCTCACTGAAATTAATCGCAGCCGAGCACTGAACGTACCAGATGTGTTGTGCATACTGAAGAATAAGACATTTCAGGAGATTTATACATGTCTACCTGCGCTCTGGTCAGCAAGTGTTCCCCTGGTAGAAAAACACTTGAGACCCAGTGTGGTGTTGTGGTTAAGTGTGGCAGGCTCTGATCTGGAGGGCCAGGTTTTGATTCCCCACTCCACCTCCACATGAAGCCTGCTGGGTGACCTTGGGCCAGTCACAGTTTTCTCAGAACTCTTTCAGTCCCACCTGCCTTACAAGGTGCCCGTAGTGGGGAGAGGAAGGAAAGAGAAGGAGCCTGTAAGTCGCTTTGAGACTCCTTAAGGTAGGGAAGGGCACGCTGATAGATCCAGGTGCACACTGAGTTTGTAAGAGTTAGAAGAACATCCAGACTTAAGAGTGTTCTTCAGTTTATTTCTTGCACATTTCAGCCACTGTCTTGCTCCTTGGAGGAATCTGAATTTCACCTTTATTTGCTTTAGAAATATATGAGACAGGGGTACATAAATGTAGACAGGGGTCATTTAGTAGAAAAAGAGGTGCAGGCGCTCATTAGCATAGCTTATTAGCATAAGTTATTTGTGTATGCCACACCCCCTGACATCACTGGAAGTGTGTCAGAAGGCAACACCCACCGCTCAGGCTCCACTGGACTGTTTTGGATTGCTAGCTATGGGGGGGGGGGCGTGCAGATCTGTCCTCGCAGAGGAGGGAGAGCTTGTAGCGGAATAAAACTTGGTCTTAAAGGTGCCACTGGACTGTTTTGGACTGGGGGGCCGGGGAGGGGGCTCTGCAGCTTACTTTGCTGCTTCTTGCTCTGACTGAGGGCTGCTGGGAGCAGGGGGTGGGGCTTGTTGCATGTGCCCGCCCCCTGGGCTCTTTACTGCCGGAGCTCTGCTACTGTGCGCTCCTGCAGGAAATGACCCCTGGTGCGCACACACACCCATAGGCTCAGAAAGCTGTACAAATCACCTGTTGTGACACTACACATAGAAGGTGCCTGCACAAAGTCTTACATGTGAATAGGTTTTCAGCTACACTGCCAGCCTGGTGAAGGAAAGCACACATCTCCATATTGTCAGCAGAAACAACAACTTAAGGAGAAGCAGCCCTCATTGCTGAATTGTTGAAAGACACGTATTCCACATCTCTGCTTTATTTCTGAATGGCCTTTCCTGTCAGAGGGACCCTTTGATGACCAGGGAATGGCCAAGCTTCATCTGCACTTCAAGGAGGTTCCTTGAGGCCAAGTTTCACACTTGCCCAGATGCCCTACTTTGAGTTAGGTCTTGAGTTACAACATTGCCCAACCCTATAGGTTGCCACCCCTTACTGCACGCAACCAATAGGATTAGTTTTGGGATGGACTAACAGGTAGGTGGGTCCACAGGTTGGCACAGTTGCCACCCACCCAAAGAGCCACCTATAAAAGGTAAGGACCAATTGCCTGGACCGTGCTAGCCGCAATCCCCTCAACACCCCCTGTCTGCTTTAAATCCCCTTTTGTCCAGCTTTCTATCCCCAATCCTTGCCTCTACTGCCCACACAAGCTGGCTGGTTCTAGCTGTGTGTTAAACTTCCCTAGAATTCTATTTCTTCCCATCCATTCTTCATTGGAACTGACAAGCTTCAGGACAGATAAGTATCTCCCATCACCACCTTACCTGCTAATGCAGAAGTGACTATTTTTGATTCTGTATTTCTAAGGAACTTGATTGAACGTGCGAGTGCATCAGTATTGTGTGCATGTGATTTATATTTTCTTAAGTAAAAGACAATTATTTTGGAAATACCAGCCTCGACTCCTTTTACTGGTAACCCTCGGGTGGGATTTGGACCTTGGTAATAGTTGGCAAGAACCAGTTTAAAAATTTGTCAACTGCTGTAGATAAAGCAATTCGGCTAACAGGTGCGTGCCTCTTCGATGACCAAAGGGGAACCTTTCCTATATAAAGGAAAGGCTCTGCCTTGCCTTGCCTTGCCTTGCACAGGGTCCGGCCAGGTGCCCCCCTCTGCCTCACCTGGAGCCTGGCCGAGTACGACCCTCTGCCTCACCCCCCCCCATCTCTCTACTGGTGCAAGGCTCTGTATCCCTCCTGCCTCACCTCAGGCTGGCTAAGCCTTACCTCTCCCGCCTTGCGTGAAGCTTGGGTGGGTGTGGCTCAGCCCTTCTGACAGAAGAATGGTAGGCCATTGATTCACCAGGAGGCATCCAGGCCCTTTCAGTGGCCATCCCCACCCCCTGCCTGTGAGGTAAGCTTGACTGCTAGCTTGTTGCTTTTTGAGCCTGGGAACTGCATCAATGTTATGTCTGAAGATGGTAGTGTTCCCAGGGATTGCCCGCGCAACCGTTTCCCTGTACCCGCCAGCGGGAAAGTGACCCATTGGTTCTGTACCTGGTTTGAATCCCTTTATTATGTTTACCCGAGCTGTTTGTAACCATTCCTAACAAAGACCTTGTTTGAGTATCTTTCCAAAGCTTTGAAATAAATTTTGCTTTCTTGAAACGTGGATTTATTCTCGATGCTGGAGGATCCAACATATTGTTAGGAATCCCATTATTTTCCTATCATCCCGAATCTGACAAAGTCATGAGCGGGACCGAGGGAAAACCACCTTCAACGGAGGGGGACACGGGATCGGTCCCAACAACCTCCACGCCGTTGGTCACCACTGGCACGACCACGGTGCCATCGTCGGGTGCAGTGGGGGGGACGATTCCCCATCTACCTTCTTATTTGACCTGGCCTCCTCCAACCCCTTCGAACTGGGGCCAGCGGAGGACATCGGCCCAGGATGACTGGACTATGTACAATACGAAGGGCACCAAAGAAATTTATTCTCGCAAAGGAAGCGGGCTCCGTGAGAGTCTGTTTGACAAAGGGCTATATCCTGAACCGGAGAGAACGTCCTCGTCGGGGACTTACCGACGGGAGCTCGAGGACTAGATGTACGAACCCCTGGGGGAAGGGGTCCGGGCCGGGGATCTAGCGGGAGCTAAATTGCCCCCAAGCGAGGGAGAGTATGAGCCCCCCCTAGGTACCGACCTCAGGACCATATCCCGGAGGAGGACACCGGAGAGCGGCTGGACGAGCTAGAACAATCGGTGCGGGACCTGATAAGAACCGTGAATAATGTCTTTAAGGCACTACCGGGTATGCTAGACATTCGCATGGCCGCCTTGGTGGCTGCCCAAGCCCCGCAACAGCCGGCGGGACCCCCACCGGTTCAACCTGGACCGGGAGCGCCCGCGCCACCTCCACCGGGGCCCGCCGGCCCGCCATTGCAGCCGGGACCAAGTCTACCGCCGCCCCTGATACCGCAGCAACCGGGAGTGCCAGCGGCGCCTGCCCCTCCCCTCCATAAAGGACAGCCGTTCAGTCCTCTCCTGAGAGCGGCGAGGCCACGTCCTAAAGATTTATTAAAAGCAACATTTAATAGCAACCCGGATAACTTAGCTTTCTTCACGGTGCGAGTCCAGAAGTTCATTAATAAAAGCCGCCACCTGTTTCGCGATGAGGGAGCGATCATAAATGTCATCTCTGCAAGGCTGAAAGGTTCAGCCGCCACATAATATGTGGAACTACACAATGAACGTGGCCCTGAACTATTTAACCTACGGGCGTTCATGTGGGCGCTACAAGCTCGCTTCGAAGATCTGAATGCAAGTCAACGAGCCAAAGCTTTTCTTCGCACTTTTCACCAAGGCAAGAAATCAGTGCGGGAGTATACTCTAAAGTTCCACAACCAGGCAGCAAAGCTGCGGGACTGCCCAGATCACATTCTAGCGGAAATGTACCGCCTAGAACTCACGGCAGAAATCCGAACGACGGTTCTAAAATCAATTAATCCTGTCTCCCTAATAGCATAGGCACAAGAAGCGGAGAATGCTAAAAATCGCCTAAATACCATTAAACTTAACTTGGCTGCGACGGGTGGGAGGCCCAGCAACCCCGCTGTAGCCAAACCCCATCCCCCGCGCTTGTCTGACACCGCCCAGGACCTTCAAATAAAAATAAAGCTCTGTCTCAAATGCGGAGAGAAAGGACATTTCGCAGCAAATTATAAAAGCCGCCAACAGAAAGACAAGCCCCCAACGCCAAAACCGAAAACCCCTTTGCCAGCAAAGAAAGGGCTTACTAAGCCAAAATTTTCAAAGGCTCTCCAGGCTGCTCAGGACCCCGCCACCGGCGAGCCCAAAGCTGCCAGATCAACGAATAACTCCGAGCCCGAACCGGCGGAAAACAAGAACGGCCTGTTGTAAAAAACACAAAACAACAAGGCCGTTCTGCTGCTGCGCCGCAGGTGGTGAGAAAAACTCCATCCCTTTTTTTCGTGACTGTCTCTTTAATAAGCCCCGTCCTAGGCACGCATGTACAAATAAAAGCTTTAGTAAACTCAAGTTATAAAAAAAACTTAATTAGCCCTAAAGTAGTACTAAGACTCGAGGCGGGGGTCACCACTTTAAAGTCACCCATCATTTTCACCCAAATGGATGGGGCTCCTATAAAACCATACACACATAAGTCCATGCCGCTTCGCTTGGGAGCAGGCATGCACTGTCACCCCTACCACAACATTACAGCCAGCGTGACATCATCATTGACTCAGTTTTTTCGCCCTCCCACTTGGGGGGTGCCGTAGTAACTCGTGCGCAGGCGCGCAAGCTTCCTCCGCCTGGAACCTTTCCAATCCCCTCCACTCCGCCTGTGATGGGGGGGGCGTGGACTCACAAATATATCTCTGCTTTCTCTGAGGCGGACAACAAACTTATTTCTTCTTTGCCAGACTGGATAAAGAGCCCTAAAGGCCTAGTTTACTCTAATAACAAATTGTATGTGCCTTTTTCCCTTCGCAAGGATATTATGGAGTCTGCTCATGGAGCCAAGCTGGCGGGGCATTAGAGATTTGTAAAGTCCCTTCAACTTCTACGCAGACAGTTCTGGTGGCCTCATATGCGCAAAGACTTGTTGGAGTTTGTCCAAACTTGCCACACTTGCGCTCTGACTAAGTCAAGGGGGGGGAAACCCCCTAGCCTCTTACAACCACTGCCTACCCCTTCCCGGCCGTGGGAAGTGGTCTCCATGGACTTTATCACTAACCTTCCCTGTAGCAAAGGGAAAACTGTTATTTAAATAGTTGTAAATCTGTTTTCTAAGCAAGCCCATTTTATGCCTTTCTCTTCGCTGCCAACTGCCCAAAAGCTAGCGAAGGCGTTTCTGTATCATATTGTAAGACTCCATCAGTTGCCATCTAAGTTAATTTCAGATAGGGGCTCCCAATTCGTTTCCAAGTTTTGGAGGGAGCTCCTCTCAATCATGGGGGTGGAGCAAAGTCTCAGCAGCGCTTATCATCCCGAGACCGATGGGCAAACCAAACGTATGAACCAAACTCTTAAGCAATATTTACGTTGTTTCACAAACTACCAACAATCTGACTGGTGTGATCTATTGCCTTTAGCTAAATATTGTTACAACAACACGTTCCATAAATCTACAGGCATGTCCCCGTTCAAAGCTGTCTTTAAGTATAACAGCCCCCCTCTCCCCTTTTTACAAGGGGCTCCTATTCCTCGTGGGGGGGGATGCTACTTCCTAGTGTAAGTCTTTGCAAAATGCCTGGCCTCTTTTATGTCAAACCCTAGAAACTGCTAAAGCAGCTTATAAAGCCCAAGCGGATAAGGGTAGGGTAATAAAATTAAATTTAAACCCTAGTAACCTAGTGTATGTTTCTACTAAAAACATCAAAATGCTAAAACCAAGTAAAAAACTAAAATAAAAGTTTATTAAGCCTTTCAAAGTACAAAAAATCATTAATAATGTTACTGTTAATGTAAAACTGCCTAAAAATCTGAGGGCTTTACATTCTGTGTTCCACATAAATTTATTAAAAAAAACCCCTAACACCTCCCCTTAGCGACCATCTGTAACTCCTCCTCCACCTGTGTTACTTGAGGGGGATAAACATTTCAAAATTGCAAACATCCTCGATTCTAGGCTGAAACATAATAAACTTTAATACCTAATCGAGTGGGTGGACTTCAGCCCCCAGCACCGCGAATGGGTGGAAAAAAAAAATATTCAAGCCCCTTATCTAATTCGTAAGTTCCACCAAAAGTTCCCGGACAAACCGGGAGGACTCCCTCCCAAACCAAAAAATCTCCCGCCCTGCCCGGGAGACAAAAAATAAAATATATTTTAGAGGGGGCAGTATGTCAGCAAGCTGCCATTGTGTTCTGTATTACCTGCCTATATGTACAGTCCCTTCCCCCCCCCTCTGTTCCTTGCATGTGTTTTAATCTGCTGTAACGCTGAAACCAAGCAGCTGGAGGACGTGGAGTGGGAGGTAAGCTTGATTGCTAGCTTGTTGCTTTTTGAGCCTGGGAACTGCATCAATGTTATGTCTGAAGATGGTAGTGTTCCCAGGGATTGCCCGCGCAACCGTTTCCCTGTACCCGCCAGCGGGAAAGTGACCCATTGGTTCTGTACCTGGTTTGAATCCCTTTATTATGTTTACCCGAGCTGTTTGTAACCATTCCTAACAAAGACCTTGTTTGAGTATCTTTCCAAAGCTTTGAAATAAATTTTGCTTTCTTGAAACGTGGATTTATTCTCGATGCTGGAAGATCCAACACTTGTCCGTTCAGTGGTCCCGTCTCTGGATTTAAGTATTCTTCTCAGATGTGGCTGACTTGGCTATCAGAAGATACAAGTAGGACCTGAGATACTTGTGGGGGATTCCACCCCCCATCACTGCTGCTGGGCCCAGTACAATTCTCAGCTTCCAACGCCAGGCCTACTAATTATTTATTATTATTTATTTATTAAGTTCGATTTACTAAGGCTCTCAGCTCCCACCAACTGACACTGGCAGGCCGTGCACAGCCCCCAGCCTTTGCCGCTGGGTCACTTCCCCCTCCACAACAACTGTTACCCATCGACATTGGTGAGCCCTGTATGGCTCCCACCTTCTGCTGCTGGGCCTCCAGAGGCTTGTCCCCCACCCGCCATGCCAGGAAGCCCCCATGTAGCTCCTGGGCCCACTCAGGCTTGTTTTGCCCCCTCACAACTGACTCTGGTGAGCCCCACACAGCTCCTGGTCTTCACAGGCTTCCTCTCCACTGCTGATAGCAAGCCCAGCACGGGTCCCAGGCATCGGGCCCACCAAGGCTTGTTTCAGACCATGACCCCGCCAACATCGGTGAGCCCCACGTGGCTCCTGGCCTCTGTCGTTCGGCCACCACGGCTTCTCCTTCCACACTGGCACTAATGGTGAGCACCTTCATTCCTGGCAAGCTCGGCTCAGCTCTGCAATGCCTGTCACGGCTTCGTGCTACTGCCACTGATAGAGGAGGAGGAGGAGGAGGAGCACCTGTGCCTCTGCAGATGCTTTTCTTTGGTGGGGATTTAAACCCCAAAATGTATTTTTTTAAAAACCTTTCCAGATTTTTCTGCAAACCTGGGGAGCCCCCCAAGTTTGTAGACCTATTTGTTTTTAGTCAATGTGGGCTTGAGCTGCAGATTTAGATATCTGCAAATGAGCCCACATGTGGCTATTAGAATATACAAGTGGGGACCCACAGCAAAATGCTGTGGAAGCTGTTGAGGTGTTATTTTCAGTAGTACTGTAGTTTTGAGGGATGGTGATGGGATGGAGGGAAGGCGACCCTCAACCCCAAAACCCAGCGGGGGGGGGGGGAAGAGAAGGACAAACAGGGTTGCCCCCCGATTTCCTCTAGTATGTAATCCCAGACAGAAAGGAGAGAGTGGAGCACAGGGCGGAGGGAAGAGACACTTGCAACGATTGTGGGACTGGATTGGTAGCAGTGGACAATTGCAAATCCCACCCAGAGCTAACGGGAAGAGAAGGGGAGGAAGAAGGCTTGTTTTTCATTTGTTCAAAATCTGAAGAATTTCTATGTCTCTCATATAGACATAAACATTTACAGTAAAACTAAAATGAGGTTTTGGCTCCTAAAGCATAATTTTCCACTCCTGGAGAACTTCATTTTCTCCCACTAGAGCTGTTAGCCCTCAGCTCGGGGCTTTGCCATCTTGAGTAATTTGATGTCCTCTGTAGACTCAGCCCTGTGAGTCTGTACCATTTCCAAAACATTAAATGCCATGGGTACTAGTGCAGACCCCAGAACTTGGGACCCCGCTGCATACTTTCCTCCCATGGGGTGGTGGATGGACGTATATTTCCACCCTCAGATTCCTGC
>NW_015175983.1:1121030-1122703 GCF_001447785.1 Gekko japonicus
CCTGCTGTCCAGCCAGCTACTTGCCCTGGGGAAAAACTGCCGGGGGTCTTCCCCGAATCCCCTCTCCACCCACTTTTTGTCCCTGCCTTTCCTTCATCCAAAATCCTTCCCCCGCCCTTTTGCTTTGGCCCCACCTTCCTTCCACCCACCCTAAAAATCTAAATCACTCTCAAGGCCTCTCTACCACACGGGGGAAGGAAATCTCCCTTCCATCAGCGTGGCCCCAATGCACGGATTTAGGTATCCACAGATGGGGGGCACACTTGAAAAATAGATATATAGATGGTGATGACAGTAATCTAGTGCAATGGTTACTGTTACATATTGCCTTCATTTTATTGCAGTGTCTTTTACCTTTGCAACCCACTTTCTGCATTTTGGTACTGCCATGCTTTAGACAGTTTTTGTGTGCGTGTGTGTGTGTGTTTTGGTTTTTATTGTTGTTTGAGTCTATTAGAGGCCCTGGCTATTAGAGGCATTGTCTATTAGAGGCCCTGGCTGCCTGATCAAATTGTTGTTTAGAATTTTGAAATCTGCCCTGAGTATCAGCAAGAAAGGTGGGCTATAAATGAAGCGAATGCAATTAAAATTAAACGTCAAAGGGTAACCCTGGACAAAAGAGACAAGAAAAGGAAATGATGAGACTGGTTAAAATAGGGATGGTGCAACCCTCAGTGAGCAGAAGAACTGACTTTATTGAGCCACTCCAACGCAACTGATGCCTGAAGTATGAGCAAAAACAGGCTGCTTACCTGTAACTGATGATCTTCGAGTGGTCATCTGTGCATTCACAGTTTAGTGCACCTGTACTGACCCAGATCGGTGTTGTAGCAAGCGCCAACGGATTTTCGTGCCCAAATCTCGGGCAGGCGCAGGAACCCCTACTGCACATGCCCAGAGGGACAGGCGCGGACATGCCGCCAGTTCCTTCGGACCGCTGCAAACTCAAGAAGATAAAATGGAGTCTGACAGCAGTGGGGAAGGAGGGCGGACGGTGTGAATGCACAGATGACCTCTCGATGATCATCAGTTACAGGTAAGCAACCTGTTTATCTTCAACATGGTCTCTGTGCTTCATACCCATGGGAGAGTAGCGAGCAATATCCTACCTGGAGGAGGGTGCTGGCAAGTAGTTACTGCGACACAGACGAGAGAACCTGACGGCCCATAGCTGTGCGAGTCGAGCTGTGCACATCAACCGCATAGTGTCTGATGAATGTATTTGGTGTTGACCAAGTGGCCGCATTGCAGACATCAGTAAGGGAGACTCCCTTCAGAAAGGCAGATGAAGTGGCTACGGCCCTGGTGGAGTGAGCTTTCAGCCGAGTCAGGAGAGGGCATTTGGCAACCAGGTAACACAGACGGATCAGTTCAACAATCCACCTAGAGAATCACTGGGATGGGATGTGAGTTCCAGCCCTTTTAGTGGCATAGGAGACAAACAGGTTGGGATCGAGCCTGGTTGGGTGAGACCTCTGTAAGTAGAAGAGGAGTGCTCACTTAGTGTCCAACGTATGGTAGAGACGTTCCTCCAGGGATTTTGGAGAGGGATAGAAATCCGGCAGGAAAATCTCCGCCTGAAGAGGGAACTCCGAAACGACTTTCGGAAGGAAGGATATGTCTGGGATGAGACGTACGCCATCTGGTAGGTGTAACGATATGAGCTTATGTTT
>NW_015175984.1:0-1330 GCF_001447785.1 Gekko japonicus
ATAAGGAACCAACTTCAGCCTCCTGGGGATTTGGGGAGTGGGACCTGGGGAGGGTGCGGTTTGGGACCTCAGCAGGGTAGAATACTGTAGGGAACACCTTCTAAAGCAGCCATTTTCTCCCAGAGAACTGATCTCTATAACTTGGAGATCAGGAGGGACCTAGCAACCCTAGCTGTGTAGTGTTGCCAACGCTGGGTTGGGAAATCCATGGAGATCTGGGGGTTTAGGGGAGGGAGGAGCCTCAGCGGGGCTGCCAGGTCTCCTGCTATGGCGGGAAGCCTCCCTCTGGCAGCCGTAGTAGCCTCCCATTGCTTTAAGCAGCAGGGGAAGATTTTTTAAAAAACAAACAGTGTTGTCACTAGGGTTACCAAGTACCTACCGCGAATCGGCGGGGGACACATGCGTTCCCATCGGAACATTCTTGCCTGTAACACACCTGCGTCACTCTATGCTGTCGCCCAGATGTGACGTCAGCACGCTGGGCACGTAGCCGGGTGACGCTCTGGCAATGGGGCTGAAAACTCAATGGTACCATCGAGTTTTCAGCCCCATTGCTAGAGCGTCACCCGGCTACGTGCCTACGTCACGTCTGGGCGACAGTATAGTGTAGCGTGTGTGTTTTCCCCGCGGGAATGTTCCTGCCAAGAACTATGTGTCCCCCGCTGATTCGCGGTAGGTATGTGGTAACCCTAGTTTGTCACCTATACGGCTATGTCGCTTCCAGGGTGAAAAGTACTCAGAACGTGGAGTGATTCAGCAAGAGTGATTCAGCAAGAGTACTTTATTAGATCAGGAACAAGACAAAGGAAACCCGCTCACAGGCCGGTTTATATGCGTTCAGAAAGCCCGCCACCAAGTACACCTAAACACACCCCCTACTCCCGATAGGCTATTTACAATAACCAGGCGACCATTGGTCTCCTGGCTGGGAAGCTAGCCCTTTGATTGGGCCGGCTAGGATCCTTCGGATCCTTTGTCTATCGACTGAAGCTACAGATGAATTGTGCCTGGCCAGCCCGGGCAAGTCCGGGCATGTCAGGCTGATGCCTTACACGTGGAAAGGCAGCAGTACATTACACCCCTCCCCCCATAGTCCAAACTACCCACATACAAAGTCCTGGAGGTATGCGGGAGACTTCCTGGGCCTTGTGGAACGGCGGAGTTCCGGGGTCCTGCTTGGGGCTGCTCCTTGTGGCCGTGGCGGGGCGGTTGGCTGCGGCGTTTCCGGCGGCGGCAATGCCGGAGGTTCCGGAGGTTCCGGAGGTTCCGGAGTGACCGGGGCCGGGGCCGAGGCCGGGTTCTGCGGTTCTGGTGCGTGGACCGATGCTTC
>NW_015175984.1:1518-1631 GCF_001447785.1 Gekko japonicus
GAACAAAGTGACATGGAGCCTCCTTATGTCTGCAAATAAATATGAGTCCTTTTATTTAAGGAACTCCATTCTAGAGAGGGTGGGGAGAGATTCTCTAATCTAGTTTCTCTAAT
>NW_015175984.1:3937-4056 GCF_001447785.1 Gekko japonicus
AGCCTCGGGTGAGCCACGGGAGCTCTACGCTTCCAGGATGTGGCGGTGAGATCGCGCCTGGAAAATCCGCCTATCTTCCGTCTCTCTACTGTGCCTAATGCTCTGTGTGACCGCCGCCA
>NW_015175984.1:4443-28975 GCF_001447785.1 Gekko japonicus
GCTGGGTTTCCTGGGTGGCTGGCGGCGGCTGCGGCAGACCTTGGCGATGTGGCCCTGCTTGTTGCAGGACCTGCAGACCGCATCGCGGAAACGGCAGCTCCGGCGTTCATGCGCGTCCCCGCAGCACGAATGAGGCGCCTCCTCAGTTTGGCCTCTCGTAAACCCAACAAGAACTGATTCAGCAGGGTCTCGTCCAGGTTGCTGAAATCGCATTTCATGGCGGCCTTGCGAAGGTTGGCCAGGAAATCCACAGCTTTCTCTTCGGGGCCCTGGACCTTCACAAAAAAATCCATGCGGGCCGCAAATTTGGAGGGCTGTGGCGCTAGATGGGCCGTGAGAACCGTGATGAGGGCCTCGAAGCTCACCTCCTCTACCTCCTTAGGTGAGATCAGGTTCTGCAAAAGGAGCAGGGTGTCCATCCCACACAGCCGGATGAGCTGGGACCTCTTCAATTCGGCGTCGGTGACCCGCATGCAGGCGAGGTAGTGCTTGAGGATCCTCACCCATGTGGTCCATCGTTCGGGGTGGGCCAAGTTATATGCGTTCAGAAAGCCCGCCACCAAGTACACCTAAACACACACCCTACTCCCGATAGGCTATTTACAATAACCGGGCGACCATTGGTCTCCTGGCTGGGAAGCTAGCCCTTTGATTGGGCCGGCTAGGATCCTTCGGATCCTTTGTCTATCGACTGAAGCTACAGATGAATTGTGCCTGGCCAGCCCGGGCAAGTCCGGGCATGTCAGGCTGATGCCTTACACGTGGAAAGGCGGCAGTACATTACACAGGGAAAACTCAGAAGTGACTTAGGGTAGCTCCATGAATTGCCGGAAACTCCGTGGTAAACCACATCGGCCTCCCCCCATGTCTCCATCTCCAAACCTACGGCCAGTTGTAGGGTTGCCAGGTCCTACCTGGCTGCCAGTGGTGGGGGGGACGGGACTCCTGATCCTTCCTTGAGTGTTTCTGGTGCGTGTGCTTTATGCAGTCACAACAATGACACCACCCAGAAGTGACATCATCACATATCCGATGCTGGAGGCGACGCTCTCGGTTTTGGACAAAACTCTGTGGGTTTTCTGGGCCTCAAAACCATAGACTTTTGCCCAAAACCTAGAGCATCGCCCCCAACGTCAGAAAAGCAATGATGTCACTCCCGGGTGATGTCATTGCGCTGGCGCCAGTGGTGCTGGGAGGGGGTCTTCTCAGGGGTGGGGATTTCCCTGCCAGCCAGCTGGGCCGCAGAGGATTGGGAGACCTGAAATCAGGGGATCCCCTGGCCCCGCTGGGGGAATGGCAAACCTAGCCAGTTGCCAGGCACAGCTAGGCGGTCCTAGACCTCAGCAGGGTATAATGACACAGGGTGGCCACTCTCCAGAGCAGCTATTTTCTCCAGGGCCACTGATCTCTGTGGTCTGGTGATTAGTTGTAATTTCAGGACATCTCCAGACCACCACCTGGGGGTTGGCTACCTACAGCCTGCCGTGTTCCTCCTCTTAATGGCTGCTGTGTACTTCATTGGCACTAAAAAATAAATGCTACAAAATAGTAAAATAATAATTGGAATCCTACAGCAGCTAGGGGCATGTCCTGCAGGAGATTTGGCAGTAAACCAGTGGCAAGCGGCCAGAGTCAGCACACCCTTATGTTTGTTCAAGAAAGCTGCCTTATTCAACGTTCTAACAAAAGCCCACAGGTCGTAATTCTACCTACACTCTCCTCCATGGTCAAGTATGAACAAGCTCCCTCTTTCCAGTATCCTGACATAACACCCCCTTTGCCAACACAAACTTCTGTTTAGCCACACTGTTGCTGGAAGTATCATTTTTGCCTAAATTAGATCTGAAATACAGAATGCAGGACTCCCCTCCCCCAAGGCCTATAAACCTGGATGCAAATTAAACCTGTTACAATTTCCATGACCTTAGAGGAACGGAAGAGCTTTGGTCTCCAGAGAGAATTGTTACAAAAACAGTTGCCCTTGTGTGCAAGTGATTCCAATTTTTGTTTCTTTTTCCAGAAGGTCTTAAATAAACTCTGATATATTCCCAGGACAGACTGGCTGCTAAGGAACTGGTGTTGCTTTCATTTTTTCCTAGCTGCAGTCTGGAATCTAAATTTGGGGGGGGGGGGGAGGAAACCACATATTTTGCAGGTGTGCCAGTTAGACAGAGTTGTAGGGCAGGATGCCAGGGTGGCAGGAAACTGATATATATTTGAATTAATTTGATTTTTAATCAAGCAACAAGGAAGTTAATTACCTCTGCCTGAGCTGCTTGGAAGGCAGATTCTTTAAACATAACCTTCCAACATTTTACAAATGAGAACAGTAATGCACTTATATCACTAGAGCGACAGTTTCCTACCTTTCTGGTAGAGTGACCCACAAGTCCAAATGTATTTGGCATGCTGACCCATCCCGAGCACGCTCCGTGGCTAAGGCACTGCCCTAATGTGGATGACTTACAGGGGACAGTCGCATGGGTAACCTGCAGCAGGGTGTGCTGTCTGGATTTTAAACTGGATTTTAAAAATTTTAAACTTGTACAATTAGAATTGGCGCCATATTGTGCCAAGCTGCCAGTGTGAACACACCAGTTTGGTGTAGTGGTTAAGTGGGCGGACTCTAATCTGGGAGAACCGGGTTTGATTCCCCACTCCTCCACTTGCACCTGGCTGGATGACCTTGGGCAAGCCGTAGTTCTGATAAGAGCTGTTCTTGAAAAAGAGCAGTTTCTGTCAAGAGCTCTCTCAGCCCCACCTATCTCACAGGGTGTCTGTTGTGGGGAGGGGAAGGAAAAAGGAGTTTGTAAGCCACTCTGAGACACCTTTGGGTAGTGAAGGGCGGGGTATAGATCCAATCTCCTCCTCCTCCTCCTCCTCCTTCTATGTCACACACTGGGATCCTCTCATAAGGGAGGACTGAAACACTGCACCTAAAAGCACCTTGATTGGGTCGAAAAGCTCACCATAATAGTCAGAGTCACGGTCACCTATGCCTGGTGAGGTCAGTTTCTGTCAAGGTCCTCCACTCAGCCAAGCTTTGCCTATTCTGGGCTTGTCCCTATCAGTGTTCAAATTCAATTTTGTAAGGCGAGTGCATGAAACTGAGTCCGACCACCAGCCTCTCAAGGCCAGTACTTCTACTATGAGTGGCAGCAACTCCCCAGAGGTTTTTCACATAACCTACTCTCTGGTCGTTTTGACAGGCAATGCCGGTGACCGAGCCTCACACCTTGTGCAGGCCAAGCAGATGCTCTGCCACTGAGCCACAGACCCTCCCTTATTTCTGCCTTTCCCCCCTGCTGTAATCCCCTCCTTTGTCCTGCGAATAGCATGACCCAGACAAGGGCAGGCCAGGCCTTTAACAGAACTCACCTGGCCAGAGACAAAAGGACAGAGACAAGCAGCAACAAAATGAGGCTGAAACATCAAAGCACGGGGATGAGAGACTGACCAGTCCCCCCCAGCCTGTTTAATGACGGAGCGGGGATTTGAACCTGGTTCTTCAGATTCCTAGTCTGATCTAGGACATCCCAAAGCTCTCCTTTCTGTGTTTTCCTTGACCTCCTGCACAGTCATAGCCCTTGTCCTAGGGCTGCCAACTTCCAAGTTGAGGCTGGAGATCTCCTGGAATTAAAGTAGTTCTCCAGACTCCATAGATCACTTATTTATTTCTCACTCATTTATTTAAAACATTTATCCCACTTATCCAAGGGGAAATGGTTGCTTGGGAAGGTGGACTGCGTGGCCTTGTGCCCTGCCAAGTTCTCTCCCTTCCCTAAACCCCACTTTCCCAGGTTCTACCCTCAAATCTCCGGGTAGTTCCAAACTTTTGATTAGCAACCCTACTGTGTACATACATTAGATTGAGGTGGGTCGCAGTGCTCCCTCTAAACCATGGAGTCTTGTGAGCAAAAATTGTACTCTGTGAGCGACTGGCACTAAAGTTGTGAGCGAGCGATTTGGCTACTGCATGAATTAGTTTGCTCTGGAGCCACCCTTCCTGAGCTGAGACAAAAAATGTGTGAGCCAGAGACTAAAAAGCTCTGAGCTCGCTCACACTGACTCAGCTTAGAGGGAACACTGGTAGGTAGCCATGTTGGTCTGAAGCAGCAGAACAAAGTTTGAGTCTGTTGGCACCTTTAAGACCAACAAAGTTTTACTCAAGGTATAAGTTTCATGTGTACACACACTTCAGATTCATTCAGACACATTGTGATCCTGAATAAGTGAGAGCCAGTTTGATGTCGTGGTTAGGAGTGTGGACTCTAATCTGCAGCTGCTGGTGTGACCTTGGGTCAGTCATAAGTATTTTCAGAGCTGTTCTCTCAAGGGCAGTTCTCCAGAGAGCTCTCTCAGCTCCGCCTACCTCACAGGGTTGTTTGTTGTGGGGAGGGGAAGTTTGTAAGCCGCTCTGAGACTCCTTTGGGTAGTGAAGGGTGGGGGTATAAATCCAATCTCTTCTTCTTCTAAATAATTGCTAATAATATTAATAGCAGGTCACAGTATACATGACCTGGATAGCCCAGGATAGCCTGATCTCGTCCAATCTTGGCTGCTAAGCAGGGTCAGTCCTGGTTAGTACTTAGATGGGAGACCTGCAAGGAATACCAGGGTCATAATAGGGAGGCAGGCAATGGCAAACCACCTCTTAACGTCGCTTGCCCTGAAAACCCTAAAGAGTTGCCATAAATCAGCTGTGACTTAATGGTACTTTCTACCACTGAGTCACATTGATTTTAATTCACTGGCCAAATCCACAGTTCTAGGGCTCATGACATACATTACTTTCTTAATTTCAGCATCCCTTTCGTTCACGGATGAGAGCTCTTAAAATTGTTTCCTGCCCTAGCTGAAGGAAGGGAAACCAGATCTTTCTCCTCTGACCACTGTATACCCTTTTTGCATTGGCACTGAGAAAGCTATTTTTGTCTGGATTGTAGTGAGATGAAAATTAATCCCTGGGGTTTAAGAGCGATCCCTGAGATTTATCAATTGGTGATCATGCCTTTATGCTTAGCTTTATGTTTATTTTACTTATTTTCAGCTGCTGGGATAATCAGGCGCCTACAGTCTCCTCTTCTTTGCCCTGAGATCTCTGGCCTTTCGAGCTCTTGATATAACAGCCGTGGGATCCGTCTCCGAGTACTTTCGCCTCCCCCGTTCCTCCCTCTCCTTTCTCCGTCGCATGGCATTATCCATACCATAATCTCAAACTTTTAAAATACTCATTACTTCTCCCCAAAGAGCTTTGCTAACTTGTTCTCTCAGGAGGGCAGGGACTCCGTAGCTGAAGTCTTTGGGCACCCTTCTCTAAACTACAATTCCTGGGATTCTTTGGGGGGAAGCCAGGACAGATTGGTAGAAAACTGATAAATGTTTACTGTAGATGATGTGCCCACAGTAGCTAAGCAACTGAGATGTATAAATCAGGAAGTCCCTGGTTAAAATCACACCCTGCTCTGTCCTCGCCAGAGAACATAAGAAGATTAGAGTGAGGCATTGCTCAAACTATCAGTGAAAATAACAGCTGCCATCAGCTGCGATACTCCATGGGTACAAAACGCTGTAACTGTCAGTCATCGCATAGTGATTTCAGCATTAGGACTGGGAAGACCTGGGTTCAAAAACTGCATTCTGCCACAAACCTGAGATCGGGCCAGTTGCTCTCTGTCAGCAAAGCCTACCTCAGAGGGCTGTTGTGAGGATGAGAGAGAAGAGATTATGTATGCTGCTTTGCGCTCCTTGGAAGAAGGGTAGGATTCTGGGAGAACTCCAAGCTGCATCTTGAGGTTCGCAATCCTACAATTTGGTCTTGTTGTCCTTCCTCCAAGGGGATGGTACCCATTGTTCTGCATTCATTCCTCCATTTTATCCTCACAACAACCCTGTGGGGTGGATTAGGCTGAGAGAGAGACAGCATAGTGGAGCCATTAGAATGACAAACAAAGATCAGGGAGTCCCAGGTTCAGATCTCCACTCTGCCATGGAAGCTTGCTGGGTGACCTCGGGCCTAACCGCTCTGCCTCACAGGCAGCGTTCCCCCTAAGCTGAGTTAGTGCGAGCCAGCTCACAGTTTTTTAGCCTCCGGCTCACACATTTTTGTCTTAGCTCAGGAAGGATGGCTCCAGAGCAAACTAATTGATGCAGTAGCCAAATTGCTCGCTCACAAATTTGATTTCCCTTCATCTCCCCACACCGGACACCCTGTGAGGTAGGTGGGGCTGAGAGAGCTCTGAGAGAACTTGTAACTAACCCAAGGTCACACCAGCAGCTGCATGTGGAGGACTGGGGAATCAAACCCAGTTCTCCCAGATTAGAGTCCACACTCCTAACCAGTGTTCCCTCTAAGCTGAGTTAGTGTGAGCTAGCTGACAGTTTTTTAGCCTCCAGCTCACACATTTTTGTATCAGCTCCGGAAGAATGACTCCACAGCAAACTGATTTATGCAGGAGCCAAATCGCTCACTCACAACTTTAATGTCAGCAGCTCACAAAGTAGAATTTTTGCTCACAAGACTCCACAGCTTAGAGGGAGCATCGCTCACAGGGTTGATGTGAGCGGGGCTTTTGTTGTAGAAAAAGCCCAGCAGGAACTCATTAGCATAATAGGTCACACCCAACAGCAGAAACTTATTAGCATATTAGGCCACACCCCCATGCCTTCCCTTGGCTTGCCTGCCTGGGTGCCCTGCAGCTGCGGGGAGCCCGGGCAAGCCGGCCCTTGGACAGCCCGGGGATCCTTCAACCCCCCCCCAGCCCACCTGCCTTGGAGTCGCTGGGGGGTGTGTGTCACTCTGTAGCCAGGCACGCAGAGGTTTTGGCTGTAGTGGACGTGGCCAACTCTGAAGCCAACCGGAACTCAGTTCCTGTGCGTTCCTGCCCAAAAATAGCCCTGGTTGTGAGCATGAAACAGAGGAGGATGGTGTAAGCTGCTTTGGGTCCCCACTGGGGAGAAAGATGGGGTGATATATGAAGCAAATAAATAAAATACATAAGAACTTGCACAACGCCTCGTGAGCCTGCATCTTTCCCCAGGGTCACCCCTCCTGCCTGTGAAGCAGCCGGCAGTCTGATAATCAAATTAACTAATATTCGCCATCTTTTTTTTCCAAATATGTGTTTTTAATGTTTTAATGGGTTTTATCTGATTGTGTTTTATGGATACTGCACATCGCCCAGAGCCCTGCAGTAGCAGGGATTGGGCGAATAACAAATCCAATTAAATAAGTAAGTAAATAAATAAATGCAACACCACGCTGGCTCTCACTGTCAGAAATGACAGAGCAACTCCTTAGAGGCAGGCAATTTATAATCTGTTCAGTTTGGTCCACAATGGAAAAGTCACCTTCTAAAAGTGGTTTAAATGGCTATGTGAGCACATATGTAGATTAACAAAACAAAAATGCATGTTCAAAAAGGTTCACATTGGGGTGTGTTTTTATTCTAGACTGGACTGTACACATGTGACATTTCTGGGGGTTTCCATAAAGATAGTTCGAGCATGTGAACTGGAGAATGGGGGGGTTCCTGATTTGCATTCCCTTGCCTGTGTCGAGCGACTCAGAATCATGAGCAAAAGCTGAAATGAGGATATTCCTTGAGAGCTGGTTTGGAAACCATAGAGTTTTCCCTCGGATGACCGTGGCCCCGCCCCCAGCGTGCCCGGCTTGGTTGCGTCACTTCCTGGTGACGAGCACGTCGGGGTGGAGTTCCCCCTGGGGCCCGATCCGGCGGCGGCGGGAAACGGGCCTCTGGGGTGGGGGTTTCCCTGCCCCCCTGGGGGGACTTGGCAAGCCTAGTCCGGACAGCAGCACATAACCACCTGGAACCTTCACAGGGCCTTGACAAGAAACTGGCTCTGAATGCAGATGGAACGTTTGCTGCATTTTCTCCATGTTTGCCTCAGAGTCAAAAGACAGCTTGTTTTCAAGGCGTTGGGGTGGCAGAAAAGTGGGAATTATTTGCCCCCGACTAGATTCCCTCCAGTTGAACAAATGGCATTATTTTTTAAAGATTTATTTAACTATTAAAGCATTTATATCCCACCTTTCCTCGTGGTTCTACACAGCTTAGAATAGTAGTCTTTAATAATTTTAGTTAAGCCAAATAGAAAATTACAAACGCAAAATCCCTCCCCCCTCCTCCACCCCATCAAAGATGCCTGCCATTCCAAGCCCCTGAAAAGTCATCTCCGTATGAAGTGTGGGTAGGGTTGCCAGGTCTGGGTTGGAAAATACCTGGAGACTTTGGGGGTGGACCCAGGAGAGGGGAGGGTTTGGGGAAGGGAGGGGCCTCAGCATGGTACAAGGCCACAGAGTTCTCTCTTCAAAGCAGCCATTTTCTCTAGGGGAGCTGATCTCCGTCAGCGGGAGATCAGCTGTAAAAGCAGGATATCCCCAGGTCCCACCTGGAGGCTGGCAACCCTAAGTGTGGGGTCCAAACCTTATTCTGGGTGCAGAGGGCACTTCCTTATTCAAATCTTCTTCGCTTCCATCCTAGATCCTTTCCAGTCTGGTTTTCACCTGGGACATGGGACGGAGACAGTGCTGGTGGCCCTTACTGACGACCTCCGAAGGCACCTGGATTGAGGCGCTGTGGCGGCACTGTTGCTGTTAGATCTGTCGGCCACATTTGATACGGTCGACCACCGGTTGCTGACCCACCGCCTCGCCAACGCGGGGATTAAGGGGCTGGCCCTCCAGTGGCTTGCCTCTTTTCTCCAAGGTCGGGGCCAAAGGGTGGCAGTCAGGGAACAGCAGTCCTGGAGGCACCCACTTGAGTGTGGGGTGCCTCAGGGGGTGGTGCTGTCCCCGATGTTATTTAACATCTATATGCGCCCCCTTTCCCAGATTGCCCAGAGGTTTGGGCTTGGGTGTCATCAATATGCAGACGACACCCAGCTCTATCTGATGTTGGGCAGCCGGTCAGACTCCATCCCAGAAGATCTCTACCGGGCATTACAAGCCATGGCTAGTTGGCTCAGGATGAGTCGGCTGAAGCTAAACCCGGCGAAGATGGAGGTCCTGGGCCTGAGTCGGGTTGGTTCGGGGTTGGGGCTCCCTCTCCCGACCTTCTATGGGACGCCTCTGCTGCCAGCGCTGGAGGTTAGGAGTTTGGGAGTGCTCCTGGACTCCGCTTTAACGATGGAGGGCCAGGTAGCAGCCACTGCCAAGTCGGCCTTTTACCATCTTCAGCTGGCTCGGCAGTTGGTCCCCTTCCTTGGCCGCAATGACCTGGCCACAGTGATCCATGCAACGGTCACCTCGAGGTTGGACTACTGTAATGCTCTCTACATGGGGCTGCCTTTGTTGCAAGTCCAGAAGCTGCAGCTAGTACAGAATGCAGCGGCCAGGCTGCTGATGGGTCTCACTAGGCGGGACCATATCAGGCCTGTCCTGAAAGTGCTGCACTGGCTGCCAATAGCGTACCAGATTCGTTTCAAAGTGTTGGTTCTTACCTTTAAAGCCCTCTATGGCCAGGGTCCGGCATACCAGAGGGACCGCCTTTCCCCATATGTTCCCCCAAAGGCACTACGGTCGGGGACTCAACATCAATTGGTAACCCCAGGTCCCAAAGATATTAAATTCGCTGTCACCAGGGCCACTGGGCCAGGGCGTTTTGGGTGGCGGCTCCTACCTGGTGGAAGGAGCTCCCGGAGGCGATCCGGGCCTGCGAGACTTGGCGCAGTTCCGCAGGGCCTGTAAGACGGAGCTCTTCCGCCAGGCTTTTGAGTAGGAGCCGGGAAATGGTAGGCATGAGAATGACAATTAGAAATTATGATTAACCAACTAATAGGATTAGATGGCATGAAAAGATCACCGTTATTGTATGGTACTGGTGTTTGTTGGTGGTGGATGTTCTTGGGTGTGTTTGTTCTATTATGTTTAAAAAACCCAATAAAAATTTAGTTATTTTTTTTAAAAAGGAAAGTCTTCAGTAACAAGATGGCTTCCTGGGGTTAGCAGTCCCAGTTCAGTGGTATCAGATCCACACAGCGCTGTAGTTAGGCCTATTTTTGGGCAGGAACGCACAGGAACAGAGTTCCGGCTGGCTCCCGAGTTAGCCACGCCCAGCAGAAACTCATTAGCATAATAGACCACACCCAACAGCAGACACTCATTAGGATTGGCTACATTAGGGGTGTGTGGCCTAACATGCAAAGTGTTCCTGCTACAAAAAAAGCCCAGGGTTTTGACAACAAACAAGGTAAACAGAATAAGAAGCAAATGGTGGGCGTGGCTGGATGACCACAGTTCTGGTAATGCGGGGGTGTGGCCTAATATGCTAATGAGCTGTGCTCTCAGGGGTGTGGCCTAATATGCTAATGAGTTTCTGCTGTTGGGTGTGGCCTGTTATGCTAATGAGTTCCTGCTGGGCTTTTTCTACAAAAAAAGCCCTGAACATCACTGTAGGTCATCTTGCAGGAGACAGTCTCCAGAGCATGGTGATGTGTCATTTGGGGTGGTCCAAAGATTGTTTTGGGGTGCAGCCAGGCCCTAGTGTCTGCCTGTGTGACTGCCCTGGGGGCACCACACTTTGGAGCAGCTGGCACAAGAACTGTGCTTTGGACCAGGACCAGTGTTCCCTCTAAGCTGAGTTAGTGTGAGCTAGCTCACAGTTTTTAAGCCTCCAGCTCACACATTTCTGCCTTAGCTCAGGAAGGAGGGCTCCAGAGCAAACTGATTTATGCAGCAGCCAAATCGCTCGCTCACAACTTTCATGCCCGGAGATCCCAAAGTAGAATTTTTGCTCACAAGACTCCACAGCTTAGAGGGAACATTGACCAGGACATGGCCTATGTCCCCTCGAAGGGGAGTGTCTGCTGAACATGGGGGTGTATGAAGTGTGGGGGGTCCAAACCTTATTCTGGGATGCAGATAGCACTTCTGTATTCAAATCTTCTTTGAAATACCGGCGTCTTGTTGGTAACCCAAATAGAAACTCGTGGTACCAGAACCAGAGTTTGGAACAGGCTCTGCTTTATGTCTTCTTGCAGGGGACAGTCTCCAGAGCATGGTGATGTGGCCACAGATTGTTTTGGGGTGCAGCATGGTCCCAATGTTTGCCTGTGTGACTGCCCTGGGGGCACCGCAGTTTGGAGAAACTGGCACAAGAACCACACTTTGGACCAGGACACAACATATGTCTTCTCAAAGGGGAGTGTCCGCTGAACATGGGGGTGTATGATATGTGGCAGTCCAAGCCTTATTCTGGGATGCAGGGGGCAATAGGTCAAACCAGTCCTTTATTCAAATCGCCGTAAAAATACAGGCTTCATGGGGGCAACCCATAGCGAAGCCTGTGGCTCCAGAACCAGTATTTGGACCGGGCACCACTGTATGTCATCTTGCAGGGGATAGTCTCCATAGCATGGGGATGTGTCATTTGGGGTGGTCCAAATATTATTTTGGGGTGCATCATGGCCCAAATGTCTGCCTGTGTGATTGTCCTAGGGGCACCCCACTTTGGAGCAACTGGCACAAGAACCGTACTTTGGACCAGGAAAGAAGATATATCCTCTTGAAGGGGAGACTCCTGTGAACCTGTGGGTATATAATGTGTGGTGGTTCAGACCTTATGTTGGGGTTCAGAGCGTCAAAACTCTCCTCAGTGTTTTGGATGAATTCATGAATAAGTCGCAAACAAAGAATGAATAAGGAACTGGGAATAAGGAACCGACTTCAGCCTCGCCTGGCAGTGGAGGCCACAAGAGTTTTCCCCTCAGATGGCTGTGGCCCCGCCCCCAGCGTGCGACGTCACATCCGGGTGACGTAGATACGTCGCGCACGTGCTTTGCGCGCACACCAGGAAGTCCCCGGGAGTCCCCCGCTGAGGAGGTGAGTACCATTTGGCAACCCTAGATGCTGATGAACCAGTGGACAGATTCAGTATAAAACAGCTTCATGTGTTTGCCTCCTAGGCCAGCAGCTGCTGCATTGGCTGATGATACAACCAAGTTTGGCTCCGGCTCGGCCTCCTATGGAACTCCTATCGACAGAGAGGGGACGTTGACAGCATGGGAGACCAAGGTTATGGTGCGAGGGAAGGGTTGCTTTCCCTCCATGCTGTTTCCTGGATCCAAAGTGCCGGTTGTGCTGCTGTCAGCCCCAGCAGGGGGGAAAGAAGGGCCTCAGTATTGTGCCAGTCTTTTCCCTCCCCCTTTTGCTTGCCTGGGCTTAGCAAAACACACAAGTGCCCTGATGTTGCTGCCTCAATCCCTACTGTGGCACTACACAGTTTCTTTTAGGGCCAAATTATGTATCTGGCATCCTAGCCACAGGGCATAGGGTTGCCAGCTCCAGGCTGGGAAATGCCTGAATATTTTGGGGTGGAGCCTGGGAAGGGTTAGGGTTGCCAGACTCCAGGTGGGACCTGGAGATCTCCCGCTTTTACAACTGATCTCCAGCTGCCAGAGATCCGCTCCTCTGGAGAAAATGGCCACTTTGAAGGGTGGACTCTGTGGGATTGTACCATGCTTTGCCCCCTCCCCAAACCCTGCCCTCTCCTGGATCTGTTGCTTTCCCTTATTAAATTATACGGGGAGAAAACCTGTACTGAATTAGGGGCAGGGGAGCTAGCAAGAGAGAGAGAGAGAGAGAGAGAGAGAGAGAGAGAGAAATCCATTTGTAGCAGTCCTTGCAAAAATAAATAAAAATGATGCCAGTGGCTGGAAGATCAAAAAGGATGGGGAACTGAATATTTCACACTGAGTGAGATCAAAGGACAGGGAGGCATTTGGCGCATTTCCTTTAATTACACCACAAAAGAAGTCAAATGGCTGTGTGCCCTGGGGCCGACCTAGTTTAGTCTCATCTAAGATAAACGCCCTTATGCATGCGCCTTGCAATCAAGCCTGGTGAGAGCTAGGAAGGAGGGAGAAATTCTGTCAGCCCTCAACAGTCAGTCCTACCTTTTGCCAAACTAGGGGAGAAATACTAGCAATGACAATATCTTATTTTTTTAACAATTTTTTTTATTTTCTGGAACTACAAGAAAAAACAGGATAGGGAAACTACAAACTATAGGAGAAAGTAAAGCATGACCACTAAAACCCCAAGAGGTGGAGATACTACAACTGTTACATATCATAGTTTCTAATATATAAGGTTATATTGTTACATTGCAAGTGAACGCTAAAAGTCGCTTATATACTTCGAGTCCAGGTAATCTGACTTAGTAAGGATCTAAGCAAGTCAATTGAAAAGTTAAAAACAAACTTCAGAGAGAATCAGCATCTCATTTTTTATGTCTTCTTTCCCTCAAACGGTAGCCTTGCTTAGGGGCAGCCGCCCCAAGTTCCAAGTCTGAGCCCTCTTCAGCAGGTGATTCCTCATCGCTCCCTTTGTCCTCGCCATTTTCTCCTGCTGGTCTCGATTGCTGCTGCAGGAACTCTCGTGCTTTCATAACAGAGTCAATTTTTTCCTTCTTGTCTTTATATCTGAAGAGTAATCCTTCAGGTAGAATCCATTTGTAAGAGATGTTATTCTTTTGTAAAAACAACGCCAAGTCTCTGTATTTATTCCTCTTTTTCCTTATTTCAAAGGGAATGTCTTTTAAAATTCTTATCTCATTGCCGTCAATTTTAAGGGTAGTTCCACTTGTAGCTTTTAGGACCTGGTCCCTCACTTGTCTTCTGGAGAACCTCACCACCACCTTCCCGGGCAGATTATTTTTCTTTATAAATTCTGAATATGACCTATAGATCACATCCATCTCGCTTAAAAGGAAGTCCGCTTTTTAATCTGCAACCGGTCCCAAGGCATCAGCCATAATCTGTTTGAGATTCTCCCCTTTATTCTTAGGAACCCCCTGAAACCTCAGGGTAAAGCTTGCCTTTTCCATTTGAAGTTGTAATAATTGCGCTTTATCAGAGTTTCTCTTCTTTTCCATCTCTTGCATTTGTTTTTTAAGCTTTTTTGTGGTGGCATTCACTTCTTTCAAGTTCTCTACTGTTTACTCTGTTTTTTTTACAGTTTTATTTAGTTGTTGTGCAGCAAAGTTTTCGTTGAGCGTCTTCATTTGCTCCAGCAGGGGTCCAAAGCCTCTGTTAACATTTTTGAAAAGTCTATGGTTGTGTCTGGACATGTGACCGCACTCGCTGGCCTGGCACTTCATGAAGGAGGCTTAGGTTTTGGAAGCTTATCTTTCTCCGTCTTTTTGTGCGACATCTTTGAGGATGTTTACATTTACTCTGTTTTGCCAAAAGTCTCTAAAGTCTGCAAGCCGCTTGGAAATCTCTTGTAAGTTCCTTACTTTAATCCCATATCGCTTTTAATTCCGTCCCCCTCAAACAATCATGCTTAAAGTCTGCTTTAATTCCGGGGGGGGGGGTTCCTGGTCCTGCCTTGCTTAGTTTAAGGGGGACTTTCAGCCGGTTCTCGGGTGCTTGTTTCAACCAGACTCACTTTTAATGTCAATCATGTAGATCTCGCCATCAAACGTCTAAGGCACTCGATCGCCACACACTTGTCCTGGTGTGCGCCCCTTAGTCCCAGGGTGGGAACACAGCGGCGAGACCTTCGGGGCATTCGGGGCACCTCAATCCCCTGGCAACATGCCAGCGGAGAGGGGCCCCTTGGCTCCCCATGGCTTGGAGCCCTTGCAAGGCCCCCTGGGGGGTGCGTACATTCACACCCCCTTTCAGTTCACGGATCGTGTCCTCAGGAACACCCGAGAGACACGTCCGCCATTGATTTGTCAAAAACCAGATGAGGAATGACAATATCTAAAGGGGCCTAAAGGTACCTTGGAAAGGCTGAGGCCTGGTTGTGCTAGTCTTGAGATTCCAAACAGATTGGCTTCCCATTCATACACTTTAATTTCAGCACCTGCATGTTATAGGCCCAATCTGCATCTAGAATTTGCTCCGTTGTTGTACCAAACCCACACTGGAACAGAAAAAGATACTCTTTTGCATCTTTCTTGGCCTCAGTGAGACCACGTGCAAAGATGGAGCAAGCATTAGAACTCAAAACTTACCTTGGAGGAAGTCGATGTCTTACTGCTTTCGCAGCACCTACTTTGTGGCTGTTCGCAAAGCTCTGAACCTGCAGAGACAGACTGCTCTCCGTTTAAGCCAGCTGGCTACTATTCTGAAGGATTTAGGAGTGAGGTAAACCCAATGCCCTGATGGAAATTGTGATGCTTATATATTGTCTACAGTGTGTCTTGTTTTGTGCTGCAAACAATTATGGCTAAGCACAGTAGTACTTAGCGTTGCCACCTTCAGGTTGGGAAATTCCTGGAGATTTGGGGTTAAGCCTGGGGATGGCAGGATTTAGAGATGGAAGGGACCACCTCAGTGGGGTATCTTTATCCAAAGATCGAGCACCTGCTTGGCTTTTCATTTTAGTGGACGGAGGACAGACTATCACAGCACAAAGGAATGCCTCAAACTGAGCAGATCCTTCAGTACCGTGAAGCGGCAGAGAAGGAGAAAGGTTGGGTCATGAACAGTGTTCCCTCTAAGTTGAGTTAGTGTGAGCTAGCTCACAGTTTCTTAGCCTACAGCTCATACCTTTTTGTCCTCGCTCAGGAAGGATGGCACCAGAGCCAACTAATTTATGCAGCAGCCCAATCGCTCGCTCACAACTTTGATGCCAGTAGCTCACAAAGTAGAATTTTTGCTCACAAGACTCCACAGCTTAGAGGGAGCCTTGGTCATGAATCCTGGTATGGGTCCATTGCTGTCTTCACTGTTGGTTGTGTTGCAAGTAGGGCTACCATTTGCCAGTTACCAGTGGAGGATCCCCCAGTTTTGGGGGCTTCTGCCCACTGCTGGCCATGTGGCTGGCGGGTGAAACCCTGCCCCCAAACAGTGTCATCATCATTGTGCGATGGCCCTGATGCGCTGACGTCACGCAGAAGGGATGTCATCATGTTGGGGACATCACACAGCAGTGCTCTGGTTTTGGGGCAAAACTCTGTGGTTTGATGCCAATTTTACCATAGAGTTTTGCCCCAAACTGAGAGTGTTGCTGTGCAACACCCCTGACACGATGGCATCAGTCCCACGTGATGTCAGTGTGTTGTGTCGCTCTGCCCCGCTCCCGGAAAGTTCGCTCCCACCCCCCGCCGGCACGGACATCGGACCTGGCAACCCTAGTTGCAAGGTAGGACAGAGTGGAGTATTAGCAATCAGCTAGAGATGCCAGCCTCCAGGTGGGACCTGGGGATCCCCCGGAATTACAGCACATCTCCAGACTCCAGAGATCAGTTCCTCTGGAGAAAATGGATGCTTTGGGGGGCGGACTCTGTGGCACTGTGCCCCACTGGGGTCCCTGTCCTCCCCAGGCTCCATCCCCTAATCTCCAGGAGTTTCCCAGCCTGGATCTGGCAACCCTACCTCCCCTATCCCATGCCGGTGGCCAGGGAGAACCTGGCAACCCCAGAATCAGCCTAACAAAGGTGTTGCCCAACAGCAGTCAGGAGTACATGTTGTATTTTCTTCCACATCAGAGCTAGAGTTTGCACATGACCTGTAGAACCGTGTTCTGCACATGAGGGAAGCATGGAGCCACAGCCTTCAGACAAGGCTGGGCACATCCTGCAATTCTGTTGTACATGTGTTTTCACACCGTGCACTGCTGGCTTGTGGAACTCACTGCCACAAGATGTAGCAATTTCTGTTAGAAGAAGAAGAAGAAGAAGAGATTGGATTTATACCCTGCCCTTCACCACCCAAAGGTGTCTCAGAGTGGCTTACAAACTCCTTTCCCTTCCCCTCCCCACAACAGACACCCTGTGAGGTCGGTGGGGCTGAGAGAGCTCTGACAGAAACTGCTCTTTTTCAAGAACAGCTGTGGCCAGAACTATGGCTTGCCCAAGGTAATCCAGCAGCTGCAAGTGGAGGAGCGGGGAATCAAACCCGGTTCTCCCAGATTAGAGTCCACGCACTTAACCACTACATCAAACTGGCTGTGTTATGTGTGTTAAAAGAGGAAAATATGTGTGAGCTGTGTGATGGCGTTAAAAGAGGAAAAGCCCATCCGTGCTACTAGCCATGATGGCTAAATGGGAACCTCCATGTTCAGAGTCAGTATACTTCTGACCACTAATTGCTGGGAGACAACAAAAAGGGGAGGTTCTGGGGCCTTCCGGGGGTGTTTCATTGGCTAGTGTGTGAAATGGAACGCTGGAACAAAGGTAGGGCAGCCAGCTTCCAAGTGGACACCAAAGATTTCCCACAATTATAACTGATCTCCAGACTACAGAGATGAATTCCCATGGACAGATGGCTGTTTTGGAGGACAAACTCTACGGCAATATACCTGCTGAGGCCCCTCTCTAGGCTTCCCACCCAAATCTCTGGGAATTTCCCAGCCTACAGATGGCAACCCTACGAGGTGCCTTTCATCTAATCCAGCAGGGTTCTTCTCGGGTTCACTGCACACCAAGCACAAGATGTGTGTAACAGAAACCCTAAAACTTACTCAGGTCTCAGACTGTCTGAGATTTGGACCCCTGGAGGTTTCCATTAGAATGACCCATTCATTGCCATTCCGCATTGGACCATCCTGGCCAACTTAGTCCGTTTTGGACAAAGGACCCTCTGCCTTGGACCAGACCACTTGTTCTTCATGGAAGTTCAGAGCTGTTACCAGTTGCTTGATGGAGGCGGGACTATATTTTACACAACTCTAATTGGTAGCAAGGTGTCCTTAGGTTTGCCAGCCTCTGGGTGGGCCTGGAGATCTGGATTTACAACTAATCTCCAGACTACAGAGATCAGTCCCCCTGGAAAAAAGACCGCTTTTGGACAGTGGCCTGTATGGAGTTATACCCTAGGGTTGTCAATCCCCAGCTGGGGGGAGGGGACCCCCTGGTTTGAAGCCCCTCCCCGTACTTCAGGGCTGTCAGAAAGCAGGGGAGGGAATGGCTGCTGGGCGCTCCGTTATGCTCTATGGAGACTGGTCCCCATAGAGTATAATGGAGAATCAATCTGGGGATTTGGCGGACTGTTTCTTTGAGGCAGAGCCACCAAAGTTTCCAAATAGCTGGTGGTGCCTCTCCTGGAAAAAAACCCCCCACATTTCAAAAAGATTGGAGCAGAGGGCCCAATACTATGAGCCCCAAAAGAAGGTGCCTCCATCCTCAATTATTTCCAATGGAGGGAAAGCATTTATTATTATTATTTATTACTTTTGTCTTACTATCCCGCTCTAATCCCCGAAGGGGTCTCTGAGCGGCTATACAGTTATCCATTATCCCTATCTAAGGCCACAATTCATCAGGGGTGGGGACATCCCTACCAGCATGTTTTAAAAAGGAATGCTTAAATGCGATGGCCAGAACTCCCTTCCGGCTTGTCGGCCTCACGTGGCAACCCTAGTGACATCACAGATATTTCCTGAGCTGGACCTGGCAACCCTATTAAACCCAGCTGAGGTCCCTCCCCACCCCAAACCCCACCCTGCCAAGGCTGCACCCCCCCCCAAACCTCCAGGGATTTCTCAAACCAGAGTTGGGGTGTGTCCTTGAGCTCCTTAGCTCTTCTAAATCTCCCTTGAGTGGTGCCCAAGTGTAAAGATGGCGGGAGAGATTTCATATATCGCATCTTGAGTAAGCAGCAGACTCGGAGGCTGGTGGCAGTAAGCAAGCTGGCAAGTTCCTCTTTGTCCTGTCATTTGCTCCCGCTGCTCTTAAGAGATTTCTCTGAAGCAGGAACAAAAGAAGAAGAAGCAGGTTTAATATTTAATTAGATGTGGGTTGTTTTTTTTTAAATCCTGTCTGCTTTTTACATGGCAGAAAACCTGACGAGGTGGTTGTACTAAAAGCAGATCAGACAGAGATATTTATACCTCCCGACGTGTTGAGTCAGGGAGATTTCAGGTTCACACATAGCTGCTTTGACAAGCCTACATGAGAGGGTACTTTGGTCCCGCACATGGAAACGCAAGAGTGTGAAGCTTTTCCAAACCCTTTTTCCTTTTTTAAACGGCTTGTTTATGCACTGGCAGCTAGAACTCTGGAACTGTCGCTGATGCAGAACTCAGGCTTTTGAACCAGACCTTTCAGCCCCCTCCAAAGAAATCCTGGAGTGACTTCAAGCAAAGTCCCCACCATTTCCTGCAGTCCTCTTAGATGGGTTTCAGCCCCCCCCCCCCCAACAAGGGCTCAGCTTGGTATTTTGATTAAACTCTAATGTGTGTTATAATTAAGAAAATCCTTTTCCAGTTAAGAGTGCCCAAATTGCTTTTTTTAATTGGATTGTTCACTGCGTGGGGGAGGACTCAGATCTCTGGTAAGAAAAACGAGGACTCAAATGTCTGCTGAGATGAAGTCCGGGGGCCTTTTGTCCACTGCAAAGATTAGTGAAGGGCTCATCTGCCCACACAGGCCCAGGTTTCAGTCACTCGTAGCATATCAATGTTTAGGGCTATGAAGAATCCCATTCAGAGTAGACCACAGTAGGCTAGATGGATCAATGGCTTTACTCGGGTTTTGTATTTATTTTAATAATATCTATCCCAGGGGTGGACTCGGTGGGAGAACGGCCCTGGAAAAGGGTCTAACCCTAACCCTCACAGTTTGCCCACTTCCCTGCCCGGGGGGTTGGCCGGGCCAGGTGCCTTCTTCCCAACCCAGGACTTAAGTGGTCAGCCGTGTTGGTCTGAAGCAGTAGAACAAATCGAGAGTCCAGTGGGGCACCTTCAAGACCAACGAAGGTTTATTCAAGGTATGCGCTTTTGTGTGCAAGGCACACTTTTTCAAATACACTGGAATGGTAGGTAAGGTTCAAATACTGAATAAGGAATATTGGGATGTTTTGTTGACATGACGCTGCATCCCCCTCATGAAGTGCTGTTAAGTGATCTCTGAGCCTGGGATGTTCTGGGTTTGCTTCCCACCATTAGAAAAGACACCTTTAGACATTTATCTGCTGTTTTGGCTCAAGTGGTTAAGACGCTGAACTGCAGGCTGTGGAAGGTCAGTAGTTCAGCAGTTCGAGACCTGAGTGTGCTGCATGACGGAGTGGGCTCCCGTCTCTAGTTCCAGCTCCTGCCAACCTAGCAGTTCGAAAGCAAGAAATTGCAAGTAGATAAATAGGTACCGCTTTGGTGGGAAGGTAACAGTGTTCCGTGCACCTCGGCGTCTAGTCATGCCGGCCACATGACCACGGAGAAGTCTTCGGACAGCGCTGGCTCTTCGGCTTGGAAACGAAGATGAGCACCGCATCGCTAGAGTCGGATTCGACTGGCTTCCGAGCAAGGGAAGCCTATAAGTTTGAACCTTACCTACCATTCCAGTGTATTTGAAAAAGTGTGCCTTGCACACAAAAGCTCATACCTTGAATAAACCTTTGTTGGTCTTAGAGGCGCCACTGGACTCTAAATTTGTTTCAACTAAGCCTTAGTCCGCCACGTGTGGGGTGAGAGCCGCCTAAAGTTGCCAGTTCTGGATTGGGAAACACCCAGGGATTTGGGGGTAGTGTCTGGGGAAGGCGGGGTTTGGGGAGGGGAGGGACCTCAGCAGGGTGCAAGGCGATAAGAGTTCACCTTCGAAAGCAGCCATTTCCTCCAGGGGACCTCTTCTTGGTCGTCTGGGGATCAGTTGTAATAGCGAGATATCTCCAGGTGTCGCCTGGAGGCTGGCAACCCTAGAGCTGCCCCTTGCTTGGGGACAAGATGGCTCCAGCAGGGAGGTCAGGCCCCTTGGCCATCGGCCCACCCAATAGCCTTGAGGACCAATCTGCCTTTGATCTATCCTGCTGTCCACCAGAGGAGCTTGAGGGGGCTTCAGCGGAAAGCCACGTAAATACTTTGCCCCCTTCTCCAGTTTTGTTTCTCTCCCAGACGTGTAACTGAGATGCACCAGTCGCCGCACTCTGGGCCACTGGGTGACGTCTGAATTATTGATCGCTGGTGTACCATCCTACCGAGAATGCTGCTTTCCTTTTAAACTCAGGACACTCTGTTCTGTTCCGATGTTGCAAGTACGAGCGAAGGCTCCAGGACTGCATTTCGTCTTTGGCTCGGAAACCCTCAAAGCAAAAAAAAAGAAAGATGAAGAAATGAAACATCACTGCCATACTTTCCGCTCTCTCTGTGTTTATGCAGCCAGAAGATTCTTGGCTTGTTTTTTGTTTTTATTAATTTATTTTAAAATAGCCATACTATCTTTAGGCATCATAAGGGCCCCGAAGCCAATTCAGAAAGCAACGGCCATTGTATTCAGTCACAGTATTCCCGGGTCCTGACTTTGGGCATGCGGATTATGCGTAGGGGGCTTCTCTTTCCACCTCCCACCCCTACCATGTGGGACTGCGCTCTTGTTTGACCTTGAAACCTATAACTGTGCCCTAGGGTTGCATATGACTTTGCCCGAGGTCCCCCCTGGCAGGGGGCAGGGCCCATAGGGTTGTCAACTCCAGGTCTGGAAATACCCGGAGATTTGGGGGGCAGAGCCTGGCAAAGGTAGGGTTGGGGAGGGGCCTCAGCAGGCTATAATGCCATCCAGTCCACCTCCCAAAGCAGCCATTTTCTCCAGGGGAAGTGGTCTCTGTTATCTGGAGATCCGTTGTAATTCTGGGAAATCTCCAGGCCCCACCTGGAAGCTGGCAACCCTAGGAGGGGTAGTGTTATGTCCACCTACAGCCACTAGGTGACAGCGGTTTGCAACCAGAGCTTGACTCCTACGAACAATAGGGACTAGGATCTTGAGCCTCCCAGTTAGCACCTATAGGAACTGTGGTGGGAAAGTTCAAACCCTCCAATGGGACTTGTGGGTGTGTATTAGGGTTCCCAAGTCCGATCGGCGCTCGAGCGGGGGACTCTAGCGCTGCTCCAGGAGTGCGTATGGGGAGGGGCAAAGCACGTGCGCGCCGCAACACCGTCACCCGGAAGTGGGGGATCCCCAGCGTGCCCGGCGTGGTTGCGTCACTTCCGGGTGACGTGCACGTTGCGTGCTTTGGGGGTGGAGTTCCCCCTGGGGCCCGATCCGCTGGCGGCGGGGAACAGGCCTCTGGGGCGGGGGTTTCTCCGCCCCCCGGGGGGACTTGGCAAGCCTAATTGTGTATCAGGGACTGTATATAGTTGGCCGTGCCGGCCATTTGTTGTTGTTCTGTTGTGTACCAGTAAACCATGAGCTGATGATCACTGAGCGTCTGTCGTTTCTACGTGCCGGACCCCTACACAACAGGTAGAATTGCCAGTTCCACACTGAGAACCTCCTGGAGATTTGGGGGTGGAGCCTGGGGAGGACGGGGACCTCAGTGGAGTACGATGCCATAGAGACCACCCTCCAAAGCATCCAGGAGTTCTCCAGGAGAGCTGATCTCTGTAGTCTAGAGATGAGCTGTAATTCCTGGGGCTCCCCAGGCCCCGCCTGGAGGCTGCTGTGCCCCCAAAGAAAATGCTAATTTTCAGCCTGATAGCTCAGCTTTCCAAGAGGAAGCCAGAAGGATGCAGTGGTTAGAGTGTCAGACTAGAATCTGGGAAAGCCAGGGTTGAATCCCCACTCCACCATGGAAGCTTGCTTGGGTGACTTTGGGCCAGTCACACACTCTCAGACTAACCTACTTCACAGGAATGTTGTGAGGATAAAAAAGATACGCTGCCTTGGGTGCCCATTAGGGAGGAAGGTGGGGTTAAAAATGAAGCCCACCACCAGTTCAAGCTGGTTTGTCTAAGGACTGAACAGAGCTTGATCGCTAATGCAGATCTCACTCTATTAAAGACAGACTATAGCTGCACTTAGTCCCAGTTTGGACTGGAGCCATGCAGAGAAGGAGTTTAACTTCCCACCAGTGTTCCCTCTAAGCTGAGTTAGTGTGAGCTAGTTCACAGGTTTTTAGCCTCCAGCTCACACATTTTTGTCTTAGCTCAGGAAGGGATGGCTCCAGAGCAAACTTAATTTATGCAGGAGCCAAATCACTCACTCACAACTTTAATGCCAGTAGCTCATGAAGTAGAATTTTTGCTCACAAGACTCCACAGCTTAGAGGGAACATTGCTTCCCACGTCCACATGGTGTTATAAATCAAAACCTAGCCCCCAGTTCCTCTGGAAACTCTGTCCCCAGAGAAAGTGGCAGCTTTAGAGTGGACTCTGTGGTCTCATAGAACAAAAGTTTGAGTCCAGTGGCACCTTTAAGACCAACACAAAAGTTTATACCCAGATTTAAAACTTTGTTGGTCTTAAAGGTGCCACTGGACTCAACAACAACAAATTTATTCACAGCAAAAAGCCAGCACTCTGATACAACAAACTAACTCAAACTAAATTCATACAACCATAAGCATAAATGAAATCTATAAAATGCATATCAAATAGAGCATGCATGTAAAACCTGTTAACTCCTGTAACAAATTACATCTATTCGTCGTTCACTAGGAGCTTTCTAGTCCTTACAGCTAACCAGTCAAATTTGGCAAGTTTAGCTGTAACCTTGTAACCTGTCTAGGAGGTTCTTCAGCAATTGCATCTTTTGACTATTGGACTCAAACTTTTGTTCTATGAGACCACAGAGCCCACCTTCCAAAGCGTGTCACTTTCTCTGGGGACAGAGTTCTCCAGGGGAAATGGGGGCTAGGTTTTGATTTTTTTTAGCCTCCGGCTCACACATTTTTGTCTCGGCTCAGGAAGGATGGCTCCAGAGCAAACTAACTGATGCAGTAGTCCCTTCACTCAGAATTTTAATGCCAGTAGTTCACAAAGTAGAAGTTTTGCTCACAAGACTCCACCGCTTAGAGGGAGTATTATTGCCCACAACGCGGTTTTGTCCTCTTTGCTGCCTCCTCCCTTGGATGCACTACGGGCTCTGTCCCAGACCACTTCCATTTTTTAATAGTTGGCAGCCCAAAGTGAAGTTGTTTCTAGCGTCCAGTATGTGCAGTGAGCGCAACTGTACCAGTTTTTTTCAGAGCTCAGCACTTTTGTTTTTTAAATTCTGTTAAAACTATTAACTTTAAACAAATGTGTCTACTTGATTTTAGGGTTTTTCTGTATTTCATGGACTTACTATACCCCACTTCGATGTGCCCTTAAAGCCACCCTCCTCCAAAAAACAATAAAATATCTGAGTAAAGGTTCCCTACGATCACACAGAATTTGAATTCTCTTGAGGGGAAGCCTGGAAGTCGGGAAAGAGGATGCTGGGGACCTCATCTTACAAAATTTTTCAAAGATGTTCGGCAGAAGATAAAATAGGGGGTTGCCAACTTATTTATGCTCCTATGTGTTTAAAGCCTTGGTTTGCAGATGTTAGTAGTATTGGCGTATTTGGTTAATATAGCAGAGTTTTGCCCAGTCATAGAAGCGTGATACTGAATGCAGTAAACAAATCTCTCAATAAATAGATTGCAAAAAAGGTAAACTTACATCATTCAAGTAGATTCGGTTCACATTCAGGTTGCAGTCAAAAGAAGAGAAAAAGGCCTAATCTAAAGAGTACTTTCCCTGTCACCAATGGCCAGCTTGTCCAGCATCATGTGTGTGGGAGTATGAAGGCATTGTCTCTACAGGACAGACCTTCAGAAACATGCGTCTTCATGGAAGGCCATGTGAACAGTGAGAGGACAAAGGGAA
>NW_015175984.1:28987-43721 GCF_001447785.1 Gekko japonicus
GGGAAAGAGAAGAGGGGTCAGAGGGCAGCTCCCAGGTTTAGATTAAGAGAAGCATCCTATTCAATGATACAACACTTATACACACTTAGAGAGATGTAGCCCCCCTCCCAATGTCCAGGCATGCTGATTTGCTCACTCCAACAAGTAGATTATGATGTTTATCTCCAAAGCTCTGTGAAACCTCTGCCAGCTAATGCCTGCCTATAAAACTGCTGTTAGCAGAGAAGGTTCGGCTTTTCCTCCCTAAACAATTTGGCAACCCTGAATTCTAAACAGAGGAGAGAAGAATGATGTAGGCTGCTTTGGAGCCCCACAGGGAGAAAGGTGGGGCATAATTGAACGAATGAATAAATAAATCAAGTTGTTTTGTACCCCGGGGGGCAGAACTGTAGGGATCAGCTGTGAGACTAAAAACAAAACACCAAACCGTCCACGAGAACGGCAGCTCTTTCGCTTGGCAAATCATCCGCTTGCTGGCAGTGGCTGCTATTTTGAGAAGGCCTGAAGACTTGGCATCTTTTCTGTCTTCGGAAAGATCCATAAAAACAGGGGACCCGAAAGTGTCGTCATGCCCTCCCTAAGTCTTTGTTGGTCAGTTGTTGGGGCTACTTTGGAACTGGAAGACAGCCGGTTGGTGCCATCACTGGCCCTGAAGTCACAGGAGAGAAGAATTTATTTATTCATATGTAGGGTTGCCAAGCAGTGTTCCCTCTTAGCTGAGTTAGTGTGAGCTAGCTCACAGTTTTTTAGCCTCCGGCTCACACATTTTTGTCTCCACTCAGGAAGGCTGGCTCCGGAGCAAACTAAATTATGCAGTAGCCAAAGCGCTCGCTCACAATTTAATGGCAGTAGCTCACAAGACTCCACAGTTTAGAGGGAGTCGCAGGGTTCTTTTTGTAGAAAAAGCCCAGCAGGAACTCATTAGCATAATAGGCCACACCCAATAGCAAAACCATTAGCATATTAGGCCACACCCCTGACAGCACCGCTCATTAGCACATTAGGCCACACCCCCATGTCACCAGAAGTGTGGTCATCCAGCCACACCCACCTTTCCCTTCTTATTCTGTTTACCTTGTTTGTTGTCAAAACCCTGGGCTTTTTTTGTAGCAGGGACTCCTTTGCATGTTAGGCCACACACCCCTAATGTAGCCAATCCTAATGAGTTTCTGCTATTGGGTGTGGCCTATTATGCTAATGAGCTCCTGCTAGGCGTGGCCAACTCGGGAGCCAGCCGGAACTCCGTTCCTGTGCGTTCCTGCCCAAAAAGAGCCCTGAATTGAGTTGGGGATTTCCTGAAGACTGGGGGGTGGGGGGGCGCAGAGTAGAGGAGCACACTCAGCTGGTTATAATCATATCATAGACTCCACCCTTCAAGCAGCCATTTTTGACCATGTTCTTGCCCAGAGAGCTACAGACAGCTTTAAGGTAATGGTGTCTTTGTAGGGATTTGTAACTACCTAAGCTAAAGGGGCCCGTCCTATTTTAACATCTGATAGGGCATGTACAGAGAAAGGGACAGAGGATCTGCGTTTCCCCCCATTTCTTTTGGTATCCCTTGCTCAATCTGGTGAGGTGCTAAAAGTATGCTTGTAAACATTTTCTTTTTAATTAATACTTTATAACTTTGGAACTATTTAATTAATACTTTATAACTATGTGGTAGAGCAGTTCTCTCTACCACATAGACCTCCACCGTCTTGGATCCACTATCTGAAGAGGAGGGCAGGGGGAAGGCAGGTAGTTGGCAAGCGGCCATTCTTCCAAGGGCGCCCAAGGCTGTAATCTGTCCCTGCGGTGACCAGGCACTGGGCAGCTGGAGACACGGAGTAGAAGGGAAACTGGGAGTCCTGATCCCCCCAGTGGGAAATTCCAACAATGACCAGGTAGTGGTCGTGGGCTACCCGAGGGTGGAAGAAAAGCCCCTCCAGGGAGTTGGGAACCCCTAGGAGGACAAGGCGCAATAGGGTCTGCAGGCCAGAGCAGGCACGTTCTGCCACACCTTGAATTGCTGCCTACTCTGCAGGAACTAGTCAGGTGCAGCTTCCCCATCCTTTATCTCTCTGCCAGGAAAACCTTCCCTTGCTAAATTTCCTCTGTGCTGGCTTTAAAGTCACAGAAGCAAAGCGAGTAAAGGAAAGGTGGTGGCAGGCAGCAGCAACTGAGAAGTACTGGGGGGGGGGAAGGCTTCAAATGTCCTTCTGTGACATCTGGCTTCCAAAAAGCAGCTGGGAGTGTGTGTAATCGCCTGGAACCCACCACCTGTACTTCCTGCGCAATTTGTGCAATTTTGACAGTGAGAATGGGAACAAACCAGGAAAGAGCTGAGGCCGCAGTGCGACCCGGTAACCTTTTCATTTCCAGCTTGCGCCCGCTTGCTTTGTGCACAGGGGGCCTTGGAAACAGCTGTGGGGCTGCTTCACTCATTAATTAGAAAATTGTTTAATGCCCACATTCATCAAGTCATGCATATTTTAAGGTGGCACGGATATGCCAAAGAAACAACCCGAACAGAAATATCTGCTGTGGGAGTTACATTAACAAACGGAAAGAACTTCACATTATATTTCTACTTAAAAAAAAAATAAAAATTACAGATCAAGGCTGCAGTTTGGTGCTTGAACACATTAAGCTTTCTTCTACTGAGTCAGACCATCAGCGTGCTCCCTCTAAGCTGTGGAATCTTGTGAGCAAAAATTCCACTTTGTGAGTTACTGGCATTAAAGTTCTGAGCGAGCGATTTGGCGACTGCATAGATTAGTTTGCTCAGGAACTGGTTCTTCTGGGGCCTAAAGAGGCCAGGTTGGTGACAGCGAGGGCCAGGGCCTTCTCTGTGGCGGCCCCTCACTGGTGGAATGAGCTCCCAGAAGACATCAGGGCCCTGCGGGACCTTTTACAGTTCCGCAGGGCCTGTAAAACGAAGCTCTTCCACCAGGCTTTTAAGTAGGGTGCCGCCTCGATTGTATGGCCCTGGCCTGATTACCAACAGTGCTAACAACTGCACCATTATTGGTACCGACAGTACCAATGGCACCACCAACCGAGGCTTATAGCTGGGCGTGAGGTGGTGGACAGTGTTCAGTAGACAGCTGATATCGGAAGATTCGCCACCTTTTAATATAAGTTGTATGATTTTATATTGACTGACAGTTTTAATGGAAATGTAATGTATATTATGTATGTTGGTAGCCGCCCTGAGCCTGCTGAATGCTGGGAGGGTGGGATATAAATGTAAATATAAATAAAATAAAAACCATCCTTCCTGAGCTAAGACAAAAATGTGTGAGCCGGAGGCTACAAAACTGTGAGCTAGCTCGCACTAACTCAGCTTAGAGGGAACACTGATTATCGGTCCAGAGTATTGTCTGCTCTGCTAAACAAGATGGTGATCAAACAATTAACAGATGCTCCCGGATACTTCTTGTATGTGTGCTCGGGATGAGCCAGAATACTGGACAAGTGGGCAGAAGGCAGCTGGCACCAACAGCACAGAAGAGGAGGAGGAGATTGGATTTATACTCCACCCTTCACTTGGAATCTCAGAGCGGCTTGCAAACTCCTTTCCCTTCCCCTCCCCAGAACAGACAACCTGTGAGGTAGGTGGGGCTGAGAGAGCTCTCTCCAGAGTTGCCCTTGAGAGAACAGCTCTAAAAGAACTTATGACTGACCCAAGGTCACACCAGCAGCTGCATGTAGAGGAGTCGAGAATCAAACCCGATTCTCCCAAATTAGAGTCCGCGCTCCTAACCACTACACCAAACTGTTTTAGAAAATGTTTACAAGCATACTTTTAGCACAGCACCAGTTTGAGCAAGGGATTAAAAAAATAGGTGACGCACAAATCCTCTGCCCCTCTCTCTATACATGCCCTATCATTAAAATATAGTACAGGCTCTTTAGGTTTAGGCGTTCTAAATCTCTTAAGAGTCACCATTACCTTAAAGCTTGTTCCAGCTCTTTAGGTGAGCACATGCTCAGTGGCTGTCTTCCCAGTGGAGAGGTCTATATCTACTCATGGACTCAGCCTCCAAGCAAAAGAGACCTCCTTCCTACTGCAAGGAGTTTTTCTCATATGTGTTTCTCCACCCACTGACCCAGTCACACCAGGTCAAAGGGGCTGTTCCTGGAGATTTCCAGGACCCTCCTTCCTGAAGAATCTCTAGCATTCAACATCTCCAAATCTCTGTTTCCTGCTTGGGGAAGGGAGGGAGCTTGACCCACCCATTATCTCTCTTGCTAGATCTATTTTGCATTTGTATCATGGTAAGTTGAAAAGCAATTACATTGACCGCCCCCCTACCGGCCCGTTCTCTGGCCAGAGGGGGAAAAAAAACTTTTAAAATGCACAGTGGAGATTTTGCTCGGCTCAAACCTCCCAGGAGAAATGCATTTCTTCACAGAGGGAAACACGTGTCTCCATGCTGTGAAAAACTTCAGATCTTGATTCCTGTGTATCAAGATGACACAATAATAGTGCAGGACAGGCAAAGTATTCTGGTCCGCTGGCAGCCCAATGGTTTACTGCACAACTGTCTCTCTGTGTGTTTTTGAAAACAGCAATTTCTCTATATGTTTAGTCTGCCATCTTCTGGCCATCAAAGGAATGTATACAGAGAGAGGGGGTTTTAACACAAAGAGTCCCCCCCCACACAATTAAAATGATGTGAGGAAAATGAGGACATCGGTAGTAATGGCCCTGACCTGCTTAGCCCAGGATAGCTCAATCTTAGAAGCTACGCAGGGCTTGGCTGTTAGTGTTTGAATGGGAGACTACCAAGGAATACCAGGGTCACTATGCAGAGGCGGGCAATGGTAAGCCACCTCGGAACACTTCTTGCCTTGAAAACCCTACAGGGCCAACTCGGAACACTTCTTGCCTTGAAAACTCTACAGGATAGCCATGAATCAACTGTGACTTGACAGCAAAAAAATGTATTAATGGAAGTTTGGTTGAGAAATGAAGGAGGGGGTAAAGAATCAGGAGGAAATGCACAAGGAAGAGACAGTGGAGGTTGTGGAGCATTGGGGGGGAAAACAAAAGGATTAAATATTTCTAGGGAGAAAGACAGGATTTGCACATAGGGAAAAATTGCTGATCCATAGAGATGTCTTTCTTGAGTTCTGCTGAATTAAAGGGCCCTAACTTTCTGCCAGTTACATGTGCACAGGATTGCAGCCTTCACTAGTTCCAGAAGGTCAGATGAGCTGCAGAGCTATCCTATGCAAAGTTACTCCAGTCTAAACTCAGAATCGAATTACACTGACAATCTGTTGCAGCTCTCTCAAATCCAGACAGTGGAGCCTGGTGGCGTCCTGAAGACCAACGGCTTATTTTTGGCTACCCTAAGGTTCCAGGTAGCCTTGTAAGTACGAAGCTGGATCCCAAACTAAAAGCTGTGCTTTACCTTTTATTAGGTAGGTTTCCCTTGCTCAAAAGCCAGTTGAATCTGACTCTAGGGATGCTGTTTCCAAGCTGATGAGCCAGCGCTGTCTGAAGACTTCTCCATGGTCATGTGGCCAGCGTGACTAGATGCCGAGGCGCACGGAACGCTGTTACCTTCCCACCGAAGCGATACCTATTTATCTACTTGCAGCTTCTTGCTTTCAAACTGCTAGGTTAGCAGGAGCTGGGGCCAGAGATGGGAGCTCACTCTGTCATGCGGCACTCGGGTCTCGAACTGCTGAACTACTGACCTTCCAGTCTGCAGTTCGGCATCTTAACCACTTGAGCCACCGCAGCCCTTACCTTTTATTAGGACCAACCAAATAACCCAAAAAGAGAGTGCAAGTCTTTTCCATTCCCTTAAAGACAATATGACCTTCAACAGGCCTCTTAGCTTCTTTGAAAGACTCTGGGCTTCTAAGTCCTTCTTAAAGAAAGGTTTGATTTCCATGATATACAGATCTCTTTTAATGGAAACTGAATCCTCCCTTACCACAACTCAAAAAGCTTGGCACACAGACCTTGGCAGGCACCTCTCAGAAACTCAATGGATTCAGATTTGGGGCTCATCAGTTTACACTTCAAGATCCATTCCGATACAAACGTAATCAGCTTCTCCTAAGATGGTACATTACACCAGCTAAACTTTCATATATAACCCCCCTGCAATCTCCCCTATGTTGGAAACCATGGACCAAAGTGGGATCCTTTTTTCAGAATTGGTGGACCGGCCCTCGAATTGAAAATTTTTGGAATGATGTTTACTAGAAATTAAACTGATCACTGGTCATACACTTCCCAAAGAACCCCGCCTTCATTCTTTTAAATTTATGGCTGAAAACCCAGATCCTTGCCATGGAAAGAGATTTGATTTCAGTTTTACTTACTGCTGCTAAAAATGTTATTGCTATCCATTGGAAGAATCAGAGTACCCTGATGATAAACCAGTGGCATATCAAAATCTGGGACTATTTTATTTCTGACAAAAGTATTAGACTGGGTTACCTTACAGTCTAATGGATAAATGGACCCCATTAATTGATGCACAGAACAGTTTTCCAATCAGTACAATACACTCTCAACCGGCCGATCATCACTCTGTCTGTTTCTTTGAATGCAGGAAGTGAGTTAGAAGTAATGGTTATGACTTGGTGCCCAAACACGAGTGGACACATCCTTCTTTATTAAAGTAATTTTTAAGGAGCTTGTTACATACCGTATGGTACACTATGTATCCAGAAGCTTTTTTGTATTTTTTTCCTGTGTTGAATTTTTGATTTCTGTATTGCAACATTTTATTTATTTATTTATTTGACTTATATCCCGCCCTTCCACATGGGCTCATGGCGGCTGACAGGAGGCAGTTGCCATACATGACAATAAAAACCAGATAAAACAATCGATTACATTTACATTTAAAATCGGTGCTCACAAAACAATATCCAAGATGGGGTCTCCAATACAATGTTTCTAAATTCTACTATAAGGAAGGCCGAGTGCCGAAGAATAGATTCTTTTGAACTATGGTGCTGGAGGAGCCTCTTGAGAGTCCCTTGGACTGCAAGAAGAACAAATCAGTCAATCCTAAAAGAAATCAACCCTGACTGTTCCCTGGAAGGCCAGATAATGAAACTGAAGCTCAAATACTTTGGCCACCAAAAGAGAAGGGAGCACTCACTGGAGAAGACCCTGATGCTGGGAAAGATTGGAGGTCAAAGAAGACGGGGACGGCAAAGGATGAGATGGTTAGACAGTGTCATTGATGCAACGAACATGAAATTGAGCAAACTTCAGAGGACGGCGGAAGACTGAAGGGCCTGGCGGAAGCTGGTCCATGGGGTTGCGAAGAGTCAGACTCGACTGTGCGACTGAACAACAACAACAACAACAACAACAAATTCTACTAGCTCTACTTGATCAGTCTGCGCTATGTCCGTTCTTCAGTTCCAGGGCCAGCTCGCATTGCCAAAATTGGCTGTGCGGTGATGGTACAGTGATGGTGGCGGCTCCTACTCAAAAGCCTGGTGGAAGAGCTCCGCCTTGCAGGCCCTGTGGAACTGCATAAGGTCCCGCAGGGCCCTGATCTCTTCCGGGAGCTCGTTCCACCAGATAGGAGCCGCCACCGAAAAAGCCTTGGCCCTAGTTGCAGCATATTTGACATCTCTAGGGGCTGGAATAGCCAGAAGATGTTTTGCCCCCGACCGTAGTGCCCTTGGGGGAACATATGGGGAAAGGCGGTCCCTTAGGTAAGCTGGACCCTGGCCATATAGGGCTTTATAGGTAAGAACCAGCACTTTGAAGTGGGCCCGATACGCTATTGGCAGCCAGTGCAGCGCCTTCAGCGAAGGCTGGACGTGGGCTCGCCTAGAGAGGCCCATCAACAGCCTGGCTGCTGCATTCTGCACCAGCTGCAGCTTCCAGATCTGCGACAAAGGCAGCCCCATCTAGAGAGCGTTGCAGTAGTCCAACCTCGAGGTGACCGTCGCGTGGATCACTGTGGCCAAGTCATCGTGGTCAAGGTAGGGAGCCAACTGCCGTGCCAGCCGCAGATGGTAAAAGGCTGACTTGACAGTGGCTGCTACCTGGGCCTCCATCGTTAAGGCGGAGTCCAGGAGCACTCCGAGGTTAAATAACAAGGTTAAACGTTTTTAAAAGAGTGTGCAAGCTTCCAGGTTCCCCAGAGCTCTTCATCAGATGTTAAAAGAGGTGTGTGATTTTGCGTGTGTGTGTATGTTTAGCATCAGTTTGGGACTCAATTCATCAGGGACATGCTTAGATGCTCCTGACAGAATTTTTTTTAAAGCCAGTTTTTAGAGTTAGCCTGCATGTTTCTGGCGTGTGTGTGTGCCCACAAGTCACAGCTGACTTACGACCACAGCCTGCCTGTGTGTAGAGCCTGGGACTTCCTTCGTGGTCTCCCACCCAAGTACTCACCGGGGATGACCCTGCTTAGTTTAGGAGATCTGATAAACCAGGTGAGCCTGGGTTAGCCAACCTCGATTGGATTAGACTATTTTGGATGCAGAGAGTTGCTCCTAATAATGCTGCGGGGCTACTGTTCCTGATAGATTTTTCTCCCCAACGGACCCCAGAGGCTGCATACAATGTTTATCATTACGATATTACTACTAATAATAACTTATTATTAAAATATTATTAATAATAACAAGGAAAACAACAACAAACTGCAAAGGCTTAACCAAGGATGCAGCAGGTCAGCGGAGGCAACTGCTAGGCACCCCCCCCCCCCCCCCGGGGCGCACAAAGAAGCGGGCAGAAGAAGCGCAAAGGGCACGGGGCAGAAGGGGCGGGGCTTGGCAGGAGGAGGGGGCGGGGCCTCCAGAGCCGCTGTCGCCGCGTGACCTCGGAGGGGTGACGTCACAGCGGCGCGCCTCTTCCTCGGCTTCCGGGTTGGAGAGGGAAAATAAACTGCGCCGGGCAGTGTCACGTGGCTGGTACCTGCATAAGGTGCGTTGTGAGTGGATGCTCTGCCCACCGTAGGGGAAGGAAAGGGTTGTATGCCCCCCCCCCACCACTGGATGTATCGCAGTTTAGTTTTGTATTGGTTTTAAAATGTTCTAAAACTGTTTTAAAGAAATTTATGGAAGCCGACCTGAGCCTGCTTCGGCGGGGAGGGCGGGGTATAAATCTAATGAATGAATGAAGTGGGGACGGGGCAGCCACCTTTTTGCTTATCCGGTAGGTTTCCGGTGCTTTTAACACCCATTTGGCAGGTAGGAATTCAACAGGTGCAACATCACCTCCTCTCGCTGCTCCCCTCCCCCGCCAAGCACAGAGATGCGGTGACGGCGGAGGGAGTCTTCATTTGTCCGTTACTGTTATTTTTATTTCATCAGAAAGCTTTCTCCACTGTCCCTTTTCTCGCTCCCTGCTTTATCCCCACAACAAACCTGTGAGGTCGGTTAGGCTGAGAGAGGAAGGGCTGGCCCAGGGTCACCATTGACAGCTGCATGATGGAGAGGGAAGACTTGAAGCCTGTATTTTAAATGTGGTTGAAAAAGCATTCGTGGCACAATACTTTTTAAAAATTCCAGCCGAAATATCACCAAATAGAAAATGTTCTCGTTTCTAAGAAGAACTCTTCATTGGACTGTGTTTCAGTGACAGAAATGCGGACAAGGAGGAGGGAGAAGAGAAAAGATGTTTCAGGGTATGGTGGAGAACCCCCTGGCAGTTTGACACACACTCTTTTTGGCATCTGAAATCTCTTAAAACTGCTGACCAGGGGCTTCTTGACTCTGCCATGGAATACCTCCCCCCCCTTGTGTGTATTTAACATTGAACTGGGTGTAGTGTTCTATGAGTGTTTCCTATTTTAGTTGATCCTAATAAATAAATTAAGATGCTGAACTGCAGGCTGTGGAAGGTCAGGAGTTCAGGAGTTCGAGACCCAAGTTGCCACATGACGGAGTGAGCTCTCGTCTCTAGTTCCAGCTCCTGCCAACCTAGCAGTTTGAAAGCAAGATATTGCAAGTAGATAAATAGGTACCACTTCAGTGGGAAGGTAACAATGTTCTGTGCGCCTTGGTGTTTAGTCATACCGGCCACACGACCACGGAAAAGTCTTCGGACAGCGCTGGCTCTTCGGCTTTGAAACGGAGATGAGCACCGCAACCCTAGATTCGGACTCGACTGGCTTTCGAGCAAGGGAACCTTTACTTTTACCTTTAATAAATAGGTATTACGTGACTGTTGTGTTGACTCGCTGGATCTTTTTGAAGCAGGGGGTTAGGGTGGGGTAGGAGGTGCCATCCTTATCTGACACACTTTTCAACCATCCCAAGACTCTCTTTCCCCTTCTGGCCAGTTACCTCCATTCTCCAAGGACTGTTTTTATCAGTCTAGTTTCTCTTTTAACAGCTCATCAGTGTTTGCTAGTCCTCCATTCATTCCTTGCAGTTACCCTCACTTGCACACAAAAGCTTATGCTGCAGGATACCATTTCTCACAGTGTGCTAATGTGAGAGAAAGCTTATTTTAAATTAATGCTGCAATGGTATAGATGTGCTAAGATACCATTTCTCACAGAGAGAGCTTATTTTAAATTAATGCTGCAATGGTAGAGGAGGCCTTTACAGATGAAACACAACAAAGTGGGACCTTCAAGGAATTGGAGGGTTTGGAAATCCACTTCCACAAAAATCTCCTTCTCCAGGATTCTCTTGTGCATTTGTGGGCATAAGTGACTTGATTTGTGCTCTACACTTTGTATTCCTCTTTGGTGGCTCTCATTATTCCATGCCTTCTGAACATGCTAGTTTCAGGGTTTTTAGGCTGATTTCCCCCCATATTTTTCTGTATCCCATAATTTAGAGATCGCCAGCCTTTCTGAGCCTGCAGGCACCTTTGGAAATCTCACACAGGGTGGTGGGATCAACTGCAAAATGCCTAACAGGAGGTGGAGCTAGTCACACAGACAGACAGACGAAGGCCAAGTGACCAGAACAAGAGGATTAATTTTTAAAAACACATGGGAAGGAGTGAAAGAATAGAACCAACACTTTTGTTATTTTTTATCTGTATGAATTAGATCTCCAATGGCCAACTGGGCAGGAGCCAATGCTCCCTCTAAGATGTAGAGTCTTGTGAGCAAAAATTCTTCTTTGTGAGCTCCTGGCATTAAAGTTGTGAGCCAGCGATTTGGCTCCTGCATAGATTAGGTTGCTCTGGAGTCATCCTTCCTGAGCGAAGACAAAAATGTGTGAGCTGGAGGCTAAAAAACTATGAGTTAGCTCACACTAACTCAGTTGAGCTCAAACACTGGCAGGAGCCACATTTGGTCCCTCCTATTTCTGCAAACACTTGGTGGGTGCCAGAAAAGCTGTTGGCAGGCACCACGGTGATCACAGGCACGACACTGGGGAACCCTGCCACAATGCTTTCTTTTTAGCTTTCATTTAAAGGGAAACCCCTTTCCATTGCCAACTATTTCTAGGCAGACCCCTCCCGATTTTTGCTTCTTTGATGCATTGGGCTTGGCCTGGGCCGTTGCTTTAATCTTAACTCGGTTTTTTGTTGTTTTTTTTGCATTGCCCTGCCACGTTTTGTTTTTCATGTGGACGATTGTGCTGCGAATGTGCCTTCAGAGATTTGTGGAGCTCATTGTGATGTGTTTCCTCTTCTTTTACACAGCCTGGCTCCTGTTCCAATGGAGAGAAAATCCAAATTGCCCAAAGGAGAAAGGAAAGAATACCGGGACTATGAGACTTTGCCTATTTACAGATACAGGAAGAAATTAGTGGAAGCGGTTTGTGACAATGCATTTCTTGTGGTGACCGGTGAAACGGGGAGTGGAAAAACCACACAGCTTCCAAAATATTTATTCCAAGAAGGTATCTATTGGCCAGTTGCTGTTCAAGCCATGCCTTTCAAACCTTCTTCCTTCTACATTTCTGTGTTGATTTGTCTGTCAAGGGATCCTTGTGTGGTAGCTGGAGAATGCTGGCCGTGTGGGCAATGTGCTGTGGAGTGTACTCCGTACTTTGGGTAGGGTCCCTTCTGAGCTTCTTGCTTTCCTCTGTGATTGACTGTGTGTCCCAGAAGATGTAACTGCATCTGCAGAGAGGTGGTGGTGGGCAGTCTTTCTTGGACAGGTAACTAGAACTGTGCTGCAATGAAACGGTGAGAAAGTTGCATTGGTAAAGGGGTAAGGACAGTGTCCTACCCTACTATAAGGCTAACTATCACTGCAAGTGTGCTCCAGACAAGGTAATTTATACTTAGTATATCATGTTTAAAAATTCATGCTTTGTTTCAACCCAGTTTGAGATTTCTGTTTGTTTTCGGAGGTCTGTAGTCCAGACCCTACTGTATTATTCATTGGATGTCCCATCCTGTCGATTGTGCTCGACTTATGCTGTGTATCTGTGTATTGACTTATCTGCCTTGAGTCTCAGCGAGAAAAGTGTACTATAGACAACCAAATAATAATAATTACGGGGGAGGTTCTGGCCGTTACTCAGTGAGGAACGCCTGACAGATTTCTGAGGAATCCCAGCAGGCCTTGAAACACTATTGGAAAGTCACAGGGGAGTGATGCTTTTGAGATCTGTTCACCAGGATGCTGAATTATTTCTAGAAATGTGCTATATGTTATTTTTGCCATGTGGCTCTGTTACCTTTTTCAAGGCTACAGTCAATTCCTTTTCTCCCTGTTCCTGTGAAACTTGACAGAGCCCTTCCGTTACCTTTTGCAGGGTTTGCCAACCATGGCCTGATTGGTGTGACGCAGCCGCGGCGAGTGGCTGCCGTATCAGTGGCCCAGCGGGTAGCAGAGGAGATGAACTGCCCTCTGGGAAGCATCGTGGGGTATCAGGTTCGCTTTGATGAGTGCGCTTCCGAGGTACGTGTCAGAACTGAGCTGCTGGAGAGTGGCATTGCTCTTGCTGGGAGGGGGGGGGGGGGGGGAGAGTTCCAGAGTTTGTGGCAGCTGAAAAAGCCTGCCTGTGGGTCCCAACCAGCCTTGCCTCTGACACAGTTGGTTCTTGCCAGGAGGGGACACCCATCGGCCTCAGAATTCTATGCACAGTCCCCCTGTTTTCTGTTACGTTGCTCTGTAAAATTGGCTTTTTATTTCCACTTTGGGATAGGTTGACATTTTTCTGTGTCTAGAAAATACTTGCTGAAAAGTTCTGCACTGAAGCCATGAAAAACCAAGCCACTATGCTGGATTCCCCCACCATGGGGGACTCGGGGGCCCCCTTTCCTTTGCTGATGCATGGGCCAGGATGTCATCCCCAGAGAGGGCTTAAGGACATGTTGGGTCCCTGGATAGATTTGTGCTTTTGCTGCAAGGCAGCCTTAGAAACATCCCTGAGTGCTGCTTAGTTATGTAATTTAAGAAGCAGTATTTCTAGACTATCTTTCTCCCATGCACGGGTCTAAGGGAGGTGACAAAAATGTACAAAGCAGTTCCTCCCCCAACACACATCAGAGCAGTGGTGGTAAATAACAGCTTTTGAAAGGCTGCACAGTCAATGAAAACAGCAGTACGAAATCAACAAAACATCCTCCAGGATAAGCTAGATTTGCATCCAGTAGCACCTTAAGAGACTGACCAGATATTTGGGCTAGGAGCTTTCAAGAGTCCAAGCTTTGTCCTTCAGATCTGATGAAGGGAACTTGGACTCTCAAAAGCTCATGCCCCCCAAATCTCATTTATTTATTTATTAGTTCGCTTTACACCCTGCCCTCCCTGCCAAGGCGGGTACATGGTGGCTTACATAAAATGCATATATAAATACAGTTAAAAAAAAACATACATAAAACATTCATAAACAGTCAATTATCCATTTTCCTCAAGGGTCAGAAGCAATTAAAGTGCAAGAGCAGAGAGTCCTAGATTAAACCATACCACTAATTAGATGATAGTCCTGATGGTATTCTCACATCGGCTCAGTTTGATAGATTGATTTATGGGGCGAGACAGGCTGAAGGTAGCAAAGCCAGGGCAGAGGGTCACTCCTTGGTGTTTCAGGCAGCTCCTAATCGAAAGCCTGGCGGAAGAGCTCCATCTTACAGGCCCTGCGGAACTGTAAAAGGTCCCGCAGGGCCCTGATCTCCGGGAGCTCATTCCACCAGTATGGAGCTGCCACCGAGAAGGCCCTGGTCTGTTGTTGGTCTCTAAGGCGCTACTGGACTGGAATCCGGCTGTTCTACTGCAGAACCAACGTGGGTGCCTTCTGAAACTGTCCTCCAGAAGGAAGCCCCTTTCCAAGACCTCCTGAACACAGAGTGGCCCTCACTTTCACTGGTAGCCCATTTCAGAATGACGGGGCAGGAGGTGGTGGAAAGTGGCTTCAAGTCGCAGCCAGCTTATGGTGACTCTGTAGGGTTTTCAAGGCCAGAGACGAGCAAAGGTGGTTGGCCATTGCCTGCCTCTGCGTAGCGACCCTGGACTTTCTTGGTGGTCTCCCATTCAAGTATTAACCAGGGCTGACCCTGCTTAGCTTCCAAGGTCTTATGTGATCGGGCTGGCCTGGGCCATCCAGGTCAAGGCAGTGCTGGGGTGTCCACCAGAAAAGAAGAAGAGAAGAGATTGGATTTATACCCCGCCCTTCACTACCCAAGGGTGTCTCAGAGCGGCTCACAAACTCCTTCCCCTTCCCCTCCCCACAACAGACACCCTGTGAGGGAGGTGGGGCTGAGAGAGCTCTGAGAGAAACTTCTCTTTTTCAAGGACAGCTGACAGAACTATGGCTTGCCCAAGGTCATCCAGAAGCTGCGAGTGGAGGAGTGGGGAATCAAACCCGGTTCTCCCAGATTAGAGTC
>NW_015175984.1:44277-54457 GCF_001447785.1 Gekko japonicus
GAGCGATTTGGCTGCTGCATAAGTTAGTTTGCTCTGGAGCCATCCTTCCTGAGCGAAGACAAAAATGTGTGAGCTGGAGGCTAAAACATGGTGAGTTAGCTCACACTAACTCAGCTTAGAGGGAACATTGCTGGCTGGCAGGGTAGCTATTATGAAGCTTCCTTACACAGGCTGTGGAGAATGTGATAGAGAGATCTTGTTTGCCCTCTCTCAAGCAACTAGGATCAGGGGCATCCATCGAAGTTGATGGGCAAATATACAGAGGAAAAGAGCAAGAGTCCAGGAGCACCTTAAAGACTAACAAAATTTGTGGCAGGGTAGGAGCTTTCATGAGTCACTGCTCACTCCTTCAGATACAGCCAGAACGTGAGACCATCTGTCCTATTTATTGAAAGTGGAGTGATTTCAGATGCTGAATGACAATAGCAGGTGAATGACACTAGCAGGTGTGATTGGATTAGGTGTGATATGCAGAGGGGTAGTAGGTGGTTTTTGCATTGTTTATCAGACAGGAAACCTAGGTCTTGATTCAGTCCAGGTGGATGCATTGTCTAGCTGTATCTAGAAAAGTGAGCAGTGACTCACGAAAGCTCCTACCCTGCCACAATTTTTGTCAGTCTTTAAGGTGCTACTGGACTCTTGCTCTTTTCTACTGCTACAGGCAGGTGTGTGTTAAGTGCCATCAAGTCATATACAGAGGACATTCATTGTTAACTTGTGGTGCCCACTGCCTCAATAGTGATGGCCACTAGCTTGTGTGTGTGTGTTAAGTGCCATCAAGTCACTTTCAACCTATAGCAACCCTGTGAATGAATGGCCTCCAGAATGTCCTATCCTTAACAGCCTTGCTCAGGTCTTGCGATCTGAAGCTGCTCGCTTAGATGCTTCAAAGAGGAAGGTTTGGATTGGGGCCGCAGCTCAGCAGTAGGGCCTTTGCTGTTTGTGCGGAAGGTCCTAGCTTCAATCCCCAGCATCCCCAGGCACATCACACACATGAGATGTTAGGGAGCTTCTGCCAGTCAGAGTGGACAGTGCTGATCCGGACAAACCAGTGGCCTGACTCAGCATTTATTTATATTTATTTATAATATCGATTTATGAATCGCTCTGTCCCTGAGTACTCAGGGCTCTGAGCGATGAACAACAGCGGTAAAATACATCAAGATAAAAACAGTTCCCAACAATGAAACAGTTTACATGAAAACAATTCATAGACGGCATTATTGGATTCTAGACTGCGTCGCTGCTTCCTAAAAGGACTAGGGCAGTGATGGCGAACCTTTTAGAGACCAAGTGCCCAAACTGTGACCCAAAACCCACTTATTTATTGCAAAGTGCCAACACGGCAATTTAACCTGAATACTGAGGTTTTACTTTAGAAAAAACAACTCATACATTAACTTAAGATGATCCAAACAAAGTAAGGAAAGCAATCCCAAATGCTTTCATTTACTTAAAATTATTTGGCAGAGAATTCGACACTTTCATGATGGTCTGGGTCTGGCTGGGGCGATGGCACATGTGCCCACAGCGTGCCACCTCTGGCACCCGTGCTATAGGTTCGCCACCACTGGTCTAGGGGAAACATAGCTGGAAAAGAAGAGAAGAAGAAGAAGAGATTGGATTTATACCCCGCCCTTCACTACCCAAAGGTGTCTCAGAGCGGCTTACAGACTCCTTTCCCTTCCCCTCCCCACAACAGACACCCTGTGAGGTAGGTGGGGCTGAGAGAGCTCTTGACAGACACTGCTCTTTTTCAAGGACAGCTCTTATCAGAGCTACGGCTTGCCCAAGGTCATCCAGCCAGGTGCAAGTGGAGGAGTGGGGTATCAAACCCAGTTCCCCCAGATTAGAGTCCGCGCACTTAACCACTGCACCAAACTGGGGAGGAAAGGGGAGGAAAGGGTGTGCCAGCCAAGATGGTACTCACCGCTGGCCTCAACCAAAGGCACGATGGATCATCTCTGCCTTGCAAGCCCTGTGGAACTGCATCAGGTCCTGCAGGGCGTGGATGTTGTTTGGCAGAGAGTTCCATCAGACCAGGGGCCAGGGCTGAAAAGGCCCTGGGCCTGGCTGAGGACAGCCAGATGTCTGTTGGGCCGGGGATCGCCAGTAAGTTGTTCTCGGCAGAGAGTAACGCTCTTCGTGTGTTTATGACCAACCCAGTCGGTGGCTGAATGGAATCTCCAGGCATAGTGACAACGTACCTCTAAATGCCAGTTGCTGGGGCAAGAACAGGGGAGGCTTTGGTCTGTGCTCCGCTGCTTTGGATATTCTGAGGTCTCTGGTCAGCCGCTGCAGAAAGCATGGGCCTGAGCTAAGTGGACCTTTGGTCTGACGCTTTCGTTATGGACTGGTGACTTCTGCGGACTTAGCCGTTTCGGGTGTGGACAGTGTAAGGGGAGGCTTTGGTCTGTGCTCCGCTGCATTCTGAGGCCTCTGGTCAGCCGCTGCAGAAAGCATGGGTCTGAGCTAAGTGGACCTTTGGTCTGATGCTTTCGTTATGGACTGGTGACTTCTGCAGACTTAGCCGTTTCGGGTGTGGACAGTGTGCTGCTCACTTAGCGTACTGTTTGTGGCTTGTCGAGATTAGAGGGTTGCAAAAGTGTTTGGAAACTTCAGTCGCTGCAGAACGCAGGAGCCAGGATGTTGACTGGAGTGGGTTAAGGGGGCAGGTCTACACTGGCTCCCAGGGGACAATTCAAGGTGTTGGTGTTAACCTTTAAAACCCTATATGGTTCCAAAACAGCATATTTGAAAGGACTACTTACTCCTAACCTGACTGCTACGGTCGTCTTCAGAGGCCCTGCTTTGGGGGGCCTCTGCCTTCTGAGATTAAGCAAACAGCAACCCAGGAGAGGATCTTCTCGGTTGTGGCACCGAAACGCTGGAATTCTCTCTCCCGAGAGAATCGCCTGTCCCCTTCTGCTGTTGTTTTCTGCTGGCCGGTGAAGACTTTTCGGCTTTGTCTGGCATCCCCCTCCGTGATCCTCCTTCCTGCCCTATGTTTTAATTGCAATTTTAATGTTTCCTATGTGTGTGTTTTTGCTTTGGTTTTAATTGCTTTAATGATGTGTTTTTGTGTGGGTGTCGTGTAAGGGACCGTATGATGTGCTTTTAGCATGTTTGTTTTAACTGTCAGCAACCTCGGTGGCCCTGATGAGGGCAGAAAGGCAGGGTATAAATGTCGCAAATAAATAATTAGATGCTTAGAGGAGAATGGGAAGGGTTTGGGAAAGGGCATGAATGTTTTGGGACCCTGCCTGTTTGCTTTGCTTCTGTGTTTAGAACTTGGGCCACACCAAAGCACAAAAGTGGACGGGCAGGAAGGATCAGGGCCGGAAAGCGTCAGACTGTCTTCCTTAAAAAACAGAACAAAGTCTGAGTCCAGTGGCACCATTAAGACCTCCAAAGTTTAATTCTGGGTATAAGCGTTTGTGTGCTTATGTGCATACACGTGAAAGCTTGTACCCAGAATTAAACTTTGTTGGTCTTAAAGGTCCCACTGAACTCAGACTTTGTTCTGTTGGTCTCCTCTGTTGTTTCAGACCAATGCAGCCACCCACCTGAATCTTCCTTTAAAAATATTTAACATATTCCACTGCATGTAGAAAGCATGTCCTCACCGGGGGTAACTGTAGGAACAAACACTGAAATATTTGTATCATTTTAAATTTTATATTTAAAACCTCTTTATACGGCTGTTCTGCGCAATCAGGGTCCCTGAGGGGGGCTACATAAAAAACATTAGAACAATTAAAAGCAACATTAAAAACTTTAAAATAATTCAATAAAAACAAATAAACAATACCAGAAGCAAGGAGGAGGGCCAGTAACACTTAGTGGGGGATTGCTAAACGAAACCGACGGGTCTTCACCCACTGGCTGATACAGCGTTCAAATCCAAAATGAGATTTAAAATTATGGTCTTTTTATTAAAATAGCTTTTATTTATAACTAGTAATAGATAACATAAATAGCCGAAAAACAACCAATACAGCTACACGCAGCATTGACAGCTTTTACATTATACAAGCAACTAACAAAAGTTTTAGTGACAACTTCAAAGGCCGACTTTATATAAATAATAAATATACAAGCTATAACATGTTTACAAGAATTTGATAGACTCATGAACATAACAGCATTAAAGAAACATAAACTGTATCTACTCCTGAGGAACCTAGAGATTTGTGTAGAGCATCTTCAGATGCAGATAGAAACGAGTACTATTTTGCCTCGGAACCTCTATGATCTGACTCGATTTGATGTTGGGCTTCCCAGTCAGATATTTTGCCTGTTTTTGTTTTATTTACATAGTACGCTGCCTTGAGTTCTGCAAGGTAGAGAGGTAGAAAGAAAGAAAAGTCAATACAAGCAGTATAGTGCTATCCCCCATACTCTTGAAATGTACAAACATGGGAAATCACAAATAACATTCACTCTAAAGCTTCTACACTTGAAAGCAAATAGAACAATCAAATTCTAAGCATTTTTATGTTGAAGGGGATGACGTAAAAAGCCAACCAGTCACGCACACACACCCCAGTGCAATCCTCCGTACTTCTGAAATCGAAGTGCTGCAGCCCCCCATTTTGGCCTGAAGATCCCCATTTCAGTTTCACTTCTCATGCAGTTTGGACCCATGAAGTTTTATCTTTATGTCCTCTTCCTAACTCCATGCATCAAATGTTCCCCGTCAAAGGTACGCAGTCTGTTGTTTGTGTGCTGGTTGTGCAAAAGTGGCATTAAAAGAACAAATGGATCGCCAACACCAAAAATGGACAAAATGAAAAAGGTTCAAAACGACACAATTAAAAAAATAAGAAGAAGCCAGTAAGGGCAGTTTCATAAAAAGAATTCTGAGAAGCTTGTTAGACATACTGTTTATTAAAATATTTATACCCTGCTTTTCCTCATAGTTCAAAGTGTCTGATATTGTGTGTGATACGTGCCATCAAGTTGCTTCTGGCTTATGGAGACCCCATCATTAACAGCCTTACTCAGATCTTGCAAACTGAAGGCTATGGCTTCCTTAATGGAATCCATGTCATGTTGGGTCTTCCTGTTTTCCTGCTCCCTTCAACTTTCCCTAGCATTATTGTCTTTTCCAGTGAGTCTTGTCTTCTCAACATGTACCAAAATACAATAGCCTCAGTTTGGTAATTTTAGCTTCAAACTACATTTGACCTAGAATCTGCTTATTTTACTTGTCGTGAAAAGAGTGGATCTCAAAAGGCCTTAGGATATTTGTTTTTGTAAACTGGGACAGCCTTATTTTCTCTTTAGTCAAGCAAAGTCTCTTGATCTTTCTGTAGCATTTTGGGAGTTTTTTCTCCCCTGGGACTATTCTAGCATTTGGGGTTGCCCAGACATGAGATGGATTGACTCAGTCAAAGAAGTTGCAGAATTCAGTTAGGGAATTCCCTATCACAAGGTGTAGTGCTTGACACACTCTTAAATGGGTTTTTAAAAACAACTTAGACAAGTTCATGGAAGAGAAATCTGCCATCCATTTTGGTACCCCACCTGTTGAACACTTGTGTGGGTATCATGCGGGGCGAGGAGTGTGCGTCCTCCTTAAGGTTTTCCTGGTTGCGCACCCGGTTTTGTTCATTCTGAAGGGAGGGAACTTTCCTCCTGCTTCCATAATGCTAGGACTCAAGGTCACCCTGTCACATTGATTGGCTACAGGTTTTAACAACAGATCAGACAAAATATTTTGTTTCTCATGTTCCAAACCAAAGATTTACTGGCATGGAATGAAGGGGGTGGGGAAGCTACAGGTGTCTGGTGTGGACACAATCTCCCCCCACCAAGACCACGTTGTTCATGGCTAAAGGGATTCTCCCCCCCCCCCCCCCACCACCCCTCGTCGTTTCACCCTGTATTGGTGTTTGGTTGGGTTTTTTTTCTTTCTTTTTTTGTATTTTTGCATTTGTGTGTGTGTGTGTAAGTCATGGCGACCTCTGGCAACTCCTACTGGGGCACGGAGGACATTCGGAGAAGTGGCTTGATAGCCTGCCTCTGGCCTCCCGGCCCTGGTGTTCTCTGGAGGTCTCCCATCCAAATACTTGCCAGGGTCGGCCCTGCTTAGCTTCTGAGATCTGACAAGATCTGGTTTGCCTGGGCTGTCCAGGTCAGGGCGCCTGTATTGGTCTATTGACAGTTATTAGCCGTGGTAGTTAAATAGAGCTTCCAGGTCCAGAGGGGACGTACCTCTGATTTTCGGAACAAACAGGGGGCAGCTGTTGTGTTCATGCCAGTTTGTGTAGACGCATTTGTTTGACTGCTGTTGGGAAGAGCAATGCTGGCCTACATGGATCCTCTGAAGGTTCTCGTGTTCCTATGAATGGATTAAGGTTGTTCGAAACAAAACAGTTCAGCATTGAAAGGGTTGTCTGATGACTGAAAGGCATGATTGGCAGACCTGTGCGTAGCCGGGCCACTTGGGAGGGGCGGGGGAGGGATTGCATGCCTGAATATTCCCCGATAGTGAAAGAAACACCCTTCTCCCCAACACAGGAGCATCCACGTGTGTGACATTTCCCCCCACCGGAGACTCTCTGTTAATGTCGCCCTGCGGTCTGGATCACACAGGCTTGATCTGTGCATGTGGGCGGGAGGCTTGTGGGCAGCCAGTCACTGCACCCGAGATGACCTTGAAGCCTTCTGTCCCTCCCTGGGATCTCACAAGTCCTTCTCCTGCTTCTTGGCTCCCCCCCCCCTTTCCCCTCCATCAGGACATCCTCTTCGGCTTGCTGAAGCAACTGTTCCAAGAGAAGAACCCCCCCGACAGGAAAAAAGCTCTCAAGGTGGTGGTCATGTCGGCCACCCTGGACACTGACAAGTTTTCTGAGTTCTTCGGTGGCTGCTCGGTGGTGGACATCCCAGGAAGGAGCTACCCAGTGAAGGAGATCTTCTGTGACCTCGTGGGCCCGAGGGATGCCGGGGGCTCTGCTTACGTGACAGAGGTGACGGCTTGCCGATCGGTCTGATTTATGTAACGTCAGGCTTCTTACTTTCAAGCTTTGGGAGAAAAGATACATGGCAGCCCACATCGGGGGGGGGGGAGCTGGCAGTCTGTGGGTGCTGTAACGCAGGTCGTGTGTGACCTCGCGTGGCTAGCTGGTGGGATTCTCTCTTCGCCCCTCCTCTGTGACATTTTTAGTCCGTGCTTCCTCCAAGGACTCCTGGGGTATGGCTTTCCTCTCCTTCAGTGGAGAGCTAGACTGGGGTGCTGGTTATTTACTGAGCCGAGGGAGTAGCTAGGAGGCGGAAGCCAATGATGTTGGGGTGTGTCAGACTGGCCCCAGGGGATTCTGGGTTGAAATCCCTGCTCAACCATGACTCTAGACTGGTCACTTTCTCTCGCTCCAGCCTTTGCTTCACAAAATGGAGTTGGGGCAGAACTTTGTACCTTACCCTGGCCTGAGCACCTTGGAGGAAGGTTGTAATAAAATAAAATTGAAAGATAGATCCTCACAACAACCCTGTGAGGTACGTACGCTGGGTGACTCAACAACCCTGTGAGGTACGTATGCTGGGTGACTCAGATAAGGTCATCCAGCAAGCGCATCCAGATAAGGTCATCCAGCGAGCGAGTGGTTAAGGAAGGATTGGAACATAGTTTGGTGTAGTGGCTAAGTGTGTGGACTCTAATCTAGAAGAACCGGGTTTGATTCTCTACTCCTCCACTTGCACCTGCTGGTGTGACCTTGGGCAAGCCATAGTTCTGTCAGAGCTGCTCTTGAAAGAGCAGTTCTGGAAAGAGCTCTCTCAGCCCCACCTACCTCACAGGGTGTCTGTTGTGGGGAGGGGAAGGGAAAGGACTTTGTAAGCTGCTCTGAGACTCCGAGTGAAGGGCGGGGTATAAATCGAATCTCTTCTTCTTCATCTCCTTATACCCAGTCCAACAGACTAACAAACACCGGCTCTCTACCTTGTGGAGTTGGGAAGTACTGTCAAGTCATGGCTCCCTTATAGGGGGAACCTGTTGGGTTTTCAAGGCAAGAGACATTCAGAGGTGGTTTGGCATTGTCTGTCTCCGGCTCTCTACCTGCAAGCACTCTATTTCCCACCTCTGTTCTTCATTTCTTTCTCTGTGATCTTTTCTGGGTGCATAGAGGGAGGAACTGGAGAGAGCACAGGAAGATTTTTTTTTTCTTTAAAAGTCATGACTTCCTGATTGGTGGTCCTCCAGATCACTATTGGGAAGAGGCTAAAATGCATTGCCACTTCCAATTTGGTGTAGTGGTTAGGAGCACGGACTCTAATCTGGGAGGACTGAGTTTGATTCCTCACTCCTCCACATGCAGCTGGTGGCGTGACCTTGGGTCAGTTACAAGTTCTATCAGAGCTGTTCTCTCATGAGCAGTTCTCGAGAGAGCTCTCTCAGCCCCGCCTATTTTACAGGCAGTGCTCCCTCTAAGCTGTGGAGTTTTCTGAGCAAAAATTCTACTTTGTGAGCTACTGGCATTACAGATGTGAGAGAGCGATTTGGCTGCTGCATAAATCAGTTTGCTCTGGAGCCATCCTTCCTGAGCGAAGGCAAAAATGTGTGAGCTGGAAGCTAAAAAACTGAACTAGCTCACACTAACTCAGCTTAGAGGGAACACTGGTTAGGGAGTGTGGACTCTAATCTGGGAGAACCGGGTTTGATTCCCCAGTCCGCCATATGCAGCAGCTGCTGGTGTGACCTTGGGTTAGTTACAAGTTCTGTCAGAGCTGTTCTCTCATGAGCGCCTGGCCTGAGCACCTTGGAGGAAGGTTGTAATAAAATAAAATTGAAAGATAGATCCTCACAACAACCCTGTGAGGTACGTACGCTGGGTGACTCAACAACCCTGTGAGGTACATACGCTGGGTGACTCAGATAAGGTTATCCAGCGAGCACATCCAGATAAGGTCATCCAGCGAGCGAGTGGTTAAGGAAGGATTGGAACATAGTTTGGTGTAGTGGCTAAGTGTGTGGACTCTAATCTAGAAGAACCGGGTTTGATTCTCTACTCCTCCACTTGCACCTGCTGGTGTGACCTTGGGCAAGCCATAGTTCTGTCAGAGCTGCTCTTGAAAGAGCAGTTCTGGAAAGAGCTCTCTCAGCCCCACCTACCTCACAGGGTGTCTGTTGTGGGGAGGGGAAGGGAAAGGACTTTGTAAGCTGCTCTGAGACTCCGAGTGAAGGGCGGGGTATAAATCCAATCTCTTCTTCTTCATCTCCTTATACCCAGTCCAACAGACTAACAAACACCGGCTCTCTACCTTGTGGAGTTGGGAAGTACTGTCAAGTCATGGCTCCCTTATAGGGGGAACCTGTTGGGTTTTCAAGGCAAGAGACATTCAGAGGTGGTTTGGCATTGTCTGTCTCCGGCTCTCTACCTGCAAGCACTCTATTTCCCACCTCTGCTCTTCATTTCTTTCTCTGTGATCTTTTCTGGGTGCATTGAGGGAGGAACTGGAGAGAGCACAGGAAGATTTTTTTTTTCTTTAAAAGTCATGACTTCCTGATTGGTGGTCCTCCAGATCACTATTGGGAAGAGGCTAAAATGCATTGCCACTTCCAATTTGGTGTAGTGGTTAGGAGCACGGACTCTAATCTGGGAGGACTGAGTTTGATTCCTCACTCCTCCACATGCAGCTGGTGGCGTGACCTTGGGTCAGTTACAAGTTCTATCAGAGCTGTTCTCTCATGAGCAGTTCTCGAGAGAGCTCTCTCAGCCCCGCCTATTTTACAGGCAGTGCTCCCTCTAAGCTGTGGAGTTTTCTGAGCAAAAATTCTACTTTGTGAGCTACTGGCATTACAGATGTGAGAGAGCGATTTGGCTGCTGCATAAATCAGTTTGCTCTGGAGCCATCCTTCCTGAGCGAAGGCAAAAATGTGTGAGCTGGAAGCTAAAAAACTGAACTAGCTCACACTAACTCAGCTTAGAGGGAACACTGGTTAGGGAGTGTGGACTCTAATCTGGGAGAACCGGGTTTGATTCCCCAGTCCGCCATATGCAGCAGCTGCTGGTGTGACCTTGGGTTAGTTACAAGTTCTGTCAGAGCTGTTCTCTCATGAGCTGTTCTCGAGAGAGCTCTCTCAGCTCCACCTGCTTCACAGAAGCTGTGGAGTCTTCTGAGCAAAAATTATACTTTGTGAGCTATTGGCATTAAAGTTGTGAGCAAGCAGTTTGGCTAC
>NW_015175984.1:54581-93267 GCF_001447785.1 Gekko japonicus
CTGTCCTCAACCAGGGCCAGGGCTTTTTTGGACCTGGCCCCTGCCTGGTGGAACTCTCTGCCAGAGAACATCTGCACCGCGTGGGAGTTACTGCCTTCCCGCAGGGCATGCAAGGCAGAGATGTTCCCCCAGGCATTTGGTTGGGGACAGCGACAGGACAGCATGAAATCTGGCACTCTCACACACCCCTCCCCCCTCCATAAACCCTCCCCCCAGGAGGCCTGTGAAGCTGAAATCTTTCTTTCGCCATCTTGGATTGTGTACTGTTTTACTTGCTGATACGTTTTAGGTATTTTTACCTAAAGGGGGGTGGAGGGTGGGAATAAACATCCTTCCTGGAGTCAGATTACCTCAGATATATATTGTCATCCCCATATTAATGGAATTGTACAGCAATGAATTAATGGACTGAGTGTAGCCTCATACCCCTCCTGCCTCTTAAAGCGAGAAATTAACTCCTCCCCCCCAGGAGGCCTGTGGAAGCTGAAATCTTTCTTCCGCCATCTTGGATTGCATACTGTTTTACTTGCTGTTATGTTTTAGGTATTTTTAATAGTTGGTTTTAAGTTATACTATTTATTGTATTTGTTTCTGTTGTAAGTTGCCCTGAGCCCTGCTTGCAGGGAAGGGCGGCCTAATAAATCATCTAATTTAATAATAAAATAAATAATAATAATTGTTAAGCAAGGAGTTGAGAGAGGAGACAGAGAACTTTCTCTCCCTCTTCCCCAAATACTAGAACTTGGAGGCATCCAATGAAGGTGTTATGTAGTAGATTTAGGATGGAAAAAAGGAAATATTTCTTTATACGAGTGATTAAAATGTGGAATTCACTGTCATGGTGACTAAAGGGAACCTCCATGTTTAGAGGGAGTCAGCCCCTGAATCCCAGTGCCAGGAGGCAACATCAGGGGAAGGCCTTGGCCTCTCTGCCCTGTTGTTGGTCCTCCAGAGGAACTGGTTGGCCACTGTGTGAGACAGGGTGCTGGACTAGATGGACCACAGGCCTCACCCAGCAGGGCTCTTCTTATGTTCAGAGAGACTTACAGGTGGATTTGGGGGCAGGCTGATCAGCGGTCTCTTTTGGGCCCTGGCAATTCATGATGGCTTTCCAGTTCTGTGCTCGTTCTGCTGGGAAGAGGACCTTGGGAAAGGGAGGGTCTGATGTCACCTCCATGTGACTACAAGTACCTTCTACAGATTCACCGGGCCATCACGGGACACTTTGCCACTGAAGAAACATAAGGTGTGTGAAACCCTTATCTCTTCAGCAGCATGGTTTTCCTTCATTTGCATTTGCACCAGAAGACATGATTGTTGGAGGGAGAAGCGAACTTGTTTTTATCTGTTTGTGTAAAAGAGGGTCAAAACAAAGGTCCTAATCCTTCTGATCTTTCTCGTCCCAGACAGTAAAAGTGACCTTGGACATCCATTTGAACGGCTCGGCTGGGGACATCTTGGTTTTCCTGACTGGTGAGAGTTTCCTCCTTTTATCCCAACACTGATACAGTCCTGTGTGGAAGAATTCCTTTCACTGGCAAAGGCAATACGAGGAATTGCTCCTGGGAGGCCAGCCGGCTTCTTAGTCTGTGCCCAAATGAATTCTTTGTGTTTTCTCTGTTGATCAGCATTTTGCACTCTGGAGAATGTTGTGAAGCTGCTCACTTGGGGGGGGGGAGGGAAGAGCAGGCAGAGCTGCTGTGTTCCTGTGCAGTACTGGAGAGCTGGCATGATGTTGCATTTGCATTTTTAAGATATAGACCAGGGATGGCCAAACTTGCTTAACATAAGAGCCACATAGAACAAATGTCAGATGTTTGAGAGCCGCAAGACATGAGTAAATATTACGCACACATTTTTATTGGAAAATATGAAAATTTGCTTTTTTATTAACATTAAATGAGTCTGCCAAAAACAAAAACAAAAGAGGTAAAAACAGATATTGATAACGATATTTATTTGTCCAATGATATTTCCTTGCTTGCGAATGATATTTATTCCTCTAAGAGAGAGAGAAAGAGAGAGAGGTGGAAAGAAAGAATGAAAGAGGTGGAAAGAGAGAGAGAAACAAAGAAAGCAAATAGATGAGGAGGAAGGAAGGGAGAAAAAGAGAAAGGTGGAAAGAAAGCAAATAAATGGGGAGGGAGGGAGAGGTGGAAAGAAAGCAACGTTAACTTTTAATGTGTTCTCCAACACAACCCCACGCCACCATGTCAGCCAGCGTGGCTTGGAGAAGGGATTTAAAGAGACAAATGCCTTCTCCAAGCCAGCTGGTGGGGCTTTGAGAATGCATTTAAGGTTAAAGTTGCTTTTTTTTCTCTGGTCCCCCCCCCAAAGCCTACTTAGGGAGGGGAACACTGGCTGGGGAAGGGAAGACCGATCAGGGAGGCATGCCTCCCCTTCGCTTCCCCAGCTGCCCTGCCGGGAACTGCACAATATGTATGAAAGAGCCACATGTGGCTCCCAAGCCACAATTTGGCCACCCCTGATATAGACATTAACAACAAAGAAGACATTAGAGTGCACTTTTGGTAAAAATGCTGAAATTTGAAACATAAAACAAAGAGTAATGATCAATAAAAGATTAAGCTGGGTAGCTCTGTTGGTCTGTCTGTAACAGAAAAGAGCAAGAGTCCCGTAGCACCTGAAAGACTCACAACATTTGTGGCAGGGCAGGAGCTTTCTGAAGTGAGCAGTGACTTACAAAGGTTCATACTTTCTACAAATGTTGTTAGTCTTTAAGGTGCTACTGATCAGTAAAAGGACCTCATAATAATCCTGGGTGTTTATACTTAGCTTTCAATGTTCAGATCACTTGACGTACATTATCTTATAACTGACAACAGCTCCGGTAGAACAAAGTTTGAGTCCAGTGGCACAACAACAGCTCCATGAAACAAAGTTAGAGTCCAGTGGGGCACCTTTAAGACCAACAAAGTCTTATTCAAAGTGTGAGCTTTCGTGTGCATGCACACTTTGTCAGACAATGAAATGGAATTACAGACCATAGTAGTATATATAGAGGGTGGCTTGTTAAATTAGCATGCAAAATAGCTTTTTTTTAACAGATAAAATGAATGGCAATCTTAGTTACTGGTTATCATCTGTTTGGGTTCAACTGGGGGGGGGCAAGCAACAGAGGTAATAAATATGTCAGAACTGGAGATTGATGTACCCTAAATCATGAGAATCCACTCATTAGCCCCATAAGGAAGCTACCTACAAACAATGCTGGTACTCTCATCAGAAAGTTATGGACCTTCCTCCTATGCAATGCTCCCTCTAAGCTGTGGAGTCTTGTGAGCAAAAATTCTCCTTTGTGAGCTACTGACATTAAAGTTGTAAGCAAGTAATTCGTCTGCTGCATAAATTAGTTTGTTCTGGAGCCATCCTTCCCAAGCAAAGGCAAAAATGTGTGAGCTGGAGGCTAAAAAACTGTGAGCTAACTCACACTAACTCAGCTTATTTATTTATTTATACTTATTTATTGTTTGTTTTTATACCCCACCTTGCCTGACAAGCAGGCTCAAGGCAGCTAACAAGATTAAATAACATAACAAAAAATTAAAACAATTAATAAATACAATATCAGTTAAAACAAATAAACAACAACAATTACAGAACCAACTATGGCGGTAATCCAATCAAATCCCGAGATAGGGGTAGTAACCAGCAGGGACTCTAGCCAGGAGATGGTCTAAGTTCGGCCAGAAGATGTTCCAGAGCACACCCCTCAGTGGCGACCCCTAATCGAACGCCTGGCGAAAGAGCTCCGTTTTACAGGCCCTGCGGAACTGCTTAGAGGGAACACTGCTCCTATGTGCAGCCTTATACCACTGTTCCATCCAATCTGATTCTGTCTACTGGCATTGGATCTCTGGAGTCTCAGTTTTTTTCAGCACCTGCTGCTGGAGATCCTTTTAACTGGAGATGGCCAGGGATGGAACCTGGGACTGTTGTGATAAAGGGCCCTGTTATAAAGCTGCGTTGTACTGAGTCAGATCTTCAGGCCGTCAAATTCTACATTGTCTGCTCTCCAGGGTCTCGGGCAATGTAAGATATTTCTAATGTCTGCTACCTGTTAGACCTTCAAAAACTACAAAGGACAACCGAGTGAGAGAGATATTGAGAACCAAAAACACTAAACTCCGAAAGTGGGCTGCACCTAAAAAGCTCCCCACTACTAGAAAAAGAATCATATATGGTAAGAGTATAAATGTTCCACCAATGAAAATTCACAAATAGTAACTCAATCAATCAATCAGTTCTTTTATTTGGCCAACGAGCAGTACAAGTCAAGAATAAAAGCTTTACAATAATGTCATTGGAAAGTAAAATTGGTCCGATCTATTGGCAACAATTTGTTAAAATCTCTGCAAATTCTATAGGCTACTGAAAAAAAATTGGCATAACTAATGGTAACCTGTTGATTAGAACCCATTAATACTTTATTTAAAATATAAACATCCGAACATCCAGAAACACAAATAGTAAGTCTATTGAAAATAGCACAACACTCCAGACTAATACAAGAAACTGAGCAAATAGACTCACAGCGTTTACAAATACACAGTTGTCAAGTGAACAAATAGGATGTGGTCAAGCAAAATCCAACAGTACAATAGCTGAGGCATCCTATACAACCGAGAACTAGAACATACAGAAATTACAAAATATTGTGTACAATATAACAGCAAATAACAGCGATACAAGGTCCCTTGTTTCCATAAGAATTCGAGAGTTAATCTATGTTGAATAACAATGTAAAGAAACACTCTTAAAGCCTCCTGTGGTGGTAATCTCCCGGTCTCCTCTCTGGGATAGTAAGCTTACAATGTCATCAAAGAGGAACATACTGGTATACTCCACAATAAATCTGGCACAGCCTGCTGACAAATCAAAAGTGGGATGTTGTCCACTTTTGAATTGTCAGCAGGCAATGCCAGATGTTCTCCTTCAGCAGGCAAAGCGGGTGCTCTACTATTGAGGGACAGCGACGGTATCGGTATCCCTTGTTCCCCTGGCAGGTCCCTCTTTTGGTGAGAGTTGGGAGGTGGGCAATGAGGACTGACACCACCCAGGTTCTGAAGACGATCTGGGGTTGACTCCTGACTCTGCCAGTGACAGGGTTTGGCGTGTTGTCCAGTGACAGAGCTTAGCTGGTTGGTGGAAGTCCTCTGAGGTTTCTGTGAAGCCAGTCCCATTGCTCTGGCGGCCCCAAAAGCCTGATTCTGCAAGCAGCACAAGTATGGTGTTGGGCGTGCAGCTCCGCTTTGCGGGAATCTGAGCTTTTGCTTTTAACAACCCACATTCCTAGCTCTTATGACTGTAAAGATGAGCTTGAAAAATAGTGGTTTCTCTTCAGATCGCAAAAGTAGTGGGTTTTTAAAAACTTTATTTATACCCTGCAGTTCTTCCCAACGGGGACCCAAAGCAGCTTACACCGTTCCCTCACAACAATAGTCCTGTAAGGTATGTTAGCCTGAGGTGTGTGAGTGGCCCAAGATTACCCAGCAGGCTTCCATGGCAGAGTGGGGATTTGACCCTGGAGTCTCTTAGATCCTAGACCGGCACTCGGTCCATTGTGCCATGATCTCAGTGTGTGAGAAATGCCAGCTAAAATCTCAAGGGGGCCGAGTAAAAATTCCAGTAGTCTTTTTTGGGGGTGGGGGAAGAGCTTTTTTGCCCCACGTAGCTTCTTACTCCTCCTTGTGACCTGCAGAATGGTTTACAATAGCAAAATTACACAAAGCAGGAGATAGCACTTAGATTTGCTGAAGTGGCCTAATGTATACAGGTCGCAGAATTTGAATTGCTGAAGCACAGGGATCTAGTTTGCTTATTTTTTAAAAATGTAGACCCTGGTCTAGGGATGGGCACGAACTGGGAGCAGTTTGTTTCGGTTTGTGGTGTGCCGAGTTCAGGAGCCATAAACTGTCGTGAACTTTTAAGAGTGAAACGAACCAGTTCAGCATGTGAGGTTTGTGATGCATGCTCCCCCGGCATGCTAGAGGGACCAAACTCACGGGATCTCCGGCTGACTCTCCTCTACTTGCCCTTAAAGTGTGGTGAGCCTTAGATTTACAGCATCTGAGTTATGGCCCCCCTGTCCGCCATTGTTTCCAATGGAGGAAAAAAAGCAAGGGTAATAGAAGCCCAGCAGAACAGAATCAAAGTACCAGAGAATCTCTGCAGTATAAACTGAAGGTGGGGGGCATGTTTGCATGCCCAGCAGAACCAGTGCCACTGTGGCAGTGCAAACCCAAAAGGTCTAAGGTCAAACCAGAGAATCTCTGCAGTATAAACTGAAAGGGGGAGGTGCATTTTTTCAAATCCAGAAGAACCAGTGGGATGTATTAGCAGAACCCAGTGCCATTGTGGCAATGCCAGCTCAATAGGACTGATGTCTAGCACAGAATCACACTCCAAGCAAGGGGTTTTTTTTGCAAGCCCAGCAGAACCAGTGCAATTACAGAGTGCCCAGCAGAACCCAGTGTCAATGTGGCAATGCCAGCTCAACAGAACTGATGTCAAGCACAGAATCACAATCCAAACTGGGGGGGGAACAGACGTTGGAAGCCCAGTAGAATCAATGCAATGTACTAGTGCCCAGCAGAACCCAGTGCCAGTGTGGCAATGCCAGCTTAATCACAATCCAAGCCGGGAGGGCATTTTTGCAAGCCCAGCAGTATGAATGCAATCACAGAGTACCCAGCAGAACCCACTGCCACTGGAAATGCAAGCTTAAAAGGACTGATCTCAAAGCACAGAGTCACAAATCCTATCAAGTGGGGTGGGATTCTGCAAGCTCTGTGCAAGAAAATAGGAAGTGAACACAAAGGAACACAGGCAAGGGGGGGAACCCTCTTGAAACTGACATGACTAGTTTGAAACTGACAACAGTGTTTCCAAGGCTAGAGAATTCTTCCCCACACACCTCTTTGAAGTTTGGTAAACATTTTGTTTGAATGGAGAGAGTCTGTCTGGAAATGTATACATTCATGAACCAGCCCGAACCTCTATGAACTGCTTGAAAGTTCATGGAAAGTTCATTGTGGTTGACCTGCCACAAACTTCAGTTCTCGAACCACGAACTGGCCAAAATTGGTGCCTATCCCTACCTAGATCTAGTTTGATCTTGGAGTCAGCTCTTGTGGTTTCATTTCAGGTCAGTCTGAGATTGAGAGGGCTTGTGAGCTTTTGTTCCAGAAGGCCGAAACCATCGACTACCGTTTCGATGTGAAAGACACCTCAGTCGAAGGCCTCCTCCTGCTGCCGTTGTATGGTTCGATGCCAACAGGTGGGTCTGCTTTTTATTTATAAATCTACTTTCTTCATTTGTGCTCTGCCTTTCTCCCCACTGAAGAGCCAAAGCAACCTACATCGTTCTCTTTGCCTCCATGTTATCCTCACAACAGCCCTGTGAGATTGGCTAGACTGAGTGTGTGTGACTGGCCCAGGGCCACCCAGCGAGTTTCCATGGCAGAGTGGGCATTTGAGCCTGGGCCCCCCAGATCCTAGTATGGCATTCTAACCATTACACCACACTGGCTGTCCTTTTCTGTGTTTGTCAGCGGGTCCCTCCTACCTACCATACTTTCCTGCCGCAAGAACAGTGAGGGTGGAGTTATAGGCAGTGGTTTTTCTTGTGCAGGTGAAAGATGATGGTCTAGACAAAGAGGAGGCTTAAGCCCTCACTCACCCACTGAATCTGGAAGGACCCCAGGGAGCCACTGTTTTCCCAAGGGGAAAGTATTTCCTTTTGTCCGTCCTGAACCTACTGCCCATCAGCATCATTGAATGCCCTCGAGTTCCTCTTTGTCAACTCTCTCCACCCCAGGCATAATTTTATAAACCTCTGTCATGCCCCCTCCCCCCCAGTTGTCTCTCTTCTAAACTGAAAAGTCCCAGACTCTTCAGCCTTTCATCCTGAAATGTCAGCTTTGATTTGGGGAAGGTTTCTAGTTCTCATGATGGTTAAAGAATAAGAGTGTGTGAGCAGCATCTAGGGGGCGATCTTGGAAGCTGGAGGGAGGTGTGTGAGCAGACAGATGGTGACAGTGAGAGCCAGTTTGGTGTAGTGGTTAGGAGCGCAGACTCTAATCCGGGAGACTCTCCCACATGCAGCTGCTGGCGTGACCTTGGGTTAGTCACAGTTCTTTCAGAGCTGTTCTCTCAAGAGCAGTTCTCGAAGAGCTCTCTCAGCCCCACCTACCTCACAGGGTGTCTGTTGTGGGGAGGGGAAGAGAAGGAGATTGTAAGCCACTCTGAAACTCCAAGTGAAGGGCAGGGTATAAATTGAATCTCCTCCTCCTCCTCTTCTTCTTCTCTCTTGGTCATGCTAAATTTCTAATGTCTGTTGTGCCACCTCTGCAGCCCCCCCCCCCAAGTAATAAAAGAATGCAGTGTGCTGAAAGCTGCAGGTAGAAGCCCAGAAATGGGTGTTAAGAAATTGTCTCAGGTCTTCTCCTCATACCTTTTATGGAGGCATCCAACGCCTTAAGGCCTTGGGAAGTATTTTTGTATCAATCCCTTTTGTCATTTAAAATCCCAGACTGATTTGCCTGCTTCGTCAGCAACGCTTAGTCTGTTTAAAAAGATGCATTTAGGATCGGCTTCCAGCTTGGCATGTAAACTCTTGCAGAAGAAACACTTCCTGAAAGAATGTGATGCCAGCTCTTTGGGCACGTGTGTGTCTTAGGACTCAAAAACCACCCCCCTTTTCTTTGTTTGGAGAACAAACCACAGGTCTGGCTCAAGAAATAGGTGGGAAGGAGGAGGCTGTAATAACGCACCCGTGCCCTGCAAGGATTTTTCTTGTTCCTTCAGCATGATGAGTCCCTTGGGGGCTGGGGGGGCTGTCCCTTTTTTTGTGCGTTACTGCACGTCCCTGTGTGGTATTACTTATGTCATGACCAGTGTTCCCTCTAAGCTGAGTTAGTGTGAGCTAGCTCACCATTTTTTAGCCTCTGTCGCACACATTTTTGTCTCAGCTCAGGAAGGAGGGCTCCAGGGCAGATTAATTGATGCAGCAGCCAAATGGCTCGCTCACAACTTTAATGCCAGGAGCTCACAAAGTGGAATTTTGGCTCACAAGACTCCAGAGCTTAGAGGGAGCATTGGTCATGACCCCCAGAGGGGGTCTCCACCTTCCGCTGCCACCACCAGCATTCCCTCTAAGCTGAGTTAGTGTGAGCTAGCTCACAGTTTTTTGGCCTCCAGCTCACACATTTTTGACTTAGCTCAGGAAGGATGGCTCCAGAGCAAACTAATTTATGCAGTAGCCAAATCACTCGCTCACAATTTTAATGCCAGTAGCTCACAAAGTAGAACTTCTGCTCACAAGACACCACGGCTTAGAGGGAACATTGGCCACCACCCTGGACTCCCAGTCCCTTGAGAAGGCCCAGGGTACCCTCCCAAGCGCATCCAAAATGACCCCTTTTTAAGCCGAGAACTATGGGCGTGATGACCAGGCAGAGAACAATTCAACAAAATGGTTTCTTAGCACAGTACTGGGGCAAGGAACACAAGATGAGGTGCTTTAAAAGATCTAACAGTGTTCAAAAGGCAAAATAAACACAATCCTAATGCGGCCACCTAGTTCGCTTTAGTTACTACTTCCAGGCCCACAGCCTGCCAGGCGACGCTACCTGTACTCACTCTCAGCCAAGTGAGGGATCTTTTTCTCTCGCCAGACCAGCCTGCCCCCTCTGTGAGACCAGACCGCGGACGAGAAACAAAAGAACACCCCGTCTTCCACAGTTAGCACCTTAAGTCAGAATATCCTCACACAACTCTGGGAATTGATTGGCTATAATCCTCTCTAAGCATTATGGGGATTGTAGGCTGTCTACTTTCTACTGCCGACAGGTCTCTCCTGGGACCAGGCCTCACTAGGCCTTGCTCCCAGTCCTGCACAGATCATGACAACTTATTTTTATTTTATGTGTTTATTTTAAAACATTCTTATGCCACCACCCAGCTTAGGGCCCCCAAGGTGTCAAATGATCAAAACAGTAGAACAAACTTTAAAAATACATGATATAAAAACAAAACAACAGTTAATTAAGCAGAAAGGAGGGACAGTGAGGGATCACTAGATGAAACACTGATGTCTTTATCTGCTGGCGGAAGACCATGATAGAGGGGGACACTGATGGAGGTAAGTCCATCAGTGGCTATTAGCCAGAAGGTATAGAGGGAACACTCTGTCTGGGGCAGTGATGCTCTGCATTCCTGGGGATTGGGGGGCAACAGTGGGAGAGGCTTCTAGTGTCCTGGCCCCGCTGGTGGACCTCCTGATGGCACCTGGTGTTTTTGGCCACTGTGTGACACAGAGTGTTGGACCGGATGGCCCATTGGCCTGATCCAACATGGCTTCTCTTATGTTCTTATGACAGACAGCATAGTGTCTCATGGGTAGTCCTGCCTTTATGCAATGTTCAGTTTCGGCCAGCTTTAACTTGGCTGTTCCTCTACCCCCTCCCCTCCCTTCCTGGATTTTCTCTTTTTTTAGATCAGCAGAGGAGTATATTTCTCCCTTCTCCCCCAGGTATCAGGAAATGCGTGGTGTCCACAAATATCGCAGCGACGTCTCTGACCATTGATGGAACCAGGTGGGCCATTCTGCCTATTTCGATCAGGAGATGTAGCTGAGAGTTAATGGCGTTGGGTTCTGTGCTACGATCTTTCAGATCAGGATTTTCTTCTCAGGATTTATATCTTGCCTTCTGCTTCATACAAAAGCTGGCTTAGCAAAATGGTAATATTGGTGTAAAATCAAATACAGTAGTTCACCCACCCATCATGAAATACGCTAGACATAGAATTTTCAAAACATCCCCGCTCTAAGGTCAGAAAAATGAATTCAGTACTGCGAGAGACCGCAACGGTCAAAGCCCTGCAACAGGAAGCTTGGTCAAACTTCAGTTTCTCTCCCCACCCCCTCCAGGTCATTGCCATTTCTTGCAATGGCTTGTAGAAACTGTAAAAAAGCAAAGGCCATTGCAAAGGGTATGTTCTACCACCAAGAAGGATGTAGATCGTACAGTAGTTAATTTTTACAGTGGCATTGTGCTGTCTGAGTCTGGCAAGTGGCCCTAGAGAAGGGAAGGTAGCTTCAGAGGGTTCGCCATCTTGGTCTGCAATACAACAGCTAGGTTTGAGACCAGGAGCACCTTAGAGACCAATACGATTTTGGAGAGTATGAGCTCTCCTCTCCCCTCCCCTCCCCTCCCCTCCCCTCCAGAGCTCCTCTGATCAATAGGTCTTGAGCAGTGACTAGGTAAAGGTAAAGGTTCCCTTGCTTGAAAGCCAGTCGAGTCCAACTCTAGGGTTGCGGTGCTCATCTCTGTTTCAAAGCCGAAGAGCCAGCGCTGTCCGAAGACGTTTCCGTGGTCATGTGGCCGGCATGACTAAACACCAAGGCGCACGGAACGCTGTTACCTTCCCACCGAAGTGGTACCTATTTATCTACTTGCAGTTTCTTGCTTTCGAACTGCTAGGTTGGCAGGAGAGCAGGGACTAGAAGAGTGCTAAATTATGGTAGACAGGAATTTAGCAACCAATAAGGTTGTATTTGGATCACTGTCTAGCATCAAATAGGGAATAATGTCCCTTTGAAAATTATTAAATGATAAATGCGATAAAACAGGTAAAGTCCAGTGATTCCTAAAAACAGTAAAAAAAAAAAAAAGGAGCATTCCAAAATTTTATGAGATAAGAACATAAGAGAAGCCAATGTTGGATCAGGCCAGTGACCCATCCAGTCCAACACTCTGTCACACAGTGGCCAAAAATACCAGGTGCCATCAGGAGGTCCATCCGTGGGGCCAGGACACTGTTGCCCCCCCCCCCAAAGCACCAAGAATACAGAGCATCACTCACCCCAGACTGAGAGTTCCTATCTAGGCCTTGTGGCTCATTGCCACGGATGGTCCTCTGCTCCATATGCTTATCCAATTCCCTCTTGAAGCTGTCCATGCTTGTAGCTGCTACCACCTCCTGTGACAGTGAATTCCATGTGTTAATCACTCTTTGAGTAAAGTATCAATTTTATTTTGGCCACAAGGGCGAAGGCGATCTGCATATGGAATATTATATTACAGGACCTCCCACGCCGTACCTCAGAAGTGTTAGCATTAAGAGGAGCGAGAGCCAATGCCCTAGCATAATGAGGGACCGTTAGGCATCTCGTATAGAGAGCCAAAGGTCAAAAAAATCTTGTTTGTCTCTAAGGTGTTACTGGACTCAAATCTAGAGAGGGGAACAACGCCCTTCATGCCTTTGATCACTAGGTGGTCTCCCACCTGGGCAGCATGTATAGCTGGGCCTTGATGAGCTTCAGCAGTAGACCCATCAGTCACCTTCGAAGTATGTCCTGGGCCTTCTTGACTCCTCTTCATGCCAGCTGTGTTTGGGAACCCAGTGTTGGTCTTGGGAATTTAGGAACGCCCTGATATTTAACACCCAAATCACACTTGTATTTCCCTCCTGAAGGTACGTGGTTGACAGTGGGTTTGTGAAGCAGGTCAACCATAACCCCAGAGTGGGCCTGGATACACTGGAGGTGGTTCCCATTTCCAAGTAAGTTTCAAGAAACGGGTCACCGTTCTTTGGTTGGGGAAGAAACCGAATGCCATATTGGTGGTTGGGGGGGGGGGATTCAACATTTGAGGATAGATTTATTTATTATGCTTATTATGCAAGCAGGAGACAAATTTAGAATGAGAAACAATTTGCAAATTAGAATGAGGAACAGTTTTAAAACTCTATATAAATGTATTGTGAAGCGCATGAAGGTACTATGAGATAAGGCTGACCGAGAACTTGTTCTGATTATAAATGTATAAAGAAACAAAATATCCTTTTTCAGATATCTAATAGATTTCCCCTTAAACTTTGTTACATTAGAAGTTATAAATAGTAAGTAGAATGATGAAATATGCAAGATACAATATGCAGTAATGATGAAATAATTCTTATTTTTGATATATTTTGCAATGTGTAGTAATTTTTGAGACACCTGACTTTCTTGTAATAGAATCCTTCCCCCCCCTTTTGCATCCCTTTTATTATTACCTTGTTTTCTAAAATAAAAAAAATATATGTTTTTAAAAAACAGAGAAGAAAGACGCTGAGTGTGGGCATCAGGGCGCATGCTTATGTGCCATCCACCAAGCTCACGGGAAATGTTTCATTTGGGGCGGGAGGACAAAGAGAGATCCAGACCACATCTTTGAGACTGAAATTTCACACAGGAATTGCCTTGCTGGACTGGGTCAAGGTTCCACCCAGCCCCCAGTATCCTGTTTCCAACAGATGGAGCTGGGAGCTCACACTTCATTATGAGTCAACGGCGATGTGGGGGCAGGAACCTGGAGCCCTGAGGAAGTTAGATGGGGATTCATCTTGTGCACCCCTGTGCAGCTCTAGAAAGGAGGGGGCTGCAAGGGGGGAGACCAGCCCAAGGAGCTTTCCTGCATCGGTAGAGCAAAGCAGGTCACGTCATGATTCCGGACTCCTTAAAAAGGTTCAGGTCAGGCTCTCTCAGTGCAGTGAACCACTGCTTGCTGCTTTACTCGTGAGGAAGATGCTCCAGCTCAGCTGGCAGTGACCAGCTGAAGCATCGTACACCCATGCAAGAGAATCAGAGGGCCAGGACCAGAAGACGCAGAATGAACCATGCTTCAGATGGGCAAGTGAAAGGTCACTGTGAGGGAGGGGGCCACAAGAGTCCTGCGGCGGCCCAGCGGGGGGTGGGGTGGGACTGCAGTGGGCCGAGCTGTTCACATCCTGTGAACCATCACTGTTTATTCACCAGTTCAAGGCCCATCAAGTTTGACAGGCAGGGAAAACAAGGGAGAATTCTACTCCTCTCCCCCCCCCTCTCTGATTTCTCCATGCCTGCCCTGCTCCCCCATTCCTCCATCCACCAGGCAAAGAAATGCATTAGATGGGGGTGGGATTTTCAAGAACCGAGCAAGGCCCTGTGTGAAGAACCCTTGCCCTGTATTTTGGCTTTAGCCTGCCGCCTCTAATGTTATTGCCCTGACCAGAGCAATTTCCAGAGACCTACAGGGTATGAATTTACCTTCTCCCAGGGTCCTTCCTATCAGCGCACTGAGAGATTAATGGCAGGAGGCTCGTCAGAGACTCCGTATTGCCTTTCTGATAGTGAAAAGGATTGGTGACTACTCCGATTAAAACAAACAGGTTTATTACAAATGAACACTTAAAAGCATACAAGTTAGGGAGAAAACTACAGTGAGCGAGACACAAAGAAACAAACAGAAAGCTATTCTAACTAAACTAATACTGATCCCTTGGGGCGGTGCCCAAAGCAGCTGTGCAGACAAACTGGGCTGGGGCTGAGCGTCAAAGTTCTTTCCTCTGGCTGACACAGTCCTGGAACATGGTCTCCAGGCGTCTGACGTTCACCAGCCTCCAACAATCAAGAGCGTTCCAGCAAAGTTCCCTGGCTCAGTCCGACCTTGAGCTAGTTTCAGGTTTACAGTTCCTTTGTTGTGGTTTGTCTTGCCTCCTGATTTATGGTAGGCGAGTTATCACTTCATTGCGACGTGAGTGAGGCAAGCACATGGCTACTCAGATCTGCTCCTGTCATAGATCTGATGATGGTGTTAGATTCTGACAGTTCCCAGCTGCAAGCAGTTTCCCTGGCCGGTAATTGGTATTAGGTGCAAGGGCTAAACGTGCTAATCTCGTTATTATTAGCATTGGCTGCTTTGGCAGAGTATTGAGAGGCTGCCCCCTCTCTCATGCCCTATCAGAAAAGACTGGGAGGGTGTTTTAGATTGGGGGTGGGTGGGGGAAGTAACTTGCCCCGAATATAAATGGATCAAGGCAAAGCAAAGGGCGAACAGATCAGGCAGGATTCTGGGGGAGCTAGGTTGTACAAAACGCAGTGGCAGAAGGATCAAGCAGACTTTGCCTTGAACCTTTGCCCTTTGCATGAAGTCCAGGAACTGGCAGCTCCTGGACTTCATCTTGAACCTGCTCAGTCCTTGTGCTGCTGCCTTTTGCACGAAGCGGCTCTCCCAGAATCCCGCCTGGTCCATTCTCCCTTTGCTTTCCTTTTTGCAGAGGCTGCTGGGAGACTGGGGCCAGAGCAGAGGAGGTCCTGCGGACTCAGGTGAGCCTGTATTCAGAGGCCAAAGTGGTGCCACCTGGAGCAATTCCTTTCCAGCCTATTTGCCAACCGTCCACCGGGTCAAGTTTGTCACAGTTTTCAGTACATAAAATACGTGTTACAGTTTAATGGCCTCTGCTTACAGCTTTTTGGAATGGAAGTTATACATTTAAATGAGGGATCTATCTCCCCTCCCGGCGGTCTTTCAGGAGCGAAGCATTACAACGAGCAGGCCGAGCTGGCAGAACAGCATCTGGGAAATGCTACCGGGTGTACAGCAAGGAATTCTGGGATGAGTGTATGCCTGACCACATGGTCCCGGAGATTAGACGAACCAGCTTGACATCGGTGATCCTCACCTTGAAGTGCCTCGCTATCCACGACGTCATAAGGTAGCCTGTCTTTTGGGTGGGCTGAAGAGGGAACAGGGGATCTTAAGTGACACCCAAATATCGGAAGCAGGAGAAGCCACTGGTGTCTGGGGGAAACAATAAAAGCATAAGAGCCCTGCTGGATCAGAGTAATAGTCTGTTTCACATCCTGTTTCACATCGTGACCAATCAGTTCTTCTAGACAGCCAACAATAGGGCAAAGAGGCTGAGGCCTTCCCCTGATGTTGAGATGATATATTCGGAAGGGTGTTTATGGTTTTCTAGCTGTAAACTGCTCCTCAGCGGAGAGGAGGGGTCTGACTGCTAACCATCCAGGTCAAGGTTTAGAATTCTTAACTGGACTCAAAGGACAGGATGGCTTAGTTATAGTTGGAAGAACGATAGAACAGTCAGTGCGTGGGAGCGGCTCTGAGGTAAAGAGGGATCCTTTACTCTAAATAAAACAGTTGGTAGATGATTATAGAGACTATCTATGTATCTATCTTTTATATAAGATATAAATACCGTTGTAAATTGTAGTTTATGTTCTGTAAGATAAACTGAAAATAATAAAATATATGTTGGAGGAAAACACAGATTCCTCTCACACTCCGCACTCTTCACCCATTCCACTCTCTTCCCACGCAACAACTGCACTCTCTCTCTCCACAAACCAGTCAGCTCCACTCCCTTGGGTACAGCTACCATCCAATCAGAACATACTTCAGTCACCCATCCAGCCCCCCCTTCTTATTCTAGAGGCCTACATTTTAACCCACAGCAACATACATATAAAACCCCACATTAAGTCACAGAAATAAAACAGACCGAAACAAGATATTTACATAGCAAAACACCACACTTGAGAACTCACCCAAGAGCTAACACATGTCTCTTTCCCCAAAGCATCCCAACTCTAGTTTTAGGGGAGTTTAAGGGTCTGTGATTTGTACCCCGCCCTCCCTGCCAGGCAGGCTCAGGGCGGCTAACATCATAAAAACACAATACAATAAATATAAAATATCTATTTTATTTATTTATTTAATTTATTATTTACATTTCTATCCCGCCCTCACCGGAGGCTCGGGGCGGCTTACAAGGCATATTGCCAGATAATACAATAGAACAATAGAAAACATTAAAATATTAAAATACATCACAGTAATGAACAAATTTTGGTGCTCCTCTCTTAAAAACAAGATGGCCGTCCCCTAAAACGTCCCATTCTCACCCAAGGTGCCCGCATCATGGTGACCATGTACAGAAATCTAAAACAATTCATTAAAACTAACGTACATCACATAAAGTGCTAGTGACTAACTTATAGTGTTAAAGATGGTAACTTATGGTATTAAAGATGCTATTCCCCTTACCCACCCCCAGGATGTCACGGACAGATAACCTCTGGGTTAACACCGGGCAGAATTCCTGCAGTGGGGTCATTTGCAAGCTCAGTGAAGGGATGCTATTTTCTCTCTGTAGATTTCCATATTTGGACCGCCCAGAAGAGAGGCGCATCCTAGAAGCCTTGAAGCAGCTTTACCAGTGCGGCGCCATTGACAGGTAAATTTAAAAAACCCGCCATCCTACAAACACTGTAGGTTTTGCACGTGTCCTCCCTGGGTCCGCCCCAAGGACTTTCAGTCAGACATCAGCTGCAGGCACCCCACTGGGAACTCAGATCCAAAGCAGGGGCTGATTTGGGTTCCCTGTGCTGTTTTCTCAACTTGAAATGGCCTGGATAGGTGCTGTTTGCTCCACTGGGGCTACACGTGTGCAGATGGGGGTCCACAAGGTTTCTCCAGTGGGACAAATACCTTCCCCAGGGCTGTTTTGGGTTGGGAAAATGGTGCAGGGGGAAGGCTGAAGACTGTTCTTTGCCGTACCACAGTCCCGATCCAAATCGGGCCCCACATGTTAGGGAATGGAGTTCTTAGAATCATAGAGTTGGAAGGGACCTCCTGGGTCATCTAGTCCAACCCCCTGCACAATGTAGGAAATTCACAAGTACCTCCCCACAAATACCCGCAGTGACCGCTTGGGGGGAAGCTCGCAGCTGACCTCTGACAGAACAGAGAATACAGACACATCTCATGAAAAAAATTAATATATTGGTGGTGGTTTCTGGACTGAAGGACCTTTCCCACCCAGGTATGCAGTACTGGCTACTCAACTGTATGCAGTGGTCCACTGTCAGACTCATTGCAATGACCTCACTCTTCAAAGATAGATTCAGGTGGGCAGCCGTGTTGGTCTGAAGCAGCAAAACAATGTCTGAGTCCAGTGGCACCTTTGAGACCAACAAAGTTTTATTCAAGGTATAAGCTTCCTGTGCACACACACTTCCTCAGATACAATGAAATGGAAATTACCAGTCCATACATATAGGCACAGGGTGAGCAGTAAATTAGCATACAGCATAATGAAGATGTTTAACAGATCCAAGGACCAAACAGGAATAACAAGCTTGGTTTATATCAGGGGTGGCCAAACGTGCTTAATGTAAGAGCCACATAGAATAAATGTCAGATGCTTGAGAGCCACAAGACATGAACAAATATAACACACATGTTTTTATTGAAAAATATGCAAATTTGCTTTTTATTAACATTAAACGAAACTGACAAAAATAAAAACGAAAGGGGGTAAAAACAGATATTGATAATGATATATATTTATTCAATTATATTTGTAGGCTGGGGGGAGGGGGGGGCCTTTGAGAATGCATTTAAAATTAAAGTTGCTCTCTTTCTCTGCTCCCCCTTCCTCAAGGCTACCCAGGGAGGAAAACACTGGCTGGGGAAGGGAAGACCGATCGGGGAGGCATGCCTCCCCTTCACGTCCCCAGCCATCCTGCCGGGAGCCGCACACTATGTGTTGAAAGAGCCGCATGTGGCTCCCAAGCTGCATTTTAGCTGCCCCTGGTTTATATGGTCACCATTTGTTTGGGTTTAATTCAGGGGGGAAACATAGGCCGAGTTCAGACTGACAGTTTGAAGCAGAAGGGAGTCGTGGCAAAAAAGACCCGGAACAAACTGTTCCGGGTGTTCCCAGTCACACGGCACCAACTGATGCGGGAGCATACTGGGGAGGAGGCGCAAGGGAGCGTTCACACCGTTGGCCCGCCCCTGGCGGAGGCACGGCTGTAAGGCGCGGCTTTCTTTTTGGTAATCTGGAGATATGCGCTTAGGTGCATAAGCGCACAAGAAAAGCATGCGGCTTTTGTCGTTCACACTTCGTTGGTGCGGGGTGGACGCGGGATAAATGTGCTTCCCAGGGTTTGCTACCACTTTCACCAGGTAACTTTTAAACTCGGGAGTGAAGCGTTACAAGATGGGTTGAGTACGGCTGGGGAACGCCGGACAGGTGTGCCTGTGTGAACGGCCCCTTTAATCTGGTTGTGGAACGTTTCTGAAACATGCCTCTATTGGGGCAAACTGCCAGTCTGACCTCGGCCATAGTGAAGGAAATAAATGTGTCAGAATTGGAGACTGATGGGCAGGTGCCTCCTTAATTGTGGGATGCTGAACGTAATTAACTGAGATCCTGTCCTTACGCTCCATCCAGCTCCTCTCGAGCGTGCAAAGTGGAGCCAGAAGTGAGCAGAACTTTGGATTGTCCCAATGTCATCTCAGTGAGGGCCTGTAGCTTGGAGCCTGCAGTTGTGGAGGTTTGCTGCTAGGGCTAAAGGTTCAGCTACCAGAGGGCACCCAAATTAGCCACCAACGGGAAAATATATTAGACAGGTTTTTCCCTCCTTTCTCAGGAGAGGCCACGTGACCAAACTGGGCGAGTTCATGGTGCAGTTTCCCCTCCCTCCGACCTTGACGTGTGCGGTCATAAAGTCCATTTCTCTTGACGGCGAAGACCTTCTGCTCCCGATTGCAGCCATGTTGTCGGTAGAAAACGTCTTCATCCGACCAGGTAATGGAGACAGGTGTGGAGCCACACTTAGCAGCGGGTTGCTACAGCCCCCTCTTCCCCGGCCGTTTGATTTCCTGCTTTTCTTTGGCTTCCGAGAGTTCTGCAGGTGTCGCCCCTCGAACTGTGCACTCGTGTTTCTAAAAATGAAAGTGGTCGTTCTTTTTCCTCCACCAGAAACTCTACTCTGCACCAAGTATCAAATGCAGAGAATAATTGTTTGTTTTAAGGTGAAGATTCATAGGTCATTTGTACATGCTTCCCTGAAAGGTGAGCATCGCTGTTCATTCCCATTTGAGAGATTACAAAGCAGAGGCTGAAACGTGCAATAAGGAGAATTCCAAGCTGTGGCTTGGGGTGTGTGCGTGTTGCAGCATCACGTTTGGGGACTTGGAGTCACAGCGACAGCCTAAAGGAGTGTTTTTTCTTGCAATTTCACAAACTTTTCCTACCTGCTCACTGAGAGGTGATTCTTACTAGTGATAAGAACATAAGAAGAGCCCCGCTGAATCAGACCAATAGTCCATCCAGTCCAGCATCCTGTTTCCCATAGTGGCCAACCAGTTCCTCTGGATGGCCAACAACAGGGCATAGAGGCAGAGGACTTCATAAGAACATAAAAAGAGCCCTGCTGGATCAGACCAATAGTCCATCTGGGCCAGCATCCTCTCTCACACAGTGGCCAACCAGTTCCTCTGGAGGGCCAACAACAGGGCACAGAGGCCGAGGACTTCATAAGAACATAAAAAGAGCCCTGCTGGATCAGACCAAGTGGTCCATCTAGTCCAGCATCCTGTCTCACACAGGGGCTAACCAGTTTCTCTGGAGAGCTAACAATGGGGTATAGAGGCTGAGGCCTTCCCCTGATGTTGCCTCCTGGCTCTGGGATTCAGAGGCTTAGGGTCTCTGAATGTGGAAGTTCCCCTCCATCACCACAGCTAGTAGCCACTGATAGACTTATCCTCCATGAATCTAGCTAATCCCCTTTCAAAGTTGTTTTGTTTCAAAGCCATCACAACATCCTCTGGCAGCGAATTCCACATTTAAATCACTGTCTGTGTAAAGTCGCGTTTCCGTTTGTTTGTCCTGGTAGGTGACCAAGTGAGGTGTTTGGAATGAATTAAAGCTCCACTTGTTCCGTTGTTACTAAGGGTCAAACCAGATAAGATACCAGAAGATCCATGATGGGTGTTCCCAGTGTTTTTCTTACAAATTCAGTTAGCAAACACATGGTGGGGGGCTGACTCTGATTGGAATAAGGGGAGGAGGGTGTTAAACCTTCCCTGGGCCACTTTCCTGACATGAAGTCTTTCCAGGGATCAAAATGGTCCCCCAGTGCACCTGACCATTGAGTATAACAGAAATCAAACAGTGGGAATTTGGATCATGGAACACACGTGCAAACATGAAGCTGCCTTATCCTGAATCAGACCCTTGGCCCATCAGGGTCAGAACTCAGACTGGCAGCAGCTCTCCAGGGTCTCAGACAGAGGTCTTTGCTGTCACCTCCTGCCTGGTCCTTTTAGCTGGAGATGCTGGGGATTGAACCGGGGACCTCCTGCAGGCCAAGCAGAAGTTTTCAAACAGAGGAGGTTTTCAAACAGAGGCTAGATGGCCATCTGACAGCAATGCTGATTCTGTGAATTTAGGCAGATCACGAGAAGGGAGGGCAGGAAGGGGTGGCCTCAAAGCTTAGTTCTCGTGGCCCTTTCTTACACGCCCAGGGAAATGCTGATCGCCACTTTGGGATCAGGAAGCAATTTTACTCCAGGCCAGTTTGGCCAGGGATCCTGGAGGGTTCCCCCCCTCTTCTGGGCATAGAGCAGGGGTCGCTTGGGGTGTGTGTGGGGGGAGGTATTTGTGCATTTCCTGCATTGTTCAGGGGGTTGGACTCGATGACCCTGGAGGTCCTTTCCAACTCTGTGATTCTATAAACAGATGCTCTACCACTGAGCCACAGCCCCTTCCTGACTCCCCATGTTTAATCTGGTTTGGCCCTAAGGGCCAAATTAATCCCCCCTCCCAACGCCACAATATGTTTTGCTTTTCAGGGGAAATGGCAGCTCCAGAGGGATCAGTTTAACTTGAGAGGGGGACTAGACCGCTGCGGCACCAAAGCCCTTATCTGGATTTGACCCGCTGGTGTCTACTTTGAGCCCTTTTTGAAGGGATGGGAGACCTGAAGTGAAGGGAGTCTTTTCCCATCCCGTGTACTTTGGCCCTCCATCTGAAGAGGGCTGTGGCGGATGAGACGTGGGGAGAAGCGTGTGGCTTGGTGGGCAAGCACAGACTTGGCACGCAGAAGGTCCCAGGCTCAGCTCCTGGGTGCCGTCCAGCAAGTGCAGAAAAAGACCCCCCCAAGCACCAAGAACACAGAGCATCACTTGCCCCAAACTGAGAATTCCTATGTGCACCTTATGACTAGTAGCCACTGATGGACCTCTGCTCCATATGTTTATCTAATTCCCTCTTGAAGCCATCCATGCTTGTAGCCGCCGCCACCTCCTGTGGCAGTGAATTCCATGTGTTAATCACTGTTTGGGTGAAGAAGGACTTCCTTTCATCCGTTCTAACCCGACTGCTCACCAATTTCATTGAGTGCCCACGAGTTCTTGTATGGTGAGAAAGGGAGAAAAGTACCTCTTTCTCTACCTGCTCTATCCCACGCATAATCTTATAAAGCGAGGCAGTCGCGCGGGCCCACCGTGTAAGGCAGCCTCCAATGCTGCTGCTTAGAAGAACGATTGTTGTCAGAAGGACCTTTGTCCTTTTCTCCCAGTGTTTTTTGGTGGTGCTCAGTTATCTCTGTCACACATTAACTGGATTTTTTGGCTTGTAAGCAAAAAGCAGGCCGCTCTGGCTTTGAGAGGGACCGAGTGACACTCTTAATCATTTATCGGTGTTTGGCTAACCCGAAAGTGAGCCAGGAATCTTCCTCTCGGAACTTCTTTTTTCCGATGACAGGTGTTTGGGGGGGCTGCACTGTGCAAGTGAATGGTGGCAGCAAGGCACTCTGCACATGCTCAGAGACTTCCCTTGTGGCTGTTACTTCATGTGAAAACAGGCTGCTTGGCTCCGTTTGGACTCAAAGCCCTTTTGACATGCTGAGTCTTTGTGGCCAGATCCGATGCGTGCTTTTTCAGAGGGATTCCGTTGTTAATGTTAATGTTGCTGGGTTTCTGCTCTTCGTCGTGATCCTGTCGTGGAAGGGGGGCGGGGAGAACTTGTAAAATGCTCTGTTGATACAAGGACGCCCCCTGAATTTGTGTTTCAGAGGGAAGCCTGTGAGCGGGTAGAGGGAAGTTGTGGCAAGAGGGAGTTTTGAGCTGAATCACTGGCAGTGCCATCCTAAACAGAGTTGTGCCCTTCTAGGCCCATTGGCTTCAAAGGCCTTATGAGGGTGTAACTCCGCTTAGGATTGGACTGCAAAAGGGTGTGTGACCGGGAAGTGAAAATAAACGACAAAGCACCAGAACATTTCTTATTTAGTTACTTCCTCTGTCTCTAATGTGGCTTATGTCGTTCTCCGTTCCTCCGTTTTATCCTCACAACAACCCTGCAAAGTAGGTTAGGCTGAGAGAGTGTGACTGATCTGGGATCACCCAGGAAGGCTTCCATGGCAGAGTGTGGATTCAAGCCTAGATCTCCCGACACTCTAACCGCAACACCACACTGACTCTCTCTTTGATTCTAGGAACAGAGGATTGCGCTGTCAGTGTGGTGAAGGCTGTTCTGTAGCCCTTCATTGAAAATCAGCCCCGAAACCTATTGGGCGTGCCCTTTCCTGGTTCACAGATGTACCGCACCATGCTTCTTCAAAGCACGAAGCAGTTGACAAAGAAAAAGGCCATAAAATAATGGCATCCTAATAAAACAACTAACCCCCCAACAAAACGAGAGTGCCCAAAGATATATCTCCCCATCAGTTACAGACTCCTAACTCCAGAATCACTTATTGTGCCTATAACAATACATCAGACCACCAATGCTCCCTCTAAGCTGTGGAGTCTCGTGACCCAAAATTCTACTTTGTGAGCTCCTGGCATTAAAGTTGTGAGCGAGCGATTTGGCCACTGCATAACTTAGTTTGCTCAGGAGCCATCCTTCCTGAGCTAAAACAAAAATGTGTGAGCCGGAGGCTAAAAAACTGTGAGCTAACTCACACTAACTCAGCTTAGAGGGAACACTGCAGACCACTGGTGGGCTTCTAAAAGCTTTCCTTAATTTCCCAAACCTCTCCAGAGAAGGTGATTGATTCACCTCTTCTGGGCAAACAATTCCCAAGACTGGGGCTGCCACAGAGAAGGCCATGGGTCACACTGAGGTCAAGCATACCTCCTGAAAGGAGTGGACCTCTGGCAGAAGATGTTGCGCCAACCTAAGCCAGCCGAGGGGATATCTTGTAGGGAGAAGCGCTCTTTCAGTGACACGCTGCCAGTTTGTGAAGGGTTTTGGTTGGAGCTTAAAACCCACCCTGTGAATTGTGCCTATAAATGGTCAGCATTGCCAGGTCTTTCTGAAATGGTGTTTTGTGTGTGCAGCATCCCCAAACAAGTGGCAGGCTGCTGCATTGTGCACAAGCAGAAGATGTGGCGTTATCTACAGGGCAGCCCCTCGTCAAGCACCCTGGTGTGGTTTTCCCTTTAGCTGGAGAAGAGTGCAGGGCGCCAAAGGCAGGTAGGAGGCCAGGCCCAACCCTGTTGTAAGCCAGGACCCTCTTGCTCCAGCCTGAGCAGGCCGCCAATCCCTTCCCCTGTGTTCGCCTGCAGCACCTACACTGTGCATCGGCCACCTGTGTCCAAAGGAGAAATAGGATCTGCCACCCTCTCCTCCTTGCGCCTTCCTGCCAGAGTCAGTGTTCACTGGTTCACAGGGGGTGGAAACGAGATCTGAGAACGTGGCACCGAAAAGAAATGTCTTTGTGTTTCCTCAGGGGATCCCCAGAGGCGAGAGGAAGCGGAGCGCCAGCACCAGGAGCTGTCTTTGCAAGCAGGAGGATGCGATGACTTTGCTACTCTCCTGCATATCTTTGAATGCTGCAAATCGAGGTACTGGGCTGGCAACTAAATGGGCAGGGTGTAAAATCTGCTGGATGAGAGTTTAATGCCTTAAGGCTCCAGGGGTTGTGAACTGGGGCTCTAGCCAGGAGATCCTGCCTCATAAGAAGAGCCCTGCTGGAACAGACCAGTGGTCCATCTGGTCCAGCATACTGTCTCACACAGTGGCCCACCAGTTCCTCTGGACATCCCTCAACAGGGCACGGAGGCCTTCCCCTGATGTTGCCTCCTGGCTTTGGGATTCAGAGGCTTAGTGCCTCTGAACATGGTGGTTCCCCTTAGCTACCATGGCTAGTAGCCACTGATAGACTTATCCTCCATGAATCTATCTAACCCTCTTTTAAAGCTGCTGCTTATTCCTTTGGCAGTGAATTCCACATTTTAATCTGTTTGTAAAGTAGTATTTCCTTTTGCCTATCCTGAACCTACTGCCCATCAGTTTCATTGGATGCCTTCCTTGGGTTTGACTTCTGGATGAGGGTTGGGGGCTACACTTTTGGGGCACTGCTGCAGCTATCGGGGTCAGGAGTCAATAGGCTTTCTTCTTGTCCTGTGAACCTGCTGACTGTGGCTTAGTTCCAGTACTGACATGTGGCATTAGCTGCCCTATGGCATCCATAAGCATAGATCACTTTATATGGGGGTCGTTGGACAAATTCTTTTGGGCCACTGCTGCAGCTATCGGGGGCAGGAGTCAATAGGCTTTCCTCTTGTCTTGTGAACCTGCTGACTGTGGCTTAGCTCCAGTACTGACATGTGGCGTTAGCTGCCCTATGGCATCCATAAGCATAGATCACTTTATATGGGGGTCGTTGGACAAATTCATGGAGTCATTTGTTGACAATCATTAGACATCCGAGCATAAGTGGAACCTCCACATTCAGAGGCCGTGTACCTGCAGATACCACTTGCAGTGTGGGAAAGGGCCCAAACCAGGGAGTAACATTGTCATCATGTCTCACTTGGCAACCTGGGACAGGGTCCTCTTCTGAGACCCATTTAGGGCTTTGACTGAAATTGTGCCTATATGATAAAGCCCAGGACATAGAATTGCAAACCAAGGCTCCCCAGGTAGCCATTAGGCAGTGGAGAAACCCATTACCAGTGTATTTAAAAGTGCCTGTCACTTTTCACCTGTGAAAACAGTGGGAGAAGAGCTGGGAGGGAAGTACTTTAAATAGCACGTGTGAACTTGGACTTGAGTTCTAGTTAGGAGAACCTGTATAAAGAGAAGAAGAAGAAGAGGAGATTGGATTTATACCCCGCCCTTCACTACCCAAAGGAGTCTCAGAGTGGCTTACAAACTCCTTTCCCTCCCCCTCCCCACAACAGACACCCTGTGAGGTAGGTGGGGCTGAGAGAGCTCTGACAGTAACTGCTCTTTTTCTAGAACTGTTCTTATAAGAACTATGGCTTGCCCAAGGTCATCCAGCCAGGTGCGAGTGGAGGAGTGGGGAATCAAACCCGGTTCTCCCAGATTAGAGTCCGCGCACTTAACCACTACACCAAACTGGCTCTCGGAGAGGACTTCTTACTCCCAATTATTTTATTTCAAAACTGCCATGAAACCCTTTCTAGTGTTACCTGGTGCACCATTCACAACAGCAGAGTCCAGGCTAGAAGCTTGTGCATCTGTCCCATGGGATTAAAAGTTAGCGCAGTCACTCTCATCTAAGGCCCAATTGTAGTTTCTGGCTCTCTGACATCAGGTGGTCTTCAGAGTCCAACCAAAGCGCTCGGTTCGCTGGAGGCCTCCAAAATGTGACGCAACTTACTCCAGACTCTCCCCTCCCATCTGGTTTCTGAAAACTGAGCACAGGCCTCTTCGCTTAACCAGTTACCGCATTCTGATATCAGGCCTTAAAAGAGACACAGATAGAGTAATGGCAAACACCTGCAGGCTGAAGCAGGTCCATTATTATTCGTGTTAACCCTTGGTGAAACTAGGGTGCCTTTGCCTCACACTGGCTTGAACCGATTTTTTAAAAAAGCTTGACACAATTGCTCTCGTGGTGCTCTTGATTTTCCTGTTCTTCCGGCTTTTCTGGAGCAGCGGCTCAAGGCTTTGCGGTTCCTGATGTAGCACCCTTTGATCTGTCTTTGAAAACCCGGCCTTCCTTCTGAACACACCTACTCCCCCTGAATAGACGTCTCTGGCTCCACAAATCTTCCTGTCCAGCGGGGACACCCTGTAGCTTTAGGGATCAGCAGCTGGCAGTGTCTGAGCCAAGAACAGCCCGGTAAACCAACCCTGCTCCCCTCGCAGGGCCACTGCCGGCTTCAATTTTCTCTTTTCCTTTACTCCCCCCCCCCTCAGGGGTGCAAGGGGCAAAGCTGCTTTCTTTAAAACGGCAAAGGAGGGAGGATGGAGCCCTGACCTGGATAGTCCAGGGTGTCTGGATCTCGTCAGATCCGAGAAGCTAAGCAGGGGTTGATCCTGGCAAGTATTTGGACGGGAGACCTCCAAGGAATACCAGTGGCGTGCTGGCCAGCCACCTCTGAGCGTCTCTTGCCTTGAAAACCACATGGGCTCACCATAAGTCAGCAGTGCATTGCAAGCAGTTGCTGCCTTGAAGGTTTTCCGCTTTAAAGGACAGCTCCGTAATCTTTTGCATATCCCTTTGGCTCCCACCCAGCAAATCCCCTTCAAGTTGGTGTCGGGAAAACTGGATCCACTGGAGAGCGGTGAAACTAGCATTCAGTGTGGAACAGCAGCTTCGGGAGATTGCCGGTAAACTTAAGCAGGTGAGGAAACATTTGCCCTCGGTGAAGGTTGCGGTGTTTGTACTTTAGCCCATGCCAAAGGATGTTATAGCCAGGGCTATTAAAAAAAAAACAAAAACCCAGGTCTCCAAGGTGCCCCCCTCTCAACTCTTTATTTGAACCGCGTGCTTCTCGAGTATGGTGGTCTATGGGTGTCTCTTCAGTGGCATTGCTCTGGTGTTAGGGTGGGAAGAGATCTGGGTTCAGATCTCCACATGGGCACGAAGCTCACCGGGTGGTCTCAGGCCAGTTGCTCTTAAGAAAACATAAGAACATAAGAGAAGCCAATGTTGGATCAGGCCAATGGCCCATCCAGTCCGACACTCTGTCACACAGTGACTAAAAATACCAGGTGCCATCAGGAGGTCCAGCAGTGGGGCCAGGACACTAAGAGCCCTCCCACTGTTGACCCCCCCCCCCAAGCACCAAGAAGACAGAGCATCCCTTGCCCCAGACCGAGAGTTCCTATCTATACCTTGTGGCTAATATCCACCGATGGACCTCTGCTCCATATGCTTATCTAATTCCCTCTTGCAGCCATCTATGTTTGTAGTTGCCACCACCTCCTGTGGCAGTGAATTCCTGTGGCATGCTCTTCATGAATCAAGCCTACCTCACAGGGTTATCATAAGGTTAAAATGGAGAAGGGGAGAACCATGGTTCTCTCTTTGAGCTCCTTTTAGAAGGCGCATGGTATAATAACAGAGGGAGAGATAAGAGCTTTTGGGGCTTAAGGTGGTGGGCAGTTATTACAGTGGGGTTGGATGTGGTAATGACCACTAGTCTAGATCCGGATGAGACACGTTCATGGACCCTGTCAGTGGCTACGGGTTGCCCTGACCTGGATAGCCCAGGCAGTCCCATCTTGTCACACCTTGAAAGTGAAGTAGGTCAATATTTGGACGGGAAAACACCAAGGAATTCCAGGGTCGCTATATAGAGACAGACCACCTCTGAACCTCTTTTGCCTTGAAACTCCTACAGGTCGCCATAAGTTGGTTGTGACTAGACAACAACAACAAATCAGTGCTGACTTAGTATTAGTTCATGGTGTTTGTTTAAAAGGGTGAACGATTTGGCTACTGCATGAACTTAGTTTGCTCTGGAGCCATCCTTCCTGAGCTAAGACAGAAATGTGTGAGCCGAAGGCTAAAAGAACTGTGAGCTACCTCACACTAACTCGGCTTAGAGGAAACACTGCCTCCAGGCCCCCAGTAGGGGTCAATCACCAGAGGTCGCCATGATTTCCAGGGGCACACACACTAATGTGCATGCATAAAAAATACAAAAAAATGGCTGTGAGTCATGGCAGCTAGATGGAACTTCCATGTTCCGATGCAGTCTACCTCTGAGCTCCAGCTGCTTGGGATTAACAATGGGCAAACACCATGGGCCTCATGCTCTTCTTGGGAATTCTACAAGCGTCAGGGTGGCCACTCTTGGAGACAGAAGCCTCGTCTAAATGGGCCCTTGTTGAGATCCAGCACAGCCAGGTTGGTGTAGTGGTTAGGTGTGCAGACTCTAATATGGGAAGAAGAAGAAGAAGAGATTGGATTTATACCCCGCCCTTCACTACCCAAAGGTGTCTCAGAGTGGCTTACAAACTCTTTTCCCTTCCCTCCCCACAACAGACACCCTGTGAGGTAGGTGGGGCTGAGAGAGCTCTTGACAGAAACGGCTCTTTTTCAAGAACAGCTCTTATCAGAACTATGGCTTGCCCAAGGTCATGCAGCCAGGTGCAAGTGGAGGAGTGGGGAATCAAACCCGGTTTTCCCAGATTAGAGTCCGCGCACTTAACCACTACACCGAACTGGGTTTGATTACCCACTCCTCCACTTGCACCTGCTGGATGACCTTGGGCAAGCCATAGTTCTGGCACAGCCGTTCTTGAAAAACAGCAGCTTCTGTCAGAGCTCTCTCAGCCCCACCTACCTCACAGAGTGTCTGTTGTGGGGAGGGGAAGGAAAAGGAGTTTGTAAGCCACTCTGAGACTCCTTTGGGTAGTGAAGGGTGGGGTATAAATCCAGTCTCCTCCTCCTCTTCTCTTTATACAGGTTCTTTTTAATTTTTTTAAAAATTCAGTAACCCACACATTCTTTTCATAGCTGCCAGACTTCCCAAGAGAACATTTTGACGGCGCCAGAACTGAGCTCCTGAGACGATGCCTTTGTGCCGGCTATTTTGCCAACGTTGCCCGAAGGTAAGGGCACATCACTCGCAGGACAACAGTGCCCAGGTGGGAGTGGTCGGTCAACAGGTGTTGGTCACGCTTTTAGGTTGGGATGCAAGCAGGCCTGTAACGTCACTGTCTCCCTTTGCATCTCCCTCTAGGTCCGTAGGAAAGTCGTTCTGCACCATGGATGGCCACGGCAGTATAGTCCACATTCACCCTTCGTCGGTGGTAAGATACTGCCTTCTGTTAATAGCTGAGGTTGAATGGCTGGCCTTTTTAGCAGGAGAGAAAAAGCATTGAGCACACTTGTTGCACTCTTTGACTTCTTATCCAACAGGGATCTTAACTTCGGGGGGGGGGGCAGAACTCAGTGGTCTAGCACCTGCTTTGCATCCATAAGGTCCCCGGTTCAATCCCTGGCACCTCTCTGCAGTGTAGAGCAGCAGTCTTCAAACTGTGTTCTGCTGGGACTGGAACAGGGGCCCCTAATGTGGTGCCTGGGGACACCGGGGTGCTCACTGACTCCTTTTCTAGCAAGTGGGTGGGGCCAGGTGCATTGAAGAACCAATTGTCTGTGCTGATTCAAAGCAGACATTTCTTTGGCAGCAGCTGTCATCAGAGCACCAAAATCTTCACTTTGTGACTGAACATAACTTGTTGTGTGAAAGGCAGGAAATGAACAATAAGTTCATTTTTAAAAGGATCCTGTTAAGCAGAGCTTTGGCTTGAAGCATTGAACAGATACTGTTAGATTCAGTTGGGTAGCCCCCAGGGCTTAACAGAGATACGGGATTCTTATCGCACAACACATGCTAAGTCACTCAGTTCTCGCTTATAGGCAGAATTAAACTTTGTTGGTCTTAAAGGTGCCAGTGGACTCAAACTTAGTTCTCACATCTGTTGGTTAACTCTTTTATTATCTGTATGCCAATTGGCTGCTATGCACACAGGTCTTATTGAATGCATTATTCCAATCTTAGCTGTATTTATTGCTCAGTTATCTTGACTTTAATTAGCCCTTCCTGGCAAATAACCCCTCCCCCTCTATCTATATGTAACGCTTGAGGAAACCTGTTTCAATGTATCTAAGAGGTGTGCATCTACACATGCTAAGTCTCTCAGTTCTTGCTTTTACCCATAATTGAACTTTGTTGGTCTTGGAGGTGCCATTGGACTCAAGCTCAGTTCTCACATGTTTGTTAACTCTTGTATTTGTGAAGGTTGAAGGGTTCAAAGAAGACACGAGACAAACATCTGCAGAAGCTGTCTGAAACTCTCTCACTCCGCAGCCTTTTTATTAAGAATCGCTTCCCCCCTTCCCCCCCTTCCATGCATATGGAAAGTTACAAGCACTACTACTGTGAGCTATAACAACAGGAATGTGTTGTGCAGACAGCCTCACTGTCTTATCTCTCCCGACTCTCTGCCAAGTATATCTTCTCACGATGAGCTCATCGCTCAGCAGATATTCACCTTGTGCACCCTGCACTCTGGTTCCCAATTTCCCTACGGGAGCAGTGAACTCCGGGCTTGCCTCACAGAGAAAACTGTCCCTACATATTTGTATGCTAATTTGCTGCTATTCACAGTTCTTACCAACCACTTTAATCAAATCTCAGCTATAATCACACACTGATGCATCTTGACTCTAACTTGCCCTTCCTGGCACAGTTACTGATGCATCTTGACTCTAACTAGCCCTTCCTGGCAACTACCCCCCCACCTATATGTAATGGTTGAGGACATCTTGTTTCACTGTATCTGATGAAGTGAAGTGTGCATGCACACGAAAGCTTATACCTTGAATAAAACTTTGTTGGTCTTAAAGGTGCCACTGGATTCAGATTTTGTTCAGTTACTGTTAGAGTTATGCCTAACTTTACTCTCTGACATGTGGTTGGCTCTGCTGTTGTGGCAGCCATTTTGGGGTATGCCCACCATCCCATGTAAGAATTCCAAAGGTGCCCACTGGCTCAAAAACCTTGCGGACCCCTGAACTGGAGGGTTTCTTGGAAGCTGATCATGGGTTCAGTTTGGTGTAGTGGTTAAGTGTGTGGACTCTAAGCTGGGAGAACCGGGTTTGATCCCCCACTCCTCCACTTGCACCTGGCTGGATGGCCTTGGGCAAGCCGTAGTTCTGATAAGAGCTGTTCTAGAAAAAGAGCAGTTTCTGTCAGAGCTCTCTCAGCCTCACCTACCTCACAGGGTATCTGTTGTGGGGAGGGGAAGGAAAGGAGTTTGTAAGCAGCTCTGAGACACCTTTGGGTAGTGAAGGGTGGGGTATAAATCCAATCTCTTCTTCTTCTTCATTGACTGCCGTCAGTCGTGGTGGACAACTTTCCCTGAATGGCAGTAGGCCCTACTGTTGCACATCTTGACTGTGCAGGGTATGGAAGGTGGGAGCCATTCTGAGTCATACTTTCCGTTCGAGAGGGGCAACAGTGAGCCTCAGCAGTCTTGGCCAGTGCTCCACAGGAGCTGAAGGCGTATCCTGGAACTTGTCCCAGAATCCTTTGCAGCACACAGCGATACCATGGGAGACATGCAAAGATTCCTTGATAGCCAAGTACGTGTGGATCCTTTGGAAGTCTGGAGACCACTAGCATAGAGTAGAACACATGGCCCTACATAAGGCGGTGCGATTCTCAGCGTGGCACACCTTTTTGCATCTCGCTGTCCAGATCTTCTGCCGAGTCAACAGCCTGACGGTTTTCAATATGTGTTGTAATTTTTTTAAGCTCCACGATCAGGAGGCCCAGCTGGAGTGGCTCATCTTCCACGACGTCTTTGTGACCTCCAAGGTGTACGTGAGGACGGTGTGTCCTGTCCGCTACGAGTGGGTCCAGGACCTCCTGCCCAGGCTTCACCAAATCGACGCTTACGAGCTGAGCAGCGTGGCGCGGGAGGAAGTGACCGAGGACGAGCTGGCCCACTGGAGGCGGAAAGAGGACCTCGCGAGGCAAAACGGTGAGTGAAGCAAGCTGGGACTTCCATCACCCCAGTGTCTAGGAGTCAACTGGCCTGTCTTCCTTTGCATGACAAAAAAAGCAAAGCAAAGCCTGGCTCCGTACCGACAACTGCACATGTCCCTGCTGAGGAACTCTCCGGCAGTGCAGGAAAATATGGTTTCGCAAGTTAACGAAAAGAAAAAAAGGAGGAGACCTTTTCAAAAATGGCCTGATAGTGATTCAGCATGCCTCAGAAGGGCTGGAATCTTGAAAGTAGCTGAGAGTCACTTGTAAGAGAAAAGAGGGGGAAGAAGAAATGTACTTGCTTTAGATATCTGTTGGTCCAGGCTAGCCCAGTCTCATCAGCTCTCAGAAGCTATGCAGGAGTGGCCCTGTTTAGTGCTTGGATGGGAGACCACCCAGGAAGTCTAGGTTTTCCTATGCCAAGGCAGGCAATGGCAGGCCATCTCTGCTCATATCTTGCCTTGAAAACCCTACGGAGCCAACGTAAGTCAGCTGCTGCTTGATGGCACCTTCCTGTATTTTGTCCTCAAAACCACCTTGTGAGGTAGGTCAGGCTGAGGGAGGGAGATTGGCCCAAGGTCACCTAGTGAACTTCCATAGCAGAGTGAGGATTTGAATCTGGATCTCCCAGATTCTGTGCCACCATGCCATATCATATGACCCCTACACAACGTGGGCTCTCTCCACGCTTAATCTCCTCATGCCCCAAGAGCTTAGATAATCCTGGAAGGGGGAATTTCCAAAAAAATTGGCATACAGTTTTGAAGAATTGAAGGATTTTTCCTCAAGAAAAGAACAAATTTAAAAATTGAAGTTTCCCGTGAATGCTCAGTACCCACCGACAGAAGGGCCTACCCGGTGCCTGTTTCTCTGTTTTTGTTTTTTTGTTGCCAGAGAAGGCGCATGGATACTAGGCATGTGTCAGTGTGAACGAGGCCTGCTTCTTAGCTGGGTTCAGATTCACTCTCGGGAAGATAAGTGTAAGGGTGAAACCTGTCTTCTGCCTCCTCTCACTTCTCTCCTAAAGAAACCCGTTGGCATAAGGGAAGGGGAATGGAGGAGAGGCTCACGGCTACCCACCCACCAACTCACACTTCTAAAGGGCAGGGGTCATTTCATAGAAAAAGAGGTGCAGGAGCTCAATAACTCATTAGCATAACTCATTTGCATATGCCACACCCCCTGACATCACCAGAAGCGTGTCAGAAGGCAACACCCACCGCTCATGATCTACTGGACTGTTTTGGATTGCTAGCTATTGGGGGGGGGGGAATGTGCAGATCTGTCCTCGCAGAGGAGGGAGAGCTTGTACCTGAATAAAACTTGGTCTTAAAGGTGCCACTGGACTGTTTTGGACCGGGGGGGGGGAGCTCTGCAACTTACCTGGCTGCTTCTTGCTCTGACGGAGGGCTGCTGGGAGCAGGGGGTGGGGCTTGTTGCATGTGCCCGCCCCCTGGGCTCTCTGCTCCTGTGCGCTCCTGCAGGAAATGACCCCTGCTAAATGGTATCACTAAAACAAAGTGACGCAGTTCCAAGGCAAGCCTGGAATGAAAATGGAGACTGGAATGTAGTAGGATCATGAGGGCTTGAGTGAACTGTCAGAAGCTGGCTGAAGCAATCCGAATGCTGTAGCTCCACAGGAAGTGGTGAGACCTGGACCCAGAGAGGAAGAATGCCGGGGAGGAGAAGTCTGGGAAGGGGCTGGGGGAGGGGAGAGGTGTCCTCGGTCCCCTCTGCTCCTCTGGTCTTGCTTGGGGTAGGTGGAGGGGAAGCATGAAGCCACAACTGTATGACAAAAAGTTTGACTTTCTAAACGCAGTTGCTATGTTTTGTGGTATTGACTGTTGATATTGGGGGGCGGGTCTCTTGCCTCTAGAAAGCGCGACAAGCAAATCTGGGACGAAGATGGAGAGAAGAAACGACGATCAGTCAATACTGGATGCTCGCACACGGTACCTGGAGAGGAAGCGACAGAGAATGCAGGAATCAGGCACCCCTTGGAAGGAAACTAGCTAGCAGTCTCTGGGTCCTGGTTGGTGTGCTCAGGATAGGAACCCAGCAGTTAAAAAACCTAAATGACAGTGCTTGTCATCGGATTTCCCCATGGATGTGGGTGAATGTGTGCTGTCCTCCTCTTCTTCCTCCTGTTGGGCACAGAGCCAGGTTAGGAGGTGGCTTGGAGAAGTGGGTGGTACCTGCTGTCGGGTGACTTGGCTTTCCTTGAACAGGATTGTCCCGTGATTGAGACATCTCTGCAGGGGTTCCTCTGACTGAATGCTGCAGAATAGGGGGCAGACAGCTGCATGCGTGGGAGGCAGAAGCAGCGCTGCTAAAGGTTTAGAGAGAGGAAGCCATGACACAGGCAAATTTGCTTTGCACACATGCATGGGAAATGAAGCGAAATAACGGCCTGTGGGTAGAAAGTCACGTTTTGGAAGACCTCTCTTTGTAAACTCCCTGCTAGTAGAAAAGCAGCTCAGCAAGCAAAGGTGTGTGTGTGGGGGGAGTAGAACTGTTCTTCCTCCTGTGCTTTCTGTTTGCATGGAGTTTCTTATGCGAAGGAACATTCAGATCCTGGAATCTCCCACCTGCAGTCTGAAGTGGTGTGACCCATTCTGCCATCTCATTCTCTTGCATGTGTGAATCAGGCTAGAGCCATCTCCTGATCTTGAGGGGGACAGTGGAGCTATGGCACTATATATAGGATGGGAAGTCTGTGAACCTGCACATCCCTGAAGGTTCTGAGGGCTGAGGCTGGCCAGGTTGAAGTAAACTTTGCTGTGTCCACCCCTTTGTCCTTATGGGACAGGCTAGGCCCTAAGGCACTCAGTGAACTCCAAAGATACCTAAAAACATCTTGCAGTCGCTGCCCCAAACAAAATGAGTTCCACCTGTCATCACCGTCCCTCTAACTGTGTGTGACTCTGCAGGTTGTTGTTCTAGAAGAGGGCCCTGAAATACCAATATAAGAATGTTCAGTCTTTTCAAAAAAGTAGTCCCCTTCTGGAATATATGGCCGGCTTCTCCTGTGATTAGGTGAGAGAGTTGCATAAACAAACCCTGATGTATTTTGTAACTTCAAATCAGTTACTTTTAAAAGTATGTATTTTAATACTGATAGTTGTTTCTATATTATACATCTGTGGATGTTTCCTTGGAGGAAGCATGACATGCTGCTACATTACCTTCTTGGTGGTCTTTCTTCATGGTGCTAGGGTGTGTGACACACCCCATCAAGTACTCTTGAACTGAATATTCCCTCTGTCTTAAAAATGGATGGGTTTTGGGGTTTTTTTGAGATTTGCTACAAAGATCTGGCAGCTCAACCTGAGCTTTTTGTTTGCGTTACTCATGTAGCGAATGCTTCTGGGAGGGGCTGAGACCAGTCTTGGCTGACCCCCAAAGCTGGCTCCAGAATTTAAAAGAATTATTAATGGGGTGCCTCTTTGACCTGCTGTGCCAAGCCAGAGTTCTCGCAGGCCCCTTATCTTGGCTGCCTGAAGGTTTGTTTGGGTTAGTAAATCCACAAGCAGGGCTGTGGCTAATGTAACTTTGTCACCTGCTAGAGCTAGCCCAGTTGTCTACTAACAGGTTGTCCCTTGACAATCATACCAAGTTCACAGCTTTTTCTGTTTTCCGTTGAAGTTACTGTAAATATTCAGCAAATGCTTGGAGACTTCATTCCCCTTTTTAATCTGTATAGCACACAAGGTCTGTACGAAGAGGATCCAGAAATTTAGTTGGCTACATAAGTGGTGCATCATAGTGATGCTTCTGTTGTGATGTAGGTTAGAAACATAGGATAGATACATAAACAGTCTTAGACAAATGAATGTTATAACCATGTATTTCAAAGAATATCCAGAGGAGCTTATATCCAATTCAGTTTTTTTCCATGCAACTACTTTTTTTAAGTTAAAAAGTCCTACAGTATTTATTTTAACATCTGTTCAGATTTGGGGTTGTTATTTTATTATGGTTTAACTGAAAATGTTTTTAACTCTATTGTAAGCCACCTTGAATGACAAGGAAAGTTGGAATGTAAATATTGTAATAAATAAAAATAAGCAAACATAAATTGTAGTAAAACACTGAGCAATAAAATAGTAAGCATATTAAATGAATATCACATGAGTAAATTTGGTATATATTTACATGCAACAGTATCTGCTTAGGTTCCTCATTTCTTAACCTCTGACCCTCATATTTAAGTCCAGATTGTAAGCCCTTTGGGTTAGACAGCTGTCTCATTTTGTTGTTGCTGTACATACTTGCTCTGTATACTGGAGGAGCTACCGTAAATGATAAACAATGCATTTAAAAATGATGTCACAAAACTAAAAACATCCAGCATTATTAGCAAGATGCCAGGCCTAAAAATCTGAGAACAAAAATTAAACAGATCTGTCTCTCCAGTGAGTGTATTTCATCTGGCCTTTTACAGCCACACCCTTTGCACCCTTACTAAGGAGTAAGTCCAGCTGTTTTCAAAGGGATTGGAAACCTGAGCTGAGATATGAAAATGTCCTATTGAGTGCAATGGATTTTATTTTCAAGGAACTTGGTTTAGCTGAATACTTTTTCATTCTCTAGGAGACACAAAATATCAAGAAGCTGAATATCTCTGTGTGTAGAATCACATTTTAAAAATTAAATGCACCTGCTGATGTGACCTTGGGTCAGTCACAAGCTCTGGCACAGCTGTCCTTGAAAAAGAGCTGTTTGTGTCAGAGTTCTCTCAGCCCCACCCACCTCACAGGGTGTCTGTTGTGGGGAGGGGGAGGGAAAGGAGTTTGTAAGCCGCTCTGAGACTCCAAGTGAAGGGCGGGGTATAAATCCAATCTCTTCTTCTTCTGATGCTTTTAAGTCCCCCCCCCCCAATTGTAGTATCTTTTGCAAATAAATGCAGTTGAGTTCCCAGAAGCCTCTTTGGAGACAGTGATGAGGGTCTGGGTGGGGGATTCATACCCTTTGCAGTTCCAGAAGTTGAGGCCAAACCACCAATTAGCTATCTGTGTGCTCACTGCTGGAAACTCAAGGCTGCGTTAGACAACAAGACTTTTGCTCTATTCAGCAAGGCAGTTCTTATCAGAAAAATTCAGGTGGGTAGCCGTGTTGGTCTGAAGCAGCATGAAAGGTTACACCTCAAATAAAAAAAAATGTGAAAAATAAAACTTTGTTGGTCTTAAAGGTGCCACTGGACTCAAACTTTGTTCTGCAGTTCTTACCAGTTATAAAAATTAAACCTACATGGTCAGAGGCACTGTGATAATTTCTGTCATGACCTGGCCTGCCATAGTGGCTGTACTTTTAATCCCATTAGCCATGGTGGGAACAACCCTCCAGTGCTCAGAGGCGGTGTACCTGAGTAGTAGGTGGATGGCTGGAAAGGGGAGGATGATGTATTACTCTACTGGTGAGTTTCCCTAGGCTGTCAATCCAAGGTTATATCCTCAAGGTCACTCGGCCTTGCCGTGCCACCGCGGGGTTTCGAACCTGCCACGCGAGCATGTTATGTATTTCCCTTTAAGCGGGCCGCGTTAACGCGCTCGGCCGCAGGGTCCCCGTCCAAATCCCCCGAAAGGAGGGGCCAGGTGGACTTCCTTCGCAGGGAAACCTTCCCCTCGTCCTATCATGTGACACGGGGACCGGCGCCCAGGTAGGGAGGGGAGTCCGGAACGGAAGTGACGTCACCCCACCCAGGTCGCATGATGTGGCAAAAAAAAAGGAGAAGGGCCTGAGCGCGGATGGAGGCGGGGACTGTAAAAGGAGAGTAAAGTCCCGTTCCGCTGAAGTATCCTTCCGCCGCTCCCATTGACAACCACACGGCGCTACTTCTCTGCATGCGTTCGCCTTTGCGCGCGATCCCTCCGCTGCCGCCGCGCTTATTCGGCGGCAGGTGAGGCGGCGGAAGGGGCTATTTAGCGCGCGGCCCTGTGAGGCGAGGGAGGACGCGGTATCCTTCCGCCGAGCGGGGGCTGTTTCCGGATTGCTCTGCCGGGGCCTCCCGCCGTCTCTTCCTCCCCCGCCATTAAGAGGCTCCCTCCTTCCCTCTCCCGCGGCCTCCGTCACCGGCTGCCCGGCGTCCGTCTCGCAGGCTCCGTCCTTCTCGCTTTCTTTTTTCCCCCCCTTCTGACTCGGAGAGGAAAAGCTCCCCGACCCCCGACGTCGGGCTGGAGCCGCCAAACCCCAACAACGCCTCCGGCGCCATGGCTCAAATCCTGCCCATCCGGTTCCAGGAGCATCTCCAGGTGAGGCCGGGGGGGGGGAGCAGCGGC
>NW_015175984.1:93717-95269 GCF_001447785.1 Gekko japonicus
GGGGGGGGCCTTGGCCGGGCAGGCGAGTGGGGCCGACAGGGGAGGCTTTGGGCGGGCAGGGCTTGGACGGCCTGTGCGAGGCGGGGAGGAGGCACCTGAGCGAGGGTGAGGCAGGTGTGTGGGTGGGGAGGCTGAAGGTTTGAGAGGAGGAGGGAAGGGGAAAGAAGGGGGAGGGGAAGGCTGTTGGGGGGTGTTTGGGAGCAGGGTTTGAAGTGGGGGTGGAAGGAGCTGTGAGGACAGCCCCTGGCTGTCTGGGCGTGTGTACTTGGGGACATTGTGGGGAGAGGTGCCGTGGGAGCTGGGAAGGAGTGTCTGGAGTGGTGACTTGGAAGGGTGGGGAGCCCCGTGTGATGGGGAGGGTATTGCAGAAAGGGAAGGGGTGAAACTGTAGCAGTGGCCTTGGGGGAGAGGGCAGGGTCGCTGACAAGCTCAGAAAAGACAAAAAAAAAAGGACTGGGGGGTCACAGTTAGGATGGGTGGTTGTGTTTCTGGAGTAACTCTGCCTTATCCTGGAAGAAACAGTGGCACCTGAGAGAAAAGGTAGTAATTAGGGTTTGGTAGTGGTAATCTAACCAAGTCTAGTTTTTGTTCTGTTTTTTTAAATGAGGGGTCTGGTTGCCTGGCAGGATGGGGGAAGGTACCGAGAGGAATTGTTCTGGAATGGAGTGGGGGGGGGGAGAAGCATATATGTATTAATGTGATGGGAGTAATATGGTTGGGCCCTGAGGAGAGCAAATGAATATGGAGGACTTCTAGTGGGGAGGTCAGCAAAGCTGGCTTGTCACTTGTGACAGCTGTTGGCAGGGAGTTGTGCTGGAAGGTTTTTGGTGACCAGAATGGAGGGAGGGGGATTTATGGGCTGAGAGGGGGGCTGCCCCTGTGTAGTCCCTTACTTAGGCTTGCTGGGGGGGGGGGGGGTGGGGGGGGGGGTTTGCAGGAGCTGGGGACTTGGATAGAGAAGGGCAAAGGCAAAAGGAATACAAGCAGAAAGGGAGAGATTGGAGCTGGGAGTTTATCTGCCTTGGGCACTACGGTGTTTGGCCTGCTTGGTCCCCCAAGTGCTGCTCATGTGACAGCAGATGGTGGGAAGCTGCAAAGGGATTAACAGGAGAGTGGTATGGGGGGAGGCTGCTCAGGAGGCATCTAGACAATGCTGGTTGAGTTTAATGGGGTTTAATAGGTGGGTTTATGGTGTTATTATTCAGAACTACAGGCAACTGCTGAGAGAAATGCGAATCAGATGTGATAGTGTGATGAGTAAGATAATGTCTGTTCACCTAAAAAGCTGCAAAAAATGGGGTGGTGGTGCTGGCAGCAATTGAGGAGTAAATTGAGGGGAGTAAAATTGAGGTGATAGGGCTACTTAAGATGTAAGTACAGCAGTGAGGCTCCCTAATGCATCTGTCATGAGAGCTGAAGAGGCGGTATGGATTTTTGAGTGGGTGTGCTTGGGGGTGAAGTCTCTGGTGGATGTGTACACAAGCACAGCTTGCCTTAAAGTCATGTCCCCATTGCAGCTGGAAACTGCTGCCAGAGTTTCTGAAATAGGAAG
>NW_015175984.1:95287-173993 GCF_001447785.1 Gekko japonicus
TCTGACCCGCTAAAATGTCAGTGCCCTTCAGGGGAGAGCTGAACTACCTCTGGAGAACTACCTCAGACATCTAGCGTGCATTGTCAGAGGTGGCTCTGAGACTCCCTTGGGTAGTGAAGGGCGGGGTATAAATCCAATCTCCTCTTCTTCTTTTCTTTCAAAGCTGCTGCTGCCTTTGCAAGGGGGGGGGAGTGGTGCTTCCTTGAGTTAAGCAGCTGCTTCCTCGCCAACACACTTGTGTGTAAAGATGTCTCTGGGGTGGTGTATCTTCTAATGTGTCTTGACAGTTTGCCTCCTGACACCTTGAACACTTACAGTTTTAGTACTGGAACTTCCGGTATCAACTCGGTGACTTCATTAGATTTCTTCTTTTCCTGTACTTTGTCCCTCCCTGCCCCCTCCGTCTGATCCGGGATCCAACCAGTTTTTAATGTTGAGGTTAGGAATCTTAGGTAGTAAAATGCCCTTTTCAATTCATACCATTTCCACTTCACAAGAGAATGTTCAAGCTTTATTGTGTGGTTGAGACTAGATCTCTGCCTCCTCCAGCACCTGTCAGAAGGTGTGGTGCCATTAAGAAGGGTGAGCTGGGGAAGGGTTCTCTTCTAAACTTGTCTTAAGCCGCCTTAGTCTTCAACAAAGCAGAATCACCAAACTTCTGTCTCTCAAGCCTAAGTCCCCTTCAAAATGGACAGAAATAACTACTTGCTCTGTGTCTGGTAAACCATGCAGATGTGGCAGCAAACTGTTTTTGGAGGCCACTGGTTGTGGTTAAGAGAACAACCAGTTTTGTTCAGCATTGGCTTATAAGCGCTCATGTTAGGAAGAACCACATAAATAGTTGCTGCAGGTTTCCTTTCTGTGTACGCTTTAGCAGTGAAGCCTCAAAGTGCCTGTCCATTTCTCCTGCTCCATATATGATGGCATTAATCATTCTTTGGCAAAAAGAAATCCATGCTGTTCTCTGGAACTAGTGCTTTCAGTGTGACAATGAGCTGATGACACTTGACATGTTTCAAATCAGCAGGACCTGCAGCATCCTCTGAAATAGACTTTGGGCATTCTCCCAAGAATGTTCTTAGTCTCTGCTGTTTCTCACCATTCGGTCCCATGCCAGCATGACCAAGAAACAGAAGCCAAGATGGGGTGATGCAGCAAATAGTAATAGCTTGATTCTTAGGGGACTAGGGATTGTAAAATGGTTTAGTCTTTTCCTAGAAGTGTGTCTCCCCCTGGCTTTCTCCATGGAAAGGAACTCAATCCTTGCAGGATCTGGGGAAGAGATGGAGAGAAAGTACTGCACATGAGGCAATGTTGTAGCGAGGGTAAACCCCCCCCCCCCCGCCACTAATAGCAAATGGAATAGCATTGATGGAAATCCTACCTAGTGGCTGCTCCCCTACAGGAGTTCTTGCCATGTGTGCATTGGTTGGGCTTGTATGTAAAGAGCCAGTGTGATGTAGTAGTTAATGGGGAAGCCTGAGTTTAAACCCATTCTGTGATAAAGCTCACATGGCAGACCTTAGGACAGTTGCTTTCTCAGATTTACCTGCCTCAAAGGGTAGTGGTTTGGGTAAAGCTCCTGGGTATTTTTTGATTGTATGAAATTCCTTTGACTTGAAATTTTTATGTGTGTTTAAGGTCAGCAGGATTCTACAAAAGTGAGTCAAATTTCATTTGAGTTCTAACTGATTTTATACTCAGTTATGAAATTTATGTGTGGGAGGGAGAAATACGGTTGAATAACTCTTCAGAGCTGTCTCTTCTGAAGTTGGTGGATCCTGAGAAATACGTGTGCTAATAGTAGTTTCTGGAAAATGCTGTTTGAATTCTGTATAAGAGACCTTGCTGGGAAGGCTGCTAAAGATGATAAAGCAAAATCTGCTCATGGAAGATGGTGCTGGGGAGGGCACTGCTCTGTTGCTGCTTAATGTTTCACTATTGTTCAGTGTGTGCGCGTTTTTTAAGGTGGTCTGACATGTGGTGTTCAGTTTATTTGGATTTTCATGAAATAAAATGATACTTTGCTTTAGTCCTTTCTGAGCTAGATTGACTGAGGAGGAAGCTGGGCAGAAAAGCAACATCTCTTTCCCGGAAACTGCTGATCTTTGAAACGATTGCTTCTTGATTGGTTTAAAACTGAGCCCAAAGGGTGTCTCATTTTCACAGGCACATTCTGCTGTCTGGAAAGTGCATTCTTTTTGTGCATGGGAGGAGGAGGTGTTTGAGAGCCTCCAGAAACATTTACTGAAGACTTTTACGTTTGGCAGTCAACTTGACTGTAGCTTCTTTTGCTCTGGCAGAGTACTGACCTGCCAGGCCCAGCAGCAGGGGTGTGTTTTCCCTTCAGATTGGGGCATAGCAGTTAGCTCTGCCTTCACCCACTGGCTTCATGGAGCCATGATTTATTTACTTTATTTTCGTTAATATTTCACTGTTCTCCATGGGTGTATAATCCCCCCCACACGATTTTTATCCATTTGGGTATATTGACCGGGGTGGGGGGTGGAGAATTGGGTTTCCAACCCCCCCCCCGGTTCCCAATACCGGTGCAGTATTTAGATTTGGGATTTTCCAGAAATCCTGAATTGGGGTTTTTTTGAGTGCTTTTGTGTGTGTATTTGTGAGCCTGGAAGTCATGGTGACTTCTGGCAGCCCCAAGTGGGGCTAGGATGTTTTAGAGAGGTGGCTTTGATATTATCTGCCTCTGCGTCCTTACCCTGGTATTCCTTGGAGGTCTCCCTTCCACGTACTTACCAGGGTCAGTCCTGCTTAGCTTCCGAGATCTGATAAGATTGGGCTTGCCTGGAAATCTTGATTTTTTTCTGGTCCAATAGACCCAAGAAGAAGAAAAATGGGGGGGGGGGTTTGCACACCAGAAGCTGTGCCCATGGGGAACAGTCTGCTCCCTGGGGGCACAGCTGATCCTGGGATGACTTCTCTTGCAGCCTGGTTTAAACCACCGCCTCAGCTGATCCTCTCCTGCGGCTTGGTTTAAACTGAGCTGCAAGAGGAGCCAATCCCAGCCAAGGCCGCACAGAGCTCTCAGCTCCCACTGCCCTAGCTGATCCTCTCCTGCAGCCCGGTTTAAACTGAGCTGCAAGAGGAGACAGCCCCATCCGAGCCAGCGGTGGTTGTCTTCTGCAGTCTCTTTAAAGTTTAAATGGACTGCAGGAGCTGCTTCTGCCTTTTGCTGTTTTTGGATCTACCGTTAATTCCCGAATATATCCAGGATCTTCCTGGGATTTTTTCCCGGTTTCCCTGACAAAACCAGGATACATTTGGGAAGCCGAAATATACCCGAAAAATACCTCATTGGTATTTTTCAGGTATGTTTTTTGCTTGGTTATATTCGAATGATCACCCCTGCAGTTTATACAAAACACGAATCCTTATTTAGATTTATGTAAACAAAATGCAGTATAAAGAACAAACAAAGTACACAGAAGATCCTTGGCTGGTGTCCATTGGGTTAGTCCATCAAGGCCACAGGTCTTAAGGCTCTTAACCCTTCAACTCTCTCCTCCATGCCCAGGTTTCAAATACCTGCAACTGGGGAGCCAATCACATACTCAGCCAGTCGCATACACTCTGGACTCTGATTGGTTAGGGTTACTCCAGGCTAAAATAGAAATGACACTGAAACAGTGGTGGAGGGAAACATGGCTGCAAAAGCTCATGCTCAGGGAGGGTGTTACAATTCCCCCAAACCGCTGCTTTTACCTGACATATGACAGTTTTAATTATTTAATTATTTTAAGTGTACTACTTAGCTGCTTTATAAATGGATCCTAGTTGCAGGAGTTTTAACTAGGAAGATGATAGAGGGGCACAGAGGTGCAGGCAAGTAAAAAGTTCACCAAATAAGATTAATTGCGTTTGTGTGGGAATTTGGATTTCCTCACATGTCAGAGCTTTGTTTTTCAAGATGTTATAAACTTAAGCCAGTGTGTAGTCTGAAAAAATGAGGTATAATCTTTATGAAAAGCAGGCTGTGCATGCACTGAAGAAACGGGAAGGGTGGTCCACAGAGCACTTCCAAGTGGTTTTCAAAATCTTTCTTCCTGTTTTATCTTAAGTGCCTTTGGATTACTGTAAGCAAAGGATATCTATCAGTGTCTGGATTATTGTAAGTAAGGTGTTTTCAGGTTCCGCAAGCAGGCTTCTCAGCACTGTCTCCCTTGTGTGCCAAGTAGCTCAGCCTCTGTTGGCTGACTAGAAAACAGACCTGGAATACATTATTCAAGACGCCTGCCACTGTCACCTTTTGAAGTGATAAGTGAAACCTGCATCCCTGCTCACTTTCAGTTCTGGCAGTCATCTTTTGTAGTCTGTTGCTTTGGCAATGAAGTGGTCGGCATAATGAAGACGGCCTCCTTTCCGCAGTGTCTTCCGCACATCTGCCTACAGCAGTGCATTGACAAATCCCAGACACCCATGGTGCCTAGAAATTTCATTGTGGTGCCTAGTATTTTTAGGAGTCAATTAGCGCAAGTGCCTCTTAGCGATTCTCAGTAGAAATGCAAAGCTTATTTAGGTGAGGCATAGAGGTTAACTTTTTTGTTGTGATGACAACAAGGGTTACCCCATATTTATTTATATGTTACAACTCTTTTGTTATAACTTTTTTAAAAAATGGCAAGAAACTGAAGAGTTTAGGAATAGGTATTTTGCAGTGTCAGTAATTAGAAAGTGTGGTCATTAAACCTACAAGGCTGAAGAATAAGTCTGACTCCCAGAATTTTTTGAGTGGCTCCTAAAGCTGAAGAGAATTGGTCAAAGCCTCTGTTTGGTTTTAATGCCAGTGGTTCAGTGCTACATAAATGAGCCTGGAGGATCTTTGGGCTTGTGTATCCCCCCCCCAAAAAAAAAAAAATGCTGTGGTTGTTTGGAAATGATAATTTGCTGTGACTTCTTGGTTAATGACAGACAACTAAGTAATTATTGTAGAGGGATATTGGTTTACTAGTATACAAGGTTGTTCTTGCTAGTATTGTACTAGTATATAAGGTTGCTCCTGTGTGGGAATAGTGGCATTGAACTCTGTTTCCTTATCTTGAAAGAACAAGCTTCTGAAGGCTTCATCTTTGGTCTGCAGTTTTCTTTCTGCAAACTGAAATTTGACTTGTAAAATAGACATTTATCTTGGAAGCTTTTTTGCATATGCATATGAGGACATTTCCATCCAGTATAGTATTCAAGTGGAGCCCCATTCATTACACATGTTCTCACATATGCATAAAAGTGTTGATTCTTTCAGGTTGTCAGTATATCTCAAATAACTGAGGATTAGGTGGCTTAGAAATTTTAGTGATCTTGTAACCTTAATGATAGTAGATCCAGGTGGTCAGCCGTGTTGGTCTGAAGCAGTAGAACAAATTTAGAGTCCAGTGGGGCACCTTTAAGACCACCAAAGGTTTATTCAAGGTATGAGCTTTTGTGTGCAAGGCACGCTTTTTCAAATACATTGGAATCGTAGGTAAGGTTCAAACTTACAGATGGGCTGAACAGCAAATTAACATATAGCATGATGAAGATGTGCAAAGACAAACTAAATAATAACCTAAGGTAATAATGTCAACTCTTGTAAAGCAATAAATACGTCAAAATAGCAGATGAGCCTATACTCTTTTCTAATTGTGAAGTAAACTGATACTTTCCATTCTCTCCTCTCAGGCGTGGAGGTCACTTAAGAGCATTTTTTTTCTTTTTTGAGGTGGATGCAGCAAAACATCCCAATATTCTTTGCATTACATTCATGATGGTGTCTTCTATCCTAGAACACTATGGAGTGAATGTGTCAGAGAGTGACTAACGGCAAAAATAAGTGTCTATGGATAGATAGAATTTTAAAAATGATATGAGCTTTGGGAGGCTGAGCAAACAAGTTTGGGGGAAATTAGCATGGATGCAATACTTAAAACAAGTGTATTATACAGTTTGGCATATTACTGTCTAATTGCATAAATATACTGAAAGGAAAATGTTGAAATGCAGCAGCTGTACATTTTAGGGTACTCAAGTTTGGTATGATGCAAAGTTTGGTTATCTGGGCTTAGAAAGAAGAGCTTGGATCAAAAGAACCATGCAACTAGTTCCAGTTGTCCAAGGAAGGTTTGGGCTTGACCTTGAAAAAAAAAGCATCCTCTCTGCCTCATGGCAAACCTCTCTTGAAAGTGAGCTGTGTTTCAGGCAGTATAGCATGTGTCATAAGGTTAGCCATTGGGTAAAGTGTGTGTGTGAAATTCTCTAGGCATACCTGAATCCTTGAGTGCATCTAAAAATAGCTCTTTGAGTCTGTGCCAGTATGTACCCCTAAGCATTATGATCCAGAAACAGACAATATCCCCATCTTTTTAGTGCAAAAACTCAGAAAACATACAATTTAATTAAGGCGTTAAGGGTATTTGAATATTCAGTTAACTCTTGAACAGTATGTCATTCATTTCTAGGCTGCAATCGGGTATTTTAATGCTGTTTTAATTCAATAATGTATTTATCCTTGATGTGAGTTGCCCTGAGCCCTGCTCACAGGGAAGGGTGACCGATAAATCAAATATAATAAATAAATAATAAACCCATGAGCAGGAGTCATCGAGCTTGGCTGGATTTGCTTCAGTTTACAAGTATTCATAGTAACTGTAGACCAGGGTCCCCAACCTTGTTGATCCTACAGGCCGTTTTGTAATTTGGAGAAGAGATAGTAGAGACTACCATAAAATGGCTGCTATGGGGGTTGGGATACAAAATGTTGGGAGGTTCCAAGCCACGCATCATCCTGCAATAGAGGCAGTTGTTTCTGAATGGGAAACTCCCCGAAGACACAAAGGCAATGCCTTCATTGGCTGTTTGAAGCACTTCCTGCTTCATAGATGTGGAGGAAAACCAGGACTGGCTTTTTACTTTCAGCAAGGAAGCAAATGCCATGAGACAAATTGGTGGGAACACCGCTGTAGACAATCTGTATTTACTTGTTCTTATGTTTTATTTATTTATCAGATTTGTACCCCGCCCTCCCAGCCCAAGCTGGCTCAGGGTAGCTTACATAAAAGAGTAAAAACACATGCATAACAGTTATAAACAGTCCTAAAACCTTCTAAAAACCATCCAACATTATAAAGTGCTAGTAACATTAAACCTGATAGTATATCCTGTCTGGTCCTCGTAAATGTATCCTTAAATACCAGCATCTCAGCTTTATTTCTTGAAGTGGGGTTGTGCACTTTTTAAAATAGGCTTGCATGAATTGGAAGTAACAACTCCTTTTACATGATAGATTTGTTCTTTGATTTTCGTGTTGTGTGTTTCAACCTTTGACAGTGAGTTCACTTTGGCAGCACATATTCTAAATTGAACCTTTGACAGCCTCAGTTGATACAGATATAAGCATTTGTCAAGTCTGTTGCTTCTGCAACATGGTGACAAGGCCTTTCTGAAGAAGCGTGAGGAGTCATAGGCTTTCTTGTTCAAATGCCTACCCATCATATGTTGCAGGAGAGGTGTGCTTGGCAAATTTCGCAGATTGGTCGAAATACCTGAAGATGTTCTGTATTCTGCTAACACTAAAATAATATTCCCACCATCAGTTGCAAAGTATTGTTTAGTAAGCACTTCAGATGTACTAGAGATGCCATCGTCACTGTGCTGAGGTCCTAGTAAATTTACTACCTCATTCAAACTTCTGGAAGTATTGAGCCAATCTCTCGACACTGGGATTGGGGGCCATTGTGCTATGGTGGTTCGAGTTCTATCTGGGGTTGTGGTTTCAGAAGGTAGTGCTGGGAGATTCCTACTCTACCTCATGGCTGTAGACCTAGGGGGGGTCCCACAGGGTTTGTTCTTATCTCCGATGCTATTTAATGAAGCTTCTTGGAGAGGTCATCAGGAAGTTTTTTTCAGACTTAGTGTAAGAAGAACAACAAGAAGAAGAGATTGGATTTATACCCCGCCCTTCACTTGGAGTCTCAGAGCGGCTTACAAACTCCTTTCCCTTCCCCTCCCCACAACAGACACCCTGTGAGGTGGGTGGGGCTGAGAGAGCTCTGACACAAACTGCTCTTTTTCAAGGACAGCTGTGCCAGAGCTTGTGACTGACCCAAGGTCACATCAAGCAGGTGCAAGTGGAGGAGTGGGGAATCAAACCCGGTTCTCCCAGATTAGAGTCCGCACACTTAACCACTACACCAAGCTGGCTCTCCCCAAACTAAGCAAAAAGAGTGGTGGATGAGATTCTGGGCATGTCTTCAGATCAGTAGGCTGGCCTGGATAGCCCAAACTAGTTCAGTCTCTTCAGATCGTGCAAACTAAGTGGGGTCAGCCCTGGTTAGTACTTGATTGAGAAACCACCAAGGAAGTCTAGGGATGCTACAACAAGGCAGGCAATGGCAAACCACCTTTGAACATCTCTGTCCTTGAAAATCCTGAGGCATTGCCATAGGTTGGCTGCACCTTGCCTGCCGAAAACTCCCCCCATCCTAACCCAGAATGTTGGATGCCAGTGCTGATGAGAGATCCAGGTTAATGCTGACTCAATATATCTATATTATACCTTCTCTGCGCCGTTGTAATATTTTTAAAGAGTGGAACTGAGATTTCTGTTTGGCCCTACATGCTGCTTTCCCCCAGCTTCTCCGTGTGTACATTCTGCTTAACATCCGTCACAAACCGTATTGTAGGCCCTGAATGGACTCAAGATTTGCAGCAGCATATATTGACTTTCAGACTTCACTGGTCACTTTGAAAACCCAAAATTGTCAAACTACTTGTTCCTGAACTATTCCTTTACATTTTTGTTGACATTGGTCTCTAGTATTGCTTCACATGATTTGTGGATTAGCTTCTATGTATGTTAACTATTTGTAAGATAAGACCTTAAGAACAGGCCCCTACTTGCCAGTGTGGAAACAGTTCTATTGAAAGCTGTCATTCAGCACAGAAGATGCATATTTACATCCCCCTTCTTGCACATTGGGCAGTACTGATGCTTCAGTATATAATTCCTCTAGACACCCACATGTGCTAGATGAGAATAACTTGCCACAGTCTGACAACCTGCTAGGTAATTCACAGTGACGTGTATTTTCTGCTGAATTGCATTTAAAAGGCCCTTTATAGCTGTGAGTGACAGCAAAATGTTACTAGCAGCAGATCACTTGCCTTCTAAGATTGGCCGACTGTCCTCATGGTACCATCCATCCACCCACATGTGGTGGCATGTTCAGTTTGTTCTTCCCTTGGGAGGTTCAAAGCCTTCCTAGAAAATGTTGCATGACTCTGGTTTGTTATGTTTTTAACTTGGTGAAGCTTAAATAGCTCTTCAGTGTGCATTTCCATGCTAGTTGAATACATTAATACATTGTAATCCTGTTTATATGCATAATGGGTTGGATAAAATGAATCTGTTCCAAGAACTATATAGCTTTCCTCCCAAGACGAGAAGAGTGCTCTGCCGGAAGAGGGCTCAGCTTTTGGTGGAATTGATTAATAGGACCTGACCTATGATCTTTGTAAGGGATACATTTCATAAAGGCTGAAACTGTTTGGTGTACTGTTTTTAAAACTTGATTCCTCCCTCACTGTCTGCTGTACTAGTTGGTTTTCAGAGTATATGAACTCGCAAGAGGGTATAGAACCTTACTGAGCTACAACAGAGCCCCCTTACCACCTCCTTACATTTGACACAGTCACCCTGGCTAACATTTTAATTATGGGCATGGATGGTAGGAGGTAGAAAACCCATTTCTGCTTCCCTCTCGCTATTTCTGGCTGACTGTACCATTTACAGAATGGTGAGATGTGCGAAATCAGGTGGCCTGGCATCCTCTGACACGTTTTCACTTCCAGCAGAGTACCTTGCTGGGTGGGAAGCTATGCGTGACTCCCTGGTATGCTGTTCTTGTGACAGGAGATTTACCTGACTTCGCCTTAATTCCACCACTACTTAGGAAGGGGAAATGAGCACTAGTAGGCTTACAGGGCAGCAGGGGATCCAGATTTCAAATGTGTGTCAGCTCAACAGGCAGTCGTAAGGGGTGGAGGAGAGCCATACATTCTTTGCAGAGTAACTATGACTTCTGAAGATGAAGCTTCTTTACACACCAAAACTGTAACAGGGTTTGACACAGGGCAGTAGGCACCTTCAGCCCCCAGTGTAGCCATTTACTGTCCGTACTCTGACAAACCTAACTCACTAAAGGCATTCACCTGATACACAAGCATCACTCCATCATTACTGTGACTTTACACTCACAGATGTTACCATGCAGAAGGACAGTGGCCCTGCTCAGACATCCCTCCCAATCTTTTGATGCAGTGTCCAAGTGCTCTTTGAAGTTAATGCACAGAGGCAGAATTGGTGAAGCCTCTCTGACACAGAAAGGCAGGTGAAGGAGAAGTAGAAGAAGCATATACCTGTGGTGAGCAGGTGGTGTCTTGGGGAAAGAAAAAGCTAGGAGGTTTTTTTTAAGTGAGAACGAGTAGAATGGAAAGTTGTCTGTAAAACCAGAATACAATCCTTATAATGACACAACAGTGGGCAACCATATGACACAACAGTGGGCAAGCTTTTGGGTTCCCCAGAACTCTTCTTCAGGCTGGATGTTACAAAAAAGAAAAGGAAGCGTTTTCAGGACATGATGTAGAATCCTGGTGAGGTCTGCCTTGTGCTATAGATGTTCGGTGCAGAGCTGATGCTAGAATCCAGTGACACCCAGCTTTTTTGTATAAGCAAGAGGCCATAAAATGGTTACATTACCATATAGAAGACACAAAGACAGCAAGTGGCCCTTATTTGTCTTTGTGCAGGGAGACTGAATTCCCTTTTCAGCAGAGAGTAAAGAAAGCAATTGACAGCCATTGCATTAACTCAGGAAATAAGCTTAAGATGTAACGTGAGGTATATATGAATTGTCCACAGCCAGGATCTGTAGAGGCAAAATAAGCTAGAAGTTCTTATGATGATAACTGATTAGGCTGATGGTTTCTGGTTTACTCCAGCTGATTTAGTCCTCAAAAAGAAGCTCCCAAAACACAGGTTTTCTGCTTGCTTAAAAAAATTCTGTTATTTGAATTATGTTGTGCTGATTTTATTATCTCAAGCAGGCTTATAAATGTTGTAAATAAAGTTGCCTGTATTAATTCATGGGAACAAAGGAAAAAAAAACACCAAATTTTTAAACCTTACTTGCTGGGGAGAAATTCTGGTGAGCAGACAAAGTGGCTTTTTCAAAACCCTGGTTAATTCTGAAGTAACAGTTGAGTTGAAAAGTGGAGACTGGTGCTTTCTTAATTTGCCAAGAACATTCTTATACACAACAGACTTGATAATAGCATACCCTCATGTGGATCTGCTGCCATTGACAAAGTTTGTTCCAGGACAGCTGCTCTTGTATATCCTATCCACGGGCCTGCTGTGACCCCCCTGTAGAATGCAGGAAAGACCTCAAATGGCTAATGAAATATGTCTAGCTGTAGGCTCTGGCTTGCCTGTTCTAACTGGAGAGATGACTGCTCATCAGTAGAGAACAGCTGAAGTGGGAACTTGTTTCTGGAATGGGAGTTCAGGACTACAGTGGTTTGTACAAGAAGGTATTTGGGAAGTCAAACTTGGGCAGTCATGATGGCCCATTGTGCCTCTCCACTGCTGAAAAATTCTCCTTCAATATGGCAGTGTGTTGTGAACCAGAGCAAAATCCGGTAACATGTGAAAATGACTTTACTCATGTGGTGGCATTGTGAAAGATCTAAGAAATATTGGGTAATGGTACATGAAATCTTGCAAAAGGTACTAGGGACAGGAGTACAATTTACACCAGAGACTTTCTTGTTGAATATTCTACCTGATAATTCTAACAAAGATGATCGTTATTTGATTGTTTTTTTTTAACTATGGCTGCAAGAATTCTCTATGCAAAATATTGGAAATTACTGGAGATACCAACAAAACGAGAACTAGTAAATAAAATCTTGGAGGCTGCGGAATTGGATAAATTGACTTTATTGATAAAAGGCGCAACAGATTCGACATTCCAGAATACTTGGTCACGGTTTTTTAATTGGTATGATAAATATATGTAGGCAAGCTTGCAAGAGACAGACTAAGAGTTTACTAAATGAAATATATACCTGTTAGGATGATAGAGACAGAAAAGTTGCTTACACAGTTCATTAAGGTGGAACAGGCACCAGTATAAATATTGGTAAAAATGGAAAATAACCTCCATGTATCTGTTTGTACTGTTTGTATGTATTTATATGTATGTATTTGTTATGATTGTGTATGTTATGTTGGGGGCAGTTAAAAAGAAAAGAGAGAATGACTTTACTTGGTGAGGTCAGAGCTAAGCTTTAGATTTGAAGTAGGAAAATGATACGAATAACTGACCAGACCTGAATGTTACAAACTTACTTCAAAACAAGTATACAGCTATGGGTTTAAGGATGTAACACATAGTTGCAATCTCAGCATTTTAAAACCATAGGAGGAAGCATCAGTCCTGTGGAGTGTCCTGAAAACAAACTTGGGGTCTAGATGCATCCACTGTTCCGTGCCTGTTGAGACAGAGCCTAGGCGGCCATAAACTCTGTCTCCTTCCTGCTTGGGCTCTGACTTAAGAGGCAATATTACCTGGGCTATCCTGCAGGTTCGGGGAGGATTCTGCTCCCTTTTCTGGGAACTAATTGAGATACAGGTCTTCGGAGTGTCAGAGAAATCCCTCCCCATTTCTTAAGTCAGGGGGAAAAATCTGCCCTGGGTATCAAGCCTGGGAAACAATCTAGGAAAAAACTGCATTAAAGTGCAAACTTGACAACTTCTGCTGGTTGAAAATAAATGCCCCCCCCCCAGAACAATGGCTTGCATCCGCTTGTGTGCTATCAAAGCTAGCAAATGCTGCATCCTCAGCATTTTTGCACTTCCTTTGGAAAGGGGCAGCTCAAGGCCCCTTTCTTTTAGCAAAATATGCTGATTCTCTAATGGAAGAGGTCAGCAAACTTGCTGTTGTCAGTACCTTTTTTCCAAATGGATGTGAGTGCTTGGGGTTCAATGACAACAGATCCACAAAAGTTTACTTGCATACCATAATGCTTTTCTTTAGAAGAAAGTTGCAGCACTCCAATTGTAGATCTTTGTAAAGCTAATTGAGAAATACTTACAGAAATGTATCCAGATGAGTAGGCATGTTAGTCTGTAGCAGTAGAAAAGAGCAAGAGTCCAGTAGCACCTTAAAGACTAACAAAATTTGTGGCTGGCTAGGAGCTTTCGTGTGTCACTGATCACTTCAGATACAGCTAGAATGTGAGTCCATTTGTTCTATATATTGGAAAGTGGAGTGATTTCAGATGCCAAATGATATTAGTAGGCAAATGACAATAACAGGCGTGATTGGATTAGGTGTGATATGTGAAATAGTAGGCACGGAGAAATCAGCATTGGTAATGAGACAGAAAACCTACATCTCAATTAAGACCAGGTGGATGCATTGTCTTGAGCTTCATTACCAGTTACAATTCAGCAGTCTCTCTAATCTCCCTTTCAAATTCCTTTATTAGAGAGCTGCCACATTTAGGTAAGCAACTGACTGTCTTGAAAGGTTAATAGGTTCCCCTGCTGCTTCTTGAATGTTGTGTTCTAATGTCAGACTTATGTCTGTTAATTCTTTGTTGAAGGGACTGGCTGGTTTGTCCAATGTAGAGGGTGGAAGGGTATTGCTGACACCTGATGGCATAAATCACACTAGAGGATGAGCAGGAGTATGAACCTGAGATGGTATGGCTGATGTTGCTGGGTCCACTGATGGTGTTGCTAGGATCTATGTGACAGCAAAGTTGGCATCTTGGTTTGTTGCAGGCCTTGGTACCAGAGTCCATGTTACTTTCAAGTAGTTTATCATTGTGTGTGAGAAGTTGTTTTAGGTTAGCACACTCTCTGTAAGCAAGAAAAGGTTGGCCCCCCTGGTGCCTGTGAGGAAAGTTTCACTATCCAGACCTAGGTTTCCTGTCTTATTCCCAGTGCTGACTCTGATTCTAGCTGTATCTGAAGAAGTGAGCAGTGACTCACAAAAGCTCCTATCCTGCCACAGATTTTGTTAGTCTTTAAGGTGCTACTAGACTCTTGCTCTTTTCTACTGCTACAGACAGATTAACATGGCTACCCATCTTGATGCAATTTAATCTTAAATCTAGTGGCATTTTGGAAATAAACAGAAATAAAATTTCTAGATACTCTGAAACCAGGGGGAAAGCATGCTTTTTAGACAAAATAGAAATTTTGGCAAAAAAAGAAAATATTCAGTATGAAATCTGAGCTTATTTTTTTAAATGAATCCCAGAATTTTATTTGCTGACTGGTATATCTTATGCAGTCTTAGAAATATATGTGCGCATTGGAATCCTGTGCAGAGCCTCCCGCCAACCCAGCGGTTCGAAAGGTAAATAAACGAGTAGATAAGTGGGTACCTGCCCTAGGTGGCAGGGGCACCCACCTCCTGGTTATAGATTGTTTTTCATAAAAATCTTCATACTACATAGTTTGAGTGAGTAAAACCTTGTCTTAAAACTCGTTTCAAAAGAGAATACTTTGAAAGACTATTTCAGACCCCCAGGAGCAAGCTGGGAGGGGAAGGCATTTAAATCTAACAGCTGACCTGTAGAGGGGAGTGAAATTGACAAGTTGTCACTTTCACTCCCCTCTGCAGGTCAGCTGTTAGATTTAAATGCCTCCCCCTTCTCCCTCTGAGGTGGAGGACATCTTGTGGGTGATTCCCATCCATCACTTAGGGAGGCAGGACTAATTTCAATTACTTCTTGTTTCCTGTAGTGGGAGTCACCCTACGTTCAATTCTTTTCCTGCCTTAGAAGGGAGAGCAGCTAGGTATAGGCTCTGGCTAACCCTATCTTTCTGAGTTAACTTACTTTCACTTTCTCCTTCCACCTTTGCTGTTCCCTCTCTCTGAAGAAACTTAAGAAAAATCAAATCCTTTTCTTCTTCCTTCCTATATGTTCCTATATGTTATCCCCCCCCCCCCTTTGGAGGTTGAGCATTGCTGAGGCCGGTTGCTCTCTTAATGGGAGGGGGATCTCACAGACCGCCTTCCATGGCATTAAGAGAGGATAGCAATGGATTTCTCTCCACTCCAGAGATAGAGGCCGTTGCGGTGGCCGACGCTCAACCAGCAGAACAAGGCAAGGATGGCATTCTAAAGCGCGCTAAACAGCTGCACACCCCTGCAGTATTTACAGAGCCCGCGCCAGCCTCAGCGGCCATTTTGGAGTCCACTGGCAACTCTATGATTTAAGACGGGAATGGCGAGCAGAGCCTAATCCCGCACATGGTGCACCCCAAAACCTATGGTTCACGGGGGTTCATCGACCTAGGTGTGATTGTGCTGATAATGCTCAAGGGGACGAGGAAGATGACGAGTTGCAGAGCGGTAATGTTGGCAATCCCCGGTCTGTCCCCTTATTTCCAAATGTAATGGCAGTTCTCTGCTGTGGCCTGTCCGTCTTGGGTGGCCCTCCACGGCATAGCCCACAGCTTCATTGAACCACGCAAGCCCCCTCGCCACGACAAGGCAGTGATCCATGAGGGTCTTATTCTATTTGCCAGCAAATACATGCAGTGGAAATCCTTCCACGCAAGACAGTGGCTATCACAGGCAGTTCACAACCCACCTCCTTCCTACTGAATGGAACTTTGAAAGTGAACAATATGGTTGGAAGTGCGGTCCATAAAGTGGCATTTCAAGCAGTCATTTTTGCACACACAAACAAGTGTATTTGCTGCAGCCTGAATGTGATTTGTTGGCACCAAAAAACACGACTGAGTACCAAACTGGAAAGTAGCCTCCATAACATGGGGACACTCATATGTTGCCAGAATTCATGCAAGTAGCACATCTGGACACCCTGTGGGGATTTTGCCACTTCTGCAGTCCATCCTAGGTGTAATGTTTTACAGGGAGGACACAAGCTTCAGCATTGCAACAAATTCTGGTGACGGCTGTACTATGCTAAAGGCATGTTGAATCTTAGATCTGAATACTGCAGGATAACTGGGAGGGGGAGGGAAGTCTTGGAATCCTGAGAATAAACCGAACTCATTATCATGAACAAACCATTGTGAGCTTGGCCGAAAACTGTCTAAACCCAGCGAAGAGTGTTGCTGTGGACTTCTGTTGTCGTATGAAGCTCCCTTGTACAGAGTCAGGCTGTTGGTTTTTTGTGTCTTCTTACTTGAAGCAGATCCCTAGCTTCTCTTATGCACAATGTGATCCGTTTAATAAGATGAAGATTGAACCTGGGACCTTCTGTGTGCAAAGCAGTCACTGAAGGCTATGGCCATAGAGTGTTGTGGTCCAGAGTTCTGCCTCTAACAGGAGTTAAGATTTGTGACCAAGAATGCAGTCCTATGTGGTCTCACTCCAATCCAAGCCATGTGAAGCCCACTGGTTTATGACTACAGTGTTAGTACATTTCTGGGTATCATGGCCTCAAGGTGCTATAGTCTTTTGAAGCAAAGAGAGCAGGGGTCTGGAAAAATGTCTTAGAATGCTAGTATACCTTTCAGATGTGTGACTCTTTAAATCCATGGAGCATGAGGTTTGCTGAACTGCTTGATTGTAGCCACTGTTTGTGGCTGTTGTACTCTACAGTGTTGTTCAGATTTCACTATGACCAAATAGGTTAATTTTCCTTGGCTGTGACTCTACACAAATCTGACAGCTTTGCTGCTTCAGGCAGATGGCCGTAATTAAGGTAAATCTATCTTGGGGTGAGTTGCTTAAATACTGTGGCTAAGCTTGGTCTTCACTTAGATAACATTACCATCTGCTATGCTTTAGCTGTTAAAGCTGTTGCTGAATTTTCTTTTTAAAATGCTTTAAGTTCATTGTTGAGTGGTTACTGAAGTCAGTATAGATTTACTTTTTTAAAAAAAGATCTTTGATCCTGGATGTTGTCAGCTGGTACAGATGAATATATGATGGTCTCAACTGCAGTTGAGGGAATGGGATTGGATTTGGGTATAAGATTTCCAAAGGTTTTGAAGCTATGGAAAAAATCTAGGCTTTTCTTTCTTTGAAAAATGTATGCAGCACTTATCAAACCTAAACTTATTTTACTGTTTCAATAATATAAGGGAATCACTTAGCATATAAAGTTGTGCTATTTGGCATATTACATTGTGTTATTCAGCATATTAAACTGTGAAGCATCTGCTGAGCTTTATTTGCAAGGCGCACCTTTGCAAGTAACCAGTTATCCTTGGTTATCTCCAAACAAAATTGCAAATAATGCCCAGTACTAGAGTTCTGGAGAATGCTGCATGCTATGGGTTCGATCCAGCCAGCTTTTCATGCTGATACCTTGACCACCGATGAAGGCTGTGCTGACAATCATGGGAGCTGCGTTAACAAAAGCCTTGTGGGATGGGGGCTGTAATAAGGAGGGCAATTGTGTGAGACTGAGTGACAAAATTGGCTGGATCCAACACTGCTCTCTTGGCACATGTGTCTTCATGCTTGCTGAGGGGCAGAAAAAATGAAAGTAAAGTTTTAAGTACACATTTTGTAGTAAACAGAAGAGTGTATGACTTGAGCAGAAATGTTCTCATGCAATCAAATAGGACTTACTAATATGCACAGGAATTCTCTAACGGGTATAAAGTTAAACTTTGTCACATTCAAATCACAATGGGTTAAATGTGATCAAGGCAGTTTTTTCCCCTGAGATGGCAGGGGTTGTGCAGTTAAGAAGGCTGTTTCCAATCTCACTATCTCTGGCTAGTATGTGCACTGGCCTCTGTTGCTTCCCCAAGGCTGTGTGTTTCACACAAAAGAGTTATAAGGTCAGGAACTATACTCCAATGCTCTTCACTGTCTAACAGTTCACAGCAAAGGTTTCAGGGGCCACCTGTTTTTCGTTTGAATTTAAGCTCCACTGATGTAGTCTGTTCTCTCCACCCCACCCTCCCGCAGGACAGGGTCTTCTTAGTTGTGGCACTGTGGCTGTGGGGTTACCCCTCTGGAAACGCACACTGAGATCTGTCCCTGCTTGCTTTTAGATGTTTGAGTAAAACAGTCCTGTTTCAGAGGGTTTTGGGAGCAGATTAATTGTTTTTTAAATCTTGACCTCTAAACTTTTAAAGGTTTTTTTTTTTAATGTTGTTGGACTTTTTTACTCCCTTGGTATTTGTGTAGTTACTCTGTTCACTCTTTTAGTTTTAAACTAGTTGTAAGGAATAGAGCGTTGCTCTAAGGTGTTGGTAGGGCTCCTCTTTTACATGGGGCTTGGTGCAAAGTAAAGTGACTTGTGAAAAAGTGATTCATACCCAGCACATGGGAACATAGCAATTTATTGTTATCACTGGAGTTGGACTTGCTAGATCAGTGTTTTGGGAGTAAGGATGGAATTCTGACTCTAAGGTAGTTACTCACAGATAATGAAGCCACTCCTGTCTATCACAATCCTGGGTATTACAGTGTGTCACAAACTTAAAACAAGAACCAGAGATATGTGCAAAGCCAATAACCCTGTACACTTATTCCAATGCGATGTTTTATCTTTTAATTATAATAATGAAATAGATTGTTTAAATCTTTCTAGTCAAGTAAAAAAAAAAAGAGACTCCAAGATAATAGGTAGCTGGGGTCCTGCTTGAATTCCATCCATTTAGATGACTTTCCATGACTGACTATCCAGCCTGAAGAGCTAAGATTGTGTTTGTGCCCCACTCGTATATGGGAAGTGTTCATGGTCAGTACCTTTTTAAGAATTTCAAACTTGGCCACCTGAATTTGAGTAGTTAATGGTATTCTAAAACTTGAGTGAGTGTGGGGAAGCTGAAGACAAGAGTTCAGTGTTTTGCTGGCACAGTACTTCTAGTAAAGGGTGTGGTGTATTACTAATAGCTCATGAATGGGTTACTCTCAAAGGAGTGCCTTTAAAACAAAACTCAACCATAGTTAGACATAAACAAATAGAGGGTCTACCTGTGTGTGAATTAAAGTTTTCTTTTCTTTTTATTACACTTGTAAAATAAGTGTGTGGCACCCTTGTGCATCCTTCAGTCTCAGGATTCTAAGAAGCCTCTTTAAAAGCAGGGTTTTTTTTTACATGGTGTTGGTGGTAGAACATTGGTTGGATTTGGATCTGGAAAACCCACAATGGAATCTGTGCTCTGCTGTGGAGCTCAGTGATGGGGTCTTGGGAAGATCTGTTTCTTTCCCAGGATTGTTAACTTTTCACTTACCAGGACTTATTAGAGAAAAGTGCTCTACTTTGTTGTAGGAGAGTGATCAAGGCTAGCCCTGCCTTCTAAAAGCGATCCATAATATCAAGCCTGGGAGAGACCTGAGGCATTCTTGGCAGGGGATGAAGTTGGGAAGAGCCTGCTAGCTTTCCTGGCAGCAGCTGAGTGCTGTTTCTCTTCTGCTTTCTGGTACTTAGGCCTGGGTATGGCCAGAGGCACGAACCCGGGGGCAAGAGCCAGAGAGCCCTTGGATTTATGATACTCGGCTGGTTCAGGACACAACCAGGATGTGTTTTTCTTTTCTTTTATTTGGTGATACTGGAAAGCTTTGTGGTGATGAGGGTGAAAACGCTCTCTCAACGCAATTCTGACTTCGTAGGATCCATGTGCGGCACCAGGGTGCAGTGATGCGTTAAAAGTGTCTTAGAAATATTACTTCCACAATGTGAAACTATAGCTGTGCCTCATAATTGGTCATGGGTAGTTTGTGTGAATACCAGATACGGAAACACTTTGGATGTGGTTGTGCTTCAAGAGACCTCTGAGGGGTGGTTTTGGTGTCGTCCTGTGCTTTTTGTATAGCCGTCTTCTGTAAGTTGCCAGCAGTTGAGAACTGTAGTGTGGCACACCCTGTCTTTATCAGAAGCTACAAGAAAGGACAAAACAGAATTAGGAAGGTGGAGCCTTTAACGAGGCCCAAGAAATAGTGCTGATAATAAGGTTGACCTTGCCCCCAACCTCCTATTTTATTCCATGTGTATTTTGGAGAAACTACTTTAAAGACTCTGTTTTTTTTTAAGAACTAGCCTTAAGAACAAAATGTGGAAGGGCTGAGGAAAAGAGAGCTGCTGGTTGCAAAATGTTTGCTTCCTGGTCTTTACCCCATTAACTAGTTGTAATGAATGAATCATTCTTCCTTTCTGTAGTTTACTGCACCCTGTTACACAAATAGTGAACTGAGAGCAGGAATCCCGTAGAAGAGCCCTTTCAGGAGGAGCTGCCCAGCTCCGAAGCCTCAGGTGAAACATACTGAAGCCGGTCCTACCTTTTTTTAAGGAGCTAGATGTGGAGTACATGGATAATTGTCCATGTCATTGTTGCATCTACCCTGTAAGGTAGGATTAACTGAGAAAGCACCTGACTCCAGATCACGTAGCAAGCTTCATGGCTGAAGAAGGATTTGAACTCAATTATTCCCAGCCGGAACCACAACAATGTATCTTAAAACATATTTTGAAAAGAAAATAATGTGATGTGTTCTCTGCTTAATGCTTTGACTCTGCTAAGTCCCTTTCAGCAATCTGCAGAAGTTAGTCAAGTCGAAACAGGAAAATGTGGTTTGCTTAGTAATAGCTGCTTTTATGATTTTACTCTCACTCCGCCCCGACCTTGTGAAATTCTTCTTATTCTGCTGGGTCCAGTCTCCAAGATTCCAAGGGCATTTGGAGCTGGTGAGGTGGGCTGTGTGATGTACACGCTAATCACATACAACTGTTAACTGCTACTGGTTCTGACATCCTGCCTTGAAGGGGGAACCCTTTCTGCATCAGCATGTTTTCCAAGAAACCCCTTGAGCACACTACAGGGTTCTGAGGGGTGTGTGAAGGGTACACACCCAGTTTGCAAGATGGAACAACTTGTTTGCTGTAATCAGTTCTTTGATTGCAACTCCTCCCCTTATGGCTTTGCTACCCATTACATGGGAGATTTGTGACCTGATAGACTTTTTGACCCTAAAGGAAAAAAAGCAGGGGGAGAATTTGTCTCCAGATCATGATGGCTGCAAAGGGATTGATCCACTGGTTACTTTTGCCATGAGCTGTTGTCCTTCCCACTGAGCTGTTAAAGAGGAAGAAAAATGTCTGAGGTCTTGATCTTTTGGTTTCTTTGGTCCAGAGGCCTGCAGTTAAGGTGACATTGGAGTGGATTGGGGGTGGGGGGAGAAGCTTGAAAATGTTGTAGTTAACAAGCATACTTGAGTAGGAACAGTCTCATGCAGCCACAATAGGACTGCCAGTCTACTTGGATATCAAGTTAGACTTTATAACACTGAAAACTCTGGCCTCTTTAATAATTTATTAGCAGCAAACGTATAGCATATCATCACTGACATTTAAGCAGACATATCCTTTAAAATGCTTTATACAACTATAGTATACATAAGACTATCATTATTTAATGTTTTCTAAAAAGTTATGTATTACCTAGAGATGTGAAGGCCCGGAAAAAACCCGGAAAAATTAGGGGAAAAAACAGGTTTTTTCCGTTTTTCCCCTGAAGCCTTTTTTGTTTTTTTCCGAAAAATTGAAAAAAGAAAAGAAAAAAATTGGTTATGGAACGTTTTATTTTAACATGATGAATAAAATATTTTTAAGACCAGGTGTTCAAATATTTTCCAAATCATTTCTAATATATATATATATATATGGTATCAGATTGATGTAATTTCTGTGCACTGAGGACAAGCAAGTCCTAGGTTACAAACTGAACTCTCCAATGCAAGAACAAGATGCATTTCTTCCTTTAGGAGGTGCGATTGTCAGAAGAAAATAAAAAAGTTTCAGTTTTGTTTTTGCATGTGGGTGGGTATTCTGTAATAATTGTTTGGATACACTATATTTTTAATAGGCTAGTTGTGATAATTTCATGCCAAGTAAAAATGTCCATAGTCATATTTTATGTTCCTAAAGTAACAGAATGACTTTCAAACTAGAAAAGACAAAAGAAATGCTAATGTAGCATTTTTTTCAATTTTTCCGAAAATTTCCGTTTCCCCCGAAAAAAACTGGGGAAAAAATGGGGTTTTTTCCAAGCTTCAATATTTACGGAAATTTTACATCTCTAGTATTACCTTTAGAGTGAGTAAAACATTGTCTTAAAAATGCATTTCTAATTCCAAAAGATAATATTTCATAAGAGCTTTTTCTGTGCTCTCCAATGTTTTTCATCCCCCCACCCCCCCGTTGGAAAACTGAAGGGGAAAATCCTTGGGTAGGGTATGGGGAACAGGACCCACACACAGTGGGCCCTTACATCTCTAGCTCTTGATGCTAAATAAAGTTAAAGGTTTCCCTTGCTTGAAAGCTAGTCAAATCCGACTCTAGGGGGCGGTGCTCATTTCCGTTTCCAAGCCGAAGAGCCAGAGCTGTCCGAAGATGTTTCCGTGGTCATGTGGCCAGCATGACTAAATGCCGAGGCGCACGGAACACTGTTACCGCCTACTTGCAATTTCTTGCTTTTGAACTGCAAGGTTGGCAGGAGCTGGGGCCAGAGACGGGAGCTCACGCCGTCACACGGCACTAGGGTCTTGAACTGCTGGGCTATGGACCTTCCAGTCTGCAGCTCAGCGTCTTAACCTCTGAGCCCTACATATGTTCACTCAAATGTATATGTTAAGGGGGTGTTTCCGGTATGGCTCTGCGAGCAGGCGCTTCTCGGGATGCTCCCGAGGCACCTGGTACTTCTTCGTTCTTTTGGGGTCCCCTGATGTTCGGGTGGGCTCTGCCTGACTTCCTGGAGGGAAGTTGGGTGGTAGGGGGCTTCTTTTCGGCCACCACCGCACATGACAAATGCGGGGGTGCTGCCGTTTTTGCCCTGAAGCAGGAGAGATCTATGGAGGAAAAACATGGCTGCCATGTTTTTCTTATAGCAGCGACCAGCCGTTTTAAAGAGCAGTTTATTAACACAATGGAGATAAAAGGAAAATAGAGAAGAACTGGCGGAAAACTTTTCTAAGAGCCGCCCAGGGATATTTTAATCCCTGAAAGAAAAGCGGCCAAAAAAAAAAAAAAAAGGAACAGAGGAAAAGGTAAATGAAAAATGTATGGGGGCATGAGAATCCATTTGTCGGGACTTCAATTAACTTATAGTACTACTTTGGATAAAGATGTTAGTATTATAATGATAAATGACTTTTGAGACGGATTTCAACTGAATGATAGATTAAAATGGCGCCGGCGGGGGAGAAAGAAGACGCGTGACTAAGGGAAAAGGAGGAAAATGAGGAAGAAGAAGACTTTGATAATATGGAAATTGGACAGCTTACTATAGAGCAATTTTAAAAATGTCTTATGGATGAGATTCAGCAAGTGGTCGAAGTAACATGTAAAAGCCTGCCAGAAAAGTCTCGGACTTCGTATCGGGAAGAGAATGAAGAGGAAACAGGGCAGTTGCAACAGAAAAAGGAAGAGGAGCTGATTTGCAGTCAAGACGTTCCCGAAGAGAAGGCGTCACAAGAGGTATTTCCTTTACCTATAGAAAAAATGGGGAGCCAAAGATATGGATTAAAGAGCTCTTTAAGACACTTTTTGGTGGCCAAAGGAGAACTCAGAAAACATCCATATATAGAAATGACGGAGGCTAAAGAAAGAGCAAGATGTGCGGCAAAAGAAGCAAAAGACATAGCAGAAAATTGAGGTTCGACCCAAAGATACTGAGATGCCAATCTAGGGAGACATTTAATTACGATTATTTTAAAAAGGTGCTAATGAAAACAAAAAAGAATAAGCAAAGTGAATTATGCTGTAGAATAACCTCTTTTGCTGGTATAATGGAAGAAATTAAGAGATTTTTAATAGTAAGATGAGGGTAAGAGAATGCTGCTTTGGTATTTTTTTTGTTGGGTATTGAGTTGATGTGGTTAAATATTTCCACCCAAGTAATTAATGAATTTAATCTGTGGCTATATAAATTATTTTTAGTGGGGAAATACCAATAAGGCTAATATTGAAGTATTTAATAAGTGAGTAGTGCAGGAAGCAAAGAAGTAGAAGTATGAACTTAACTGAATAGAAGGTTACGCTTAGAGAATGGTGTATCTGTATTTTCTTTTTGTTAGTCTTCTGGTATTGAGTTGATGTTATTGATTATTTCCATTTAAGTAATTACTGAATTTAATCTGTTATAACACAGGTTCAAATTATTTCAGAGGGAAAATACTAGTAAGGCTAATACTGAAGTATTTAATAAGTAGATAGTGCAGGAGGGAAAGAAGTAGAAGTATGAAATTAACTGAATAGAGAATTGTGTTTTTGGTATTTTTTGGTATCTTTCTTGGTGGATATTAAAGGGCGGTTAATTATTAACTTTATTTTCACCCACATAATTAATGAATTTAGTCTGTGGCTATAAAACATTTTTAAATTATTTTCAATGGGGAAATACTATTAAGGCTGATATTTAAATACTTAACAAGTAAATAATACAGGAGGGAAAGAAGTAGGAAGTATGAAAATACATGAATAGAAGGTTACTCTTAAGGGATAAAATAATAAAAGATGTTATAAGTAACATATTTTTTGGATATTTCAGTGGTTGTATTAAACTGCCTTTTTAAATTATTTCTCTTATTTGTATTTTGCTAGAAGGTAGTTGCAAAATATAGTAAAAGTATTGTAGAACAAATAATAAGTCGACATTATAGGAGGGAACATAATAGAACATATGAAATTACTTGAATAGAAAATTAATTTCTAACTGATTAGATAATAAATGGGATAAGGAAAAATGACATAATCATGAAAATGTATGCTTAACTTGTATAAAATTAAATTTATAAGAAAAATAAATATTGCTTTTTGTGATTCTGTGGTACAATCTTAGTGGGAAAGTAGGAATAATAACATAAATCTATATTTAGGTATGACTATGGAAAAAGGTAATCCTGACAATTTTTTGTTTATTATGGCCAGATCAGTTTTTTCAGATTATTATAGGTACAGAAAATTAAGCATGTATTTATTGTTAAAGTTATTGTGTTAAAATGAAAAACATTTATTTTTTTGTTATTGTTGGAATATTTTGTTATTGTTGGAATATGTATTTTGTAACTTTGTTTCTTTTGTATATATATATATTTTTTTTTCCTTTGGAAAAACCAATAAAGAGATTCGGGGGGGGGGATGTATATGTTAAGGAACAGATTCACAAGCCCTGTTCCCTCAGGTCCTGGAAAGTCCTATGGTGGGCCCAAGTCTCCACTTGGTGTCACTGCCCCATTTCCTCACTCCTGGGTGTGTGTGTCAAACTCAAATTGGGTAGTAACTGTTGCTACTAGTAAATCTGAGAGAATCTCATGGTTGGATTACATGTCCAGCACTCTGTATCTATGTTGCCATTTAGAGGCTTCACATAGTTGCCTCATCTACTGCTTCATTCCTGCAAGCTAGCATGGAGCTGATCTATTGAGCCAGTTTGGTGTAGTGGTTAAATGCGCGGACTCTAATCTGAGAGAACTGGGTTTGATTCCCCACTCCTCCACTTTCAGCTGCTGGGTGACCTTGGGCAAGCCATAGTTCTGTCAGAGCTGTTCTTGAAAGAGCAGTTCTTGAAAGAGCTCTTTCAGCCCCACCTACCTCACAGGATGTCTGTTGTGGGGGGGGGAATTGAAAGGAGTTTGTAAGCCACTCTGAATGAAGGTTGGGGTATAAATCCAATCTCTTCTTCTTCTGTTGCAATTTTAAGCTATTGTGCTCAAGAGATGGTGAGCTTACCTATTGCCAGTTCCCTTTACCATGCTTTAGATAACAAGACCAAATAGCCATGGTGAGTTAACAGTCTCTGAGCATTTAGCATGTAAGAAAGTTTAAGAATTAGGTTTAAGTTTAAGAATCTGTTCAAGCATTAGGCTGAGTAAGGATACAAAGAAAAGGTGAAAACACACAGTCCCGTCATCCTACACTTGGTACTCGTGCAAAAGGACGTGTAATTAGGATTGGCTAAAATTTAAAAGTCTGTCATTACTTTAGTTCTCAGAGCTAGGACTTCTCCCTATTGTCCCTTACCACAGGAGCAAGGTGGAGTCCCTAGGTAAAGATTTAGTCCTTCATGGCTTGTGCCCATCCAAGGAAAAGAGCAAGGTGAAAGAGAGTTTCTTTCCCCTTGTCCAGAGAGTCCATTCACCCTTGGAGTCTTTCAGATCTTTGTGCCACAAGAGGAAGAAATTACCATCTAGCCATTTGGATGTCCAAGTCTCTGTTGCTTTGGGTTTGACACTGTAGCAAGGTGTGAAATGGTATACCTATTGTTCTACTTTTGCCAGAGCCTTTGCCTTCTGTAAGCACCAAAACTCTCTGGGGCTTGGGTGAATCATTCCCTGTCCTTTTCCTGTGTGCCAGCTACAGATTTGTAAAGGGGCTTTGAGCCATTAAGTCAGCATAAACTCCAAAGAGTTGTGTAGCAGTGTACAGAAGAGCACATGCTTTTGCATGCAGACCAATGTAAATATTAAATGTTTGCCTTGGGTTCATGGTTTAATCCTTGGCACTTCAAATAAAAGGCACTCCAGTACTAGGGTTGGGACACTTATTTTGGGGGATACTTCAAGTTATAGTAGATTCTACTAGGCTAGACAGGCGTGTGATGCAACTCTTCATAAGGCAGCTGGAAATGTAATAATCGTCCAGTACACACGCTCCAACTACTATCCTCAGCCTTCTAAAATGTAATTCTCTAAATACTTACCTGGCAGCTTCCACTTTGGTGCTCTGTAGGTTATCAGGCTATTTCTTTTAGAGCGTGGGATGTACAATTTGATAAATTAAAAAGCTGGTAAGTAGAACCAGCTGTTTTTCAATGGTCAGGCTCAGAGTTCCCTTGATGACGAGATTTGGGATTATTAGTATTCAGTCATTTCTTTCCAGCTGCATGGGTGACAGTTGATTTAATAGTGGAAGAACCCTCACACTACTTTTAGAGGGGCAGTGCATATATGAATGGGAGGAGTTCTGTTTGTTTCAGATCTTGGCTGCCTCTGGGTAGTGCATGAGGTTCCCTGGTGGATGCATGCACAGAATGGGGGTATTCAAGGATAACTTCAGTAGGTTAGCTGTAAGTGCTTAATCAAATTTTAAAACTTCAGAGCGCTTTTTGGCTGTATCTTATCCAGGTATAGCTATTGCAAGAAGGGTGTGAAAGAACTGCTGGATGACTTTGAACTTTCTTTTTTATGTGTTCCAGCTCCAGAATCTGGGCATTAATCCGGCCAACATTGGCTTCAGCACTCTGACTATGGAGTCGGACAAATTCATCTGCATACGGGAGAAGGTAGGGGAACAGGCCCAGGTAGTCATCATTGACATGAATGATCCCAGCAACCCCATTCGCCGCCCCATTTCTGCTGACAGCGCAATCATGAACCCTGCCAGCAAGGTCATTGCGCTGAAAGGTACGGAAAATATTTCTCAAAGCCTTTATTAAAGTTGTTTCTGAATGTAACAAGCTTGGATTTTTTTGCCACTTAGGTTTTAAAGTTACATGGATTTTTCTCTCTCAAAAGCTGTCTTTACTGCTGTTCCTTTTCAGTAAATGCCACCGCTAATTTTTTCTTTCTTTCTTGTGCTGTGAAAACCTGCATCCTATGTTGTGTACGTGATGCTGACAGATTGAAATCTTCAGGGTTTTAGTTGGTAACCTGAGGACTTTGCCCGTCCTGAGACTGGTTTTTGACATAGCTGCTGGAACATAGTCACCAAAAGCTTGTTAATGTAATTGGGGTTTGTATGGAACTTAAAGAAAGCAAGGTCCAAATCATAGCCTTACAAACCTTCAAGGAATGGGAAGGGGCAGCTTGAATTCCTCCTGCCCCCACCTCATTGTTCCCTCCTAGGATTTTCCCTTTAGCTGACTCTCAGTTGCTCTTGACATAGTGTCTGCTGGATCATCTCATCTGGCTGTTTTTGAGGGCTTTTCTTTGCATTACTACACAAAGTAATGTTCTTTATATCTGGGGAGGCCTCTGGGTAGGTGAAGATTAACCTGATTTTGCTGCTGAAAGATTGGCAAGGGGGCTTATCAGAGAGTATTCTTAACCCCTCCACGCAAGGAAAGATTCTTCCTGCATCCCAAAGCAGGGATATGGAGAGAAGGTTGGATCAAAATGCCCATTGGAACATAGCTCCACAGTTCTCCAGGTGGCATACTGCCTCCCCCTACAATGCATTGGTCAAATTTCTTGGGGTATGTGTCAGAATGCCACAGCCAGAACAGCTGAGATGTGATGTTCTGACCCTCCTTTCCCAACGTGTGGTTCACTGTCTCCTTGAAGATTTGGCCTCTTAAGCCTACAGAAATCTTTCCCTCTTCTTCTTAAAGCAGTTTATCACAGTAGGCTAGAGAGTAGGCTTGTAAATAGTTAACTTGTTTGGCCTTTACTGGCAAGTAAGAGTTGCTTGCAGTAGACCAGTTGGAGTACTCTTAATTAGCTGTCAGATAACTGACATTGTCAAGACAAAATATATCTTGTGTGCTAGTAGCCTTTGTGAATTTACTTGCATGATCCCTGGAAATACCCAAAACAGCTGTGTACAAACTCATTGTTTATCTGTGCTTACACTGGAAACTTTTGTACAATGCAATATCCCTGGATTAGGTCTTTCCCACTGCGGAACAGATGGCTTTCTGACGTCAGTTTTGGGCTTCAGGCTTCCATCATGGGACACTACGCATCCTACAGGATCTCAATTTGATTTATGCATTTTACTTTATAGTCTGCCTTTTTTGCTGAGACTCAAGGCAGATTACAATATTAGGAAAAAATGTGTTGAAGAAGAACAGTTTGGGTTACAAAACAGTTTGTAAAACAGTGCTGTAAAAACCAGATAATACAATAGTTCGATAAACTACAACCTTAACCCTTTGATAAAAGTGCACTCTTGAACACTTCAGTGTTACACGTTCTGCGATATGCTAGATGAGTGGGATCCTTCCGGGCATGCCATTCCACCAGTAGAAAAGAGCAAGGGTGCGTTCAGATGGGGCATTTGCAACTGTATAGGTGCCAGTTGGAATCAGTGTACTTACTGCGTTCACACGGTGAACATCTGCTTTCCATCCCTAACCGTTGCAAAGAGCTTTACCCCGTTGTATTCTGCCACTAGGTCCCTAAGTGGTGGTATCCTGAGTGCAATGGTTGTAATCGCTTTACCCCTGTCTGATCGCTCTCCAACGTTGTAGAGCCACTTCCGTTTGGAAGCCTGAGGCTTCCAATTTTCGCCCGCCATTTTTTTTTTGTTAGGTTGGCGATATGCGCTTGGGTGAAGCTTCGCCCCGGCGTTTGTTTTTTTTAAAAAAGAGAAAAGGTCCTTAGATTAAGGTTTTGGAGGACTCAGAGACCTCAGGGAGGCCAGTTTGGTCTTTAAACTTTAAAGGTAAGTCCTTACCTTTAAACTTTAAATGTAAGACGGGGTGTTTTGCGCATGCGTGAAGATCGCCATTCTGTGGATGGCTGCCTGCCTATGCGCATGCTCAAACTGAGTTAAAAAAACCCAAAAACCGACGCCTGCTGCATGTGAACGGGCATACAGCGATGGGCTCCGCAGACAGGAGGTAAGTGTGATCGCGTTTCAGCCGGCATAAACTGCACCGGTTCCAACTGGTACAGTTTATGCCGGCTGAAACGTCCCGTCTGAACGCACTCCAAGAGTCCAGGAGCACCTTAAAGACTAACAAAATATGTGGCAGGGCAGGAGCTTTCATGAGTCACTGCTCACTTCAGATACAGCTAGAATGTAGCTGTATCTAGTTGTATCTGAAGAAGTGAACAGTGACTCACGAAAGCTCATCCCTGTCACAAATTTTGTTAGATTTTAAGGTGCTCCTGGACTCTTTTGTCTACTGATACAGGCAGACTAACATGGCTACCCGTCTTGATCTCATTCCACCAGGTGCAAGCGACAGAGTTCAGGTGCAGGCAACTGTTAATCTTACCAATTTGTAGGGTGGTACCTTCAGCTTTTCCCAGTCTTTTCTCAGCTGGACATAATAGCAGAGGTGGTCCTTTTAGATATGTGGGTCCTGGGCCTCGAAGGGCTTTGTAAGTACCTTGAATTGAGCCTGGGAATTGAACCTGGGAATTGATGGGTAATCAGTGTGGTGACTGTAGAACAGGAGTAATAGTGTGGTGACTTAGCTCTTCATACCAGTCAGTTTCTGTGCTGTGTTCAAGGGCAGGCTTGTATAAAACGCATTACAGTAGTGTAGTCTTGGGTTGCCATGACCACTGTGCCACAGTAAGTGGCACAATGCAGTCCTCTTCCTCACCAATCTGAGGTTATATAGCACCCAGGATAAAGCAGATAAGATAGGGGCTCTTGTCGGAATGGGGTGGAGGTTAGCTGAATAAGTGGGCACTGACATGTTTCTGCACCCCTCTCTGAGTCTCCCTTCCTCTCATGAACATCTCTCCTAGCTACTCTAAAGTAATAGCCTCATCCAGCATACTACCTCAGTCACAAGCTGACGCTTATAAAGCTAAAACACACGGCTTATGACAGCTTGCAGCCCCCAGATTTGCCATGGAAGCCTTCTACAGGTTAATGTGGGGAGGCCCCCTATTTTAATGTTTCCGTTCTCCACTCACCCACTTTCTCCCTCCCTGGCTCAAAAGTTGCCTTAATATAGGATGGTAACCAATACTGTAGGGTTGGATTTGGGAAACAGGCAGGAGCCTAGGTTTGTTGAGCGGGCCTGTTTCACACATTAGGTGTAAACCAGGGTTTGTAGTGAAGAGTACTCTCTATGGGGGAGTTGCTGCCAGTCCTAGTGCCTTGACGTGGATACACATGTGTTTGCCACTTCTGGGCTCAAAAGTACAGGGTTACGCAAGTAATGTTACTTGTCTTGTCAGGAGCATTCCTGGGAAATGTGTGGTGTGGCTTTCAATTGAAGTGCAATAACTGCTGCAGGTATCTTGCTCTTCAAAGGATGAATGCTTCTGGGATAAGGATATTAACACTTTTGCCAGATAGCATAGCAGGTGCCCAACTGTGTGCTGTACACAAACCACATCAATTTTCTGTATTAGGTATTGTTTCCAATTTATTCTCAATAAAATACTCCTTAAAGCACAGTGGCTTGTTAGACTTTTTGTAATTTGTTCACCCAGCAAGAAATAAGGTTGAAGCACATACAGAAAATGAAATACACATTGAAGGTCTCAACCCCTGTTCATGACTGGCTCTGTAAGGAGGAGGCAAAGTACTGTAAAATATCCCACCTGTCACACAACAGATCAGCAAGCAAAGCTATAACTCATAAGCTACGTACAGCACATGTCCTGACTTGAATCAAACTGTGTAATAGGTGAGAAGTGTCTTAAGTCATCCCTGCCCCAAATGGTCACCCTGTTAATGCTGCTCATCTCCTTCCACCAAAGCCAACATGTTGCCATGTTTTCTTCCTCGGTGGAGAAACTAAACTTGCTTTTATATACTGATCTCTTGTCTTTCTCATTATAGTAGTTTCCTCCCTTTTTTCTGACGGATTTAATGTTGTATCACTATTTTTTTTTGTCACACCTTCAATGCTTTCTTGTGTGTGAAGATGGTGAGTTACCTCTGTTTCAGATTGTATTTGTGTTTGTCCTGTTTTATGAAAAGAGAATGCGAAAGGCTTACTGGCTTAAAGGCTTAGCAAGGCGCACCACTGAATAATTGACATGGAGGATGACAAGGAACCTGCCTTCTGTCACTGCCTCTGAGCCTGGTTCTCAGGGCTCCTCCTTTCAAAACAAACAAAAGTGGCAAGGAAGAGTGGTCTTGAATTTTAGGAATTGTAGCATCTTTGCCTGGAGTTGTCAAACTGCTTGACTGAAAGCAGAAACGTGGATATGCATCAAGCTTTTTATAAACAGGACTGAGACGCCTACAATTTCATATCTGGCTCCCCCCTCTTTTTTCTTTTCTTTTTTTGGTTGGTTTGCGTTTCATGTTCTCAGGAAAAATGAAGCCACAGCCTGGCTCCCAAATAAAAGAGGCAATTTTGGATGGTTCTCACCCCAAAATTCAAGATTACACAGTGAAAGGAATAGTGGTTTTCAAATGAGGCTGAACCATATTGATGCAGTCTTGGGTATTTTTTTGCCCCAGCCCCCTTTCGATAACAGGTTCAACTTGTTACCTGGAGGCTAACCACTAATACAAGCTCAGTGTAAATAAAAGTTCTGAGCCTTGGTAGGTTTTTGTGGCATAGCCTTTCACCCTGAAACTTAGTTCTTTATGGCTTTGAAAGTCTGACTTGCATAGCTTCTGTGCCTTGTGTTCCCTTGGAGTAAAGATTGTGTAAACATATGGAGCTAGTAATGTCCTTGGAAGTCCTTGCAGCTTTGTTTCCCCTCTCCTCTCTACCAGAAGGTTATTCTGATGCCTAGCCCTCTGTCCTTGTCTGCCTGCCTGTGCCAGTTCTCAGAATGAGAGATGGGGCGTGCTTGGATCAGTTAATCCGGAGGCCTGTTATATGGGTCAGGAGACGAAATTCCAAGCCAGCCTCACTCTGTCAGTGTTGTATACCAGCCCATGTGGTCAGTAAGAACAGCTCTGCTAGCTCAGATTGGTAGTCCCATTTGGTCCAGTATGTTGAACACAGTGGCCAGCCAAATACCCCAAAAGGCCTATAAGAACCTCTCACAAGTAGTGGGCAAGGGTCTTCTGCTGTTCCCCCACACTGATATTTTATTATGTGCTTCATTCACTTTCACCTTTCTCCCCAGTGGGGACCCAAATCCATTTTGGAGTTTGTGTTTAAGCATGAGGGCTCCATTTGGTCATCATGCCTAATAGCTGTGGATGCACCTCTGCTTCATGAATTTGCCAAATCCCCTTTTAAAGGCATCCTAGTTTATGGCCGTCATTACATCCTGTGGCAATGAGTACTGTTCCTTATAATGGTGCTAGAGAGCACCTAATTGAGTACCTCCTCTTTTGCATCCCACAGATTACTATTTTGGCCATCTTTAAAGCATGCTTTGTGGCTATGGTCTGTTCCCTCCTTTCTTGCCACATCCTGAGCTAGGCACAAGGAAGGACAGGCAGTTTGTTTGCCTTGATTTCACAGTATGTGTGGGGAAGCTTAGGTGGTGCTTGATGTTAGGACACTTTCAGGTACCAGTTTGAGTACTCTGTTTCAAATAAAAGGAAGTGGTTTTTACCTTACCAGTAGCTTCAGATGGGTAGCTGTGTTAGTCGGTAGTAGTAGAACTAAATTCCAAGTCCAGTAGCACCTTAAGGACCAGCAACATTTTGTAGGCTGTAAGCTTTTGTGAGTTAGCCAGATACCTGACAAGTCAGCTTTGTCTCATGAAGCTTATACCAGGGTTCCCCAAACTTTCTGAGCCTGTGGCCACCTTTGGAATTTTGAATGAGGGTGGTGAGCTGCAGCTCAAAATGGCTGCTTCAGGAGGCAGCGCCAAAAGGAATACATCCGTCCTCACACCGCCTAGGAAGAAGTAGAGCCTAAAGCGGGGACAGGGACCCACAGACTGATGAAGGACTTACCAGTCCTCCTGATCCTCCAGTGGAAAGCTCTTTGGCCTTGCCGACTTCCTGAAAAGCTTGTTGAAAGCCATGGGAAATGCTGGCGGGTGCCCCGGTGCCCCTAGGCACCATGTTGGGGAACTCTGGCTTAGATCCTGCTTTAAGGTCCTACCAGATTTGGACTTTTTTCCACTTACTAGCAATATACCCTCTAAGCTGCTGAGTCTTGTGAGCAAAAATTCTACTTTGTGAGCTACTGGCATTAAAGAGAGTGAGCGATTTGGCTTCTGCATAAATTAGTTTTCCCTGGAGCCATCCTACCTGAGCGGAGACAAAAATGTTTGAGCCGGAGGTTTAAAAAACTCTGAGCTAGCTCACACTAATTCAGCTTAGAGGGAACACTGCTTACTAGTAGTGGTTAATGAATTCTCTACCTCCTGCTTTGATTCTGAATTGGGTTTGACAAACTTAATTATTTCTCTATTCTCATGGGGAAAAAATCCTGGAGCTTTTAGGGTTTTTTGGAGGGGGAGCCCAGCTTGGAACCTCTGCATTCACACTGATAGTAATTTCTGGCTCGCGTAACATTCCAGGACTTAGGAGGATGTTCTTCTCTCTTGGGTTTCAGTCCAAACTTGATGGACTTATTTTTGGGTCTAGGAAAACTTGCGCTGTTAAACCTTTGGGTTTCAGAAATGTGGTTCTTATAAATATGACGGTCTTTTAAGAAGCTCAGGGATTGGCATTGCTACCTTATCCTTGCAGCTTGCTTGTAAAGCTAGTTAGGTAAAGACTGGCCCTGGCCCATGGTCATCCACTGAGCTTTGTAGCTAAACAAGGATTTGAACCCTGGTCTTCCCAGTCTGTGCTCCAGTGCTCTTATCTGCATGCCACACTGATTACTTACATGTGGCAAGGATGTTGGAGGCAGCATGCTTTTAACTTTGATATAAATATTCACCCTCTTCCTATGGCAAGCACTTCTCTTCTCTCCCTTACCCCCCCACCCCCCCGGTTGTCATTGTGTTTTCCCATCACCTCACATGTAGCCCACGGTAGCAAGAGTAAAGAAACTTTGTTAAGGGTTTTGGTTCACTCAAGCTACCAGCCAACCTAACAAAGTATCTAGTTTGTGACTACCGTTTCCCATTCTCATGGAAACCAGTCTGTATTCCTCCTGTACTTGTACTAGATGCAAATACAAATGCGTGTAGCACTCTTCTTGTATGCTTTGGAGTACTTTTATTGCAAACCAGTCAAGTAGCCCAGCATGGAAAGTAGCTGTTGTTTCAACTTTGTTATGAACAAAGCTGTGTTTGCAACACCTGGATATGAAGCCATAACCAATTCTGCAATTGGTTTAGCTAGAACTTGCTTTTGAGTAAATAGATTTGGCTATAGAAGTGTTGATGTCTGGTTAAAAAGCCTGCTGATCATTGGGAACTTCATAGCCAAACACAATGCATGATACCTTGCGGTAAGGTGTAGTTTATTCATTCAAACCCTGTAATGCAGTCACATCATTTTAACCACTCATCGTGACCCTTTGAATGTCTGAATGTTGCTAACAATCTTGGCCGACTTGAGCTGTGGTCTTGTTTTCAGCTGCGAAGACCCTTCAGATCTTTAACATTGAAATGAAGAGCAAAATGAAGGCGCACACCATGACCGACGATGTCACCTTTTGGAAGTGGATCTCTCTGAACACTGTTGCGCTAGTCACTGACAATGCTGTATACCACTGGAGCATGGAAGGGGAGTCCCAACCAGTAAAAATGTTTGACCGCCACTCTAGTCTTGCAGGCTGCCAGATCATCAATTATCGTACAGATGCCAAGCAGAAATGGTTGCTTCTGACTGGCATATCCGCACAGGTAACGCTTTAGTGTAGGTTGATGCTCTACAGCACACACTCGAAGGCAGTGGCATGGGCAAGACTGTGTGTTTGGTGTCTTGCTCACATTTGCCTTGTGAGAAGTTGGCCCATAAAAAATATCCTGGTTAAGCTGGAAGTTTACTTTGTCCATGCCGGTCTGTTTGGCCCTCAGCGGCACTGCTCATCTTATGAGCAATGGCTAAACTTTATTTTAAAGACTTCCTTGATTCTCTTGGCCCCATTGTAGAAAAATCTCCGAAATTAAACTAGGGCTGAAAGGATAGGAGCATCGCTGAGCATGCTACAGTGCATTCTCATTAAAAGTAAGCCCTGCTGGCATTCTTTAACTAGAGCTTCCACATGCTTGTAGTTAAACAGCAGTGCATTTTGATATGCCAGTTGGAGTCCAGTTCCCTGTGAATATAACCATGCATTCTGGGGGTGGGGGGAGGAATTGCTTGTGTTAAGTAACTGATGTAGAAGTAGACATTACAGGGGATTTTAGCTGCTGCGTAAGTGTCGCAGAAGGTGGAGGAGCCCAGTAGCGGGTTCCTTTAGGTTGTGAGGCCAGTGTAGGCAATGTTGCAAAGCTGACATGCATTAAGACGAAGATTCCTTTATTTCTCTGTCAGAGTACAACACAAACTCTGCTTATTTTGGAAAACATTGTCTAGGCTGGTATAACTGTGCTGTTGGCTTTTTCAGTTCGTGTATAACCGTTGTGCAAAGGTTGCTGACTTAAATCTTTGTGTGTGTCCTCCTTTCTTTAAAGCAAAACCGTGTAGTTGGTGCCATGCAGCTTTATTCAGTAGATAGGAAAGTATCCCAGCCCATTGAGGGCCATGCTGCTAGCTTTGCGCAGTTCAAGATGGAAGGCAATGCTGAGGAGTCCACCCTTTTCTGTTTTGCAGTGAGAGGCCAAGCAGGAGGCAAGGTAAGCTTGCATCTATGCCCTGGGACTGCTGCCTTCATAAACTTGGTGGAATAATAGTTAACCATAGGAAAAACTGTGTCTCCCCTTTTCCCTTTACAAGCAGCATCAAGAGCTACCACTGCATGTTTGTACAGAATACTGGATCCGCTGAGCGAGAAGCCTCCTTTCAGAGGGCTTTTGTTGAAGAGAAGGGAAATTTGATATGGGTTACTTAGAATGGGGATGAATTAATTGGCAAATTGGGAGTGGGGGGGGCTGTGGTCATTCAGAAGGAATCACTTCTGGAGGTCATCAGGCTGACACTGCAGAAGGGAAGGCATCAGACAGGGATTTTCAGAAGATTGTACCTTGATGACCTGGCTGTAATTCCACCTATTTCTGGACTGGTAGAACCATGCAGTGGCCACAGTTCAGTGTAGGCACGGCTATTCAGCCTGGCTCTTGTAGTTCAGTCTAGGATTAATATTCCATCAGCCTCCTCCCTAGCAGTGTTGAGTTTTGTCTTGCTTCTCTCATGTGAGTTTAAAAAAAAACAAATCCCAGAAAGGGTAGCTGTGTTAGTCCGTTGTATCAAAAACAAGTAGGATTCTTGTGTTCACAACAGTTTTTGTACTGCTTCAGGGTGCTACAGAATTCCTGCTTGAAATGGTGGGGACATGTTTTGGTAATGCAGTAGAAAAAGTGACTGTTTTCTAGTTCCTGTATGCTTCTTGGCAACTGCTGTCAGTTTAATAAAGCCGTGCATTTTATCTTGAGGACGTTCAAGATACATAGTCCCATCCTATCTTTCCATGCAGTTGCATATCATTGAAGTTGGCACACCTCCAACAGGAAACCAGCCATTTCCCAAGAAAGCAGTGGATGTCTTCTTCCCACCTGAAGCACAGAATGACTTTCCGGTAGCAATGCAGGTAGGGCGTAATGCCAAGGGAATGCCTTCTGTGTTGTGGGTGGCAGGGGAAGGGGAACACTGTAGTTCAGGAGGGTGTAAATCATTTGGGGGTTCGAAATGCTGAAGAATGAGATGGCTTCCTACTTTCCACTTAGAAGCCTTGGGCTTAATGTCATAAGCTGCCTTTAATTGCTGCTTAGCCTACCCTTTTTATAGAACAAAAGTTCAGGTATTTTTAGCATTTGTAAGAGTATGGGTGGTAGTTGGTTGCCTAGCAAAACTCACTTGGCTGTTTGGCTCATTTACACTAACAATTCAAACTCATCTTACTATATCAAACCGTGCATGCATTAATGTTCTGTGGCTTTATGAGAGCACTGAAATGTGATGGTATTGGGTGTAATGTTGAGCATCGTTTGTGCCGTAGCTTTGTTTTAAAACAAGCTTATAATCATTATGGTGGCAAAGAGGCCTTTAAAAATGTCGGGAATTCTTCCTGATGTCTCAAGTCTGAGGTTTGCAGGAGCAAGATTTTTAGTGGTAGAGGCTCTTTGCCCTCTGTGATTAGTGGAAGGCCTGCAAGCTAGGCGAAATGAGAGAGTTGTGTGCATTTCAAATATTCAGCTTCTTTGTGCACACAGTAGATGGTGCTAACTAAAGCCTCGTGCCTGCACAAAGAACATATATCTGATCATAATGTGGTGGGAATCTTAAGGACAGCCTCCAGGTTTATTTCCATTGTTCTGCAGATCAGCGAAAAGCACGATGTGGTCTTCCTGATCACAAAATACGGTTACATCCACCTGTACGACCTTGAAACTGGCACCTGTATCTACATGAACAGAATCAGTGGAGAGACCATTTTTGTCACCGCGCCCCATGAAGCAACGGCTGGAATAATCGGAGTCAATCGAAAAGGACAAGTAATGCCATTTTATTCTCCTAGGGCTTAGTTTGGCGTTTCAGCGGGTAAAAGTGTTAAATTGAATACCAGCTCCTGAATGTTGAAGTGTCTCACAGGTCTCAAGTACTGCTTTAAATGCATTGGCTTGTCATTCAAAACTAAACTCACCACCTCTTTGATAAAGCATGTTGAAGTGTTGCATTAGGGAAGCAGTCGGTGGAAGATCAGAGCGGCTAGAATGCTGTTTGGCAATGTTTGCCACTGCTGACCTTGATGATCTTTCCTGTACAGGCACTATTTGCTTTGAGAAAGAGGCTTGCAGTTCACTCAGTGCTGTCCGTTCCGGAATGCTGCTTTCATCCAGGAACTGGAGCATTCAGTTTGGCTCCCTGTGAAAGCTGCAGAAAGGACTGACGTTCTATTTGTCTCCTTATTTCTCTGAACGTTGCAGTAGGGGACCAGAGGTTCCTTTTATCCAGGAACCATATGTTCTCCTCAGCACTCTTGAAAGCGTGGAATCTCTCCCTTGTATTAATCTGGCATTGCTCTAGGGTCACTCCACCTAGTTGCTAAGCATTGGTAGTCATAAAAATCCACTGTAAAACATATCCCTTGTTCAGTAGTCATTTTATAAAGGAGTTGCCTTTTTGAGCTGTAGGGGGTTCTGGCAGGGAACAATGAAGGCACTCCCTTTGAGAACTCTTAATTTTGGCTTCTGGCGGGACTTTTAATGGTTTTGTGTCATAGAACCTTCCTTTCCCTCAGCCCCCTGCCAAATTTTTGTCTTTCATCTTTGCTGTGCCCATCTAGTGCTGCAGACTTCCAATTAATCAGCATTTCTTCACTTGACTTTGATCTCGACCCAGTGTAATAGAGCCCAACAGAAAATGGCTGATGGCTCACCTTAACCATGAGCGATTGCTTTTGTCTGAGCCATCTCCTCCCACAGTCTTCAAAAGGCACCTGTACAGAGATTGTGGCAGTGTGGCTATGTAAATTAGTCAGAAGACGAGGTGACAAGTCACCAGATTGCTGTCTGGTGAGCAGACTTCACTGAAGTGCAAACGTTAGATCACATTATTGGGGGGGGGGGGCACGACTGCCTTGTGTCCCATTGTCCCTTTCCCTCCGTCTCTTCCCCATTAACCTGCCTCACTTTGTGCGGTGGATAGAAGTGAATTCTGCCTCCTTCAGTCTACCTGTTTGCCTTGATTATATGTGAAAAGAGAGATTTTTTTTCTACTTGTGATTGTTCCAGGGCTTGCCTCAGCTGACTTCCACAAACAGCATGCTTAATCCAATCCCAGCTAGTGGGGTGGCGGTAGTGGGGGAGCACGTTTAGACTTTACAGTTAAATTTATGCTGCTAACTACATTTTAAACATTCTGGATGGGTATAGTAGGGGTGACTAAGAAGGGGACGGCCAATGAGAGTTAAGTCTTCTTGGGTTTGTGCCTGAGGGCAACCCCCTCCTTACTTTGGGGTTGGTGCTACTGCTGGGAGGTCCTCCAAAGATTAGAATGAATCTTTTTCTCAGATAGCTAGCATCCTTCCGCGAGGATTGCATTTTAATCTTCTGCTAAGCTGCTGTGGCTACAAAGAAAGCTTCCCATGGCAGCTGACTGTGTGGTCTGAGAAATGGCAGCTTTGTGAGTTTCCCTCACAAGTCCTGTGAGGATAAAATCCAGATCTGCAGATGGGAATTATAACCTTCACAGCCTCTTGCTGCCTCTCTGCAAAAATCCAGGGTAATGCAAGAAGCTTCAGCCAGAATCCAAAGTACTGTGCAGTCGTGTTTCTAAGTGATTCTCCCCACCCCCCGGTCCCATTGCATGCCAAGCTGTTTTTCAAGCCAAGGTGTCCAAACCCGGGTATAAATAAGGGCCCATCTGCACCCTGCCTCTTCTAGAAACTCAGGAAACTAAGTGTAGTCTTGATGAGCTGACGATGGGCTTGGAAAATCTCCCAAGTGAGTACAAGGGCCACCATCCAAGTGCCTCTACTCTTATTTCGTACTTGATGTTGGTTTAGTGAACAAGGATTCGTCCTTCAGTTCTAATGGTGGAGAATGAGGTCCCTGGAAGATGCAGGGCCCTAGGTATGGAGCTGTAGTCCCAACAGTATATTTTCTCTGAACCCATGAAAGCTAGAAACCTTCCTGCAAAAGCTGAGGTTTTGGAGAACTGAAGCCTTGATGTAATTTGATCTTTATCAGTCTAGTCATGTAGTATCTCCAGCAATAGGAAAGCTAGATTCCTGTGAGGAGTTAACAGACCAACGAAGCTAATGCATATTCAGAGGGGTGATGTCGTTAAATAGGGGATATTCCAGTTAGCTCTCAAAAATAACAGCTGTCAAAACACAAGAGACTAGATTTTTAAAATCTGTTTTTAGGTTAGTGGCTATCGTGGAACCTGGTGTGTCACTGTTCACCAATGTACTGCAGAGTGGTTGCCCCTTCATCAGAAAAGTACTTCTGTGGCACAGCACTGCGATATTGTGTAGCCGATGGAGCACACAGCTCATTTTGCATGCTTCTCAGAAACATGTGCTTGAGGCCTGAAATAACATGTACATCAGACCTGAAAGCGTAGGACATCCATCTACAGTGCTGTCAGCAGCAGAAACAATAATATGAATACCATGTCTGAATTTGAGAAACTGTGACTTCTGAGCATAATGGATGGTGATGACTCATTGCTGGTGACCTGAAGGTCCACACTGCTCTGTCTAAGCTTCTGAAGTCCAAGGACCAAGGATGTGTGTTCTTCACAAACAGGAAGAAGCCTGTCACCAGTCCAGAGCAGTTGCACACAGAACAAGGTGTCTGGTTTAACATGTTTTTTTGTGTTTTTTTTACAGTCGCGCATGAGCTGCCTTCCTAAGTTAGACTATCGCCCTTTCTAGGTCAATATTGTCTCTTCTGACTAGGCGTGAGTCTCCAGGTCTTTTCAGTATAACACATGGTTCTTGATCTCAGAACGCATTCTCTTGCACTTAACGGTGTTCTCCTGCCTCCAACCCAGGTGTTGTCTGTGTGCGTAGAGGAAGAGAACATCATTCCTTACATCACAAATGTGCTGCAGAACCCTGACCTGGCCCTGCGCATGGCCGTCCGTAACAACCTCGCAGGTGCTGAAGAACTCTTCGCCCGGAAATTCAATGCACTTTTTGCCCAAGGGAGCTACTCGGAAGCAGCAAAAGTGGCAGCAAATGCCCCAAAGGTAAGGTCAGATAGTTGAAAGGATGCTTTTTGTGTCTGTGGTACTTTTTAGGGTTGTGTTGGTTTTTGTTTTGGTTGGCTTGATGTGTGCCTGAATTTGGTATCAACACCAGGTTGTTCTAGGCTGGCACTTGGAAATCACTAGGAGTTTAGTTTGCAGAGGGGCCACATAACTCAGTGGTAGAGCCACCTGTGTTGCGAGGAGAACTGGGTTTGCCCTCAGTTAGGGCCTATGCACATGTAGCCTTGATATGATTTTGAAGAAAGCAAAGCAATGACACCACCAATTTACTTTTCAGGCAGTCTTATGCGATGATGTTGCAAAATGATGCTGCCCAGATAGCCTGCTGTAATAACATCTTCCATTGCTAATCTGTAGCGGATGACACCCAGGGTGTCCCCATAGCTGGTTCCAAAAGACAGGCAATCAATTTCCCAGTCTAAATTCTCCCCATGGTTCAAACTGATTAAAAGAGCTTCCTACCTGGTTAATATCCCCCTCCATAACCCCAGAATACTTCAATTCGATTTCAAACCATGACGATGGCTTTAGTAGCTGGACATTACTCCCGAATACCACTGGCTTCACATCTTTGCATTTGCAGAGCTTCAGTTCCAGAGGACCTGTCTTATGTTATACTAGGAAGAAGGCCCGTTGCGGAGACAAATGCAATGAGCTCTAGCTGGGGCGGCGGTGGCCTTGTTGTCCATGCCGAGCGGCAGGTAGAGCACCACCACTCTTCCGCTGCCCCGGCTCCCGCCGCCGGGGCCAGACAGGAGGAGGGGTGGTGAGACCTTAGGCAATGCAGCCACCAATGGATGGCGAGCGAAAGGCTGTGGGAGCGTGGGCAAGAGGGACATGAACAATCTTTTATATATAAGGAGAGGTGTGTCAGATTGTAATGGCCTTTGTATCATATTATATGTAACGGCCTTTGTATCATATTATACCTGTGTTGCGAGCAGAAAGTCCTAAGCTCAGTCACAAGTTACAAGCTGCATGAGTTGCAGTTGCTGGGAATGACCCCTGCCTGATGGTGGAGGTGTGGCATAGACAGTAGTGAGCTAGGTGGACTAGGTGGAGAGCCAGTGTGGAGCAGGGTTTAGGGTGTCATACTATGGTCTGGGAGACATGGAAGCTTGCTGGACCAGTTACATACTTGCAGCCTAACCTAGCTCACTGGGTGGTTGTGAGAACAAAATGGAAGCCAGGCAAACAGTGTAAGCCCCTTGGAGTCCCTACTGGGGAGAAAGAGAAAGGTAGAAATCAAGGGAAAAATAAAGCATTCATCTTCCTTAGCTTTTACTTGGTCTGAACGATTTTGCAATTACTCATTGGTGTGTATTAACTGCACTGGCTGCTGTTAATTTCAGAGAAGCGCCGTTGAGCCCCCGGGATGTGTTGCAGGCTTTAAAAAACTCTGTGCAGTTGTATGTGCTGCATTAACTGAAATGGAGGCTTCAAGCTTTTCACTCAGGTGGTGGTGGGGCAGGTTGGGAGGAAAAAAGGGTCCTGCGAAAGGGCCCCACTCCAGCATGCCCAGGCCCCCCACCCCTACAAAGGAGGGAGGGAGAAAGCCAGCCAGCCCCCACACCTTTTGTGGGTGCACTTCCCACAGCTCTGCTAGGCCCAAGTGTTGCCATCAGCATGCTGCGCCTTGCCTCACCGTGCCGAGTAGGAGGAGCCACTGTGTGTGTGTGTGTGTATGCATGCATGTGGAGGCCATCAGCCTACCGGAAAATCCCTGGGTTGTGGCTTTCGATATGACACAATCTTATGGTGGTCTTATACACCAGTAGATCTCTTGTTTTGGCATAGAGGCACAAGGCAAACTATAGGACCTCTCTGTGCATCCCTCGGTTGTATTGTAGATGAAAATAAAAGTGCTTGAAGTGGCATTCTTGGCTTGAAAACCAGCTTTTTGGAGTCTTTAAAAAGAAAAAGACAAACCCTGCAATGTAGTGTTAAGGCATATCCTTCAGTGCTGCTTTTAAAAAACTGCTTTAATGTTATTTGCTTTTGAGAAATATTGTTCAGAAACATTAACCATATAACCAAAAGAAGAAAGTGTGTCTGGTTTAAGGGTTGTATTAATGATTAAGTCTGCAGTAGCTGTCTTTTACTGGAATTTAAAGGACCCTGTATTCTAGAAAGTCTTGCAACACATTTCCCATTTCCATTTTTCTAAGTGTTACTTACTTTAGGAAATTTGATACTTTTCAAGGGGGGAGAGGTAGGATCTCAAAGCGAGTTGCAAATAGAAACACTTAATTGCCTTTTAAAACTGGTTATTGTACAACACCGTAACCCAAACTTAAAGTCAGCAGTGAGTCCAATTACATTAGACTTTAAAGGTTTGAGAAAATAGTCTTCAAAGCCTCTTTAAAAATCGAGCCCGGCTTTCATGGAGTTCAGTGAACTGCCTATGCCACAGCATGGGGCTGCTCTAGAAAGTACTAGCCACAGGCCTGGTATTATGGAACTTCTGACAAATTATCTTCTGGCCATCTTTATGATGCAAAGGATGTATATGGAAGAAGATCAGTTCTCAAATATATTGCCTGAGGCTCTGGGGAGTTCTTTTTTTAATACTTAAATTTTTATTGTATTTACCAACAATAATACAAATATATAAATTAAATTAAGTAACTTAAACTAATACAAACCACTTTGTTTCACAACAACCTTTACAATTTATACTTCAAAATATAGAAGTTTTTAAGCACAAAATCTATGTGTATTTCTTTGGTAAAGAACATTTCTTGTTCTGAGAGTTAGTAACATATTCAAAGAAAGAGAACAATTTTTCCAAAAATTTAGTAGGGTTCTTAAGCCAGTCTGATGATGCCATCTGGGATGCCAGTTTGCCCGTGACTGCCAGGTCCCAAACTTTCATAAACCATTGGCTTACAGTTGGGCTCTGGGGAGTTCCGATGGCAACGGCCTCCACATTTAATTTAGTCAGAAAGGAAATTAACATTGCAGCTCAGAACATAGGTGCATATATACTCTCCTGCAGCTGACTTCAGAAATTATTGTGGTTTTGCTGTATTCTGAACAAATTTAAAGCTTTAGGATTGTCTTCAGGATTAATCCCATGTAGGAGCTCTTTACAGCATTCCAGTTGGATAGCAGGACATGGGCCACAAAGACCTTCTAGATTGGAGAAGAGTGCAGCTGAAGCTGATTAGAGGGCATCTGGGGGAACAGTTCCATAAACTAAATTGCATCTAACCCCAGAGGAGGATTCTGCATACACATAAGTCATCTAGCGTTGGGTAAAACTGGTGCTGAGGAATTAAACTTCCAATGAGAACAGATGGGGCCTGACCCTAAAGGGTTAGGAATTGCTAAACACCCAGCTAGGTGGTGAGCTTGCCTCAATTGAAATCTCCATTTGAGTCCCCAAGGACAAGTGAGTTGCATTTTATTCGGTTCTCTTTACAGGGAATTTTGCGTACCCCAGACACCATCCGCCGCTTCCAGAGTGTTCCAGCACAGCCAGGTCAGACTTCTCCCTTGCTCCAGTATTTTGGAATCCTGCTTGACCAAGGTCAGCTGAACAAATATGAATCCCTAGAACTCTGCAGGCCAGTGCTTCAGCAAGGACGCAAGCAGCTCTTGGAGAAATGGTTAAAGGAAGACAAGGTAAGGCACGGTGGCTGGGTGTGCCATCCCCTGGGAGGGCGTGGCTTAATAAATGATAATAGCACCATTCTTTCTCTCTGCCAGACTTGTCTGCCTTGCTCTGTGCACTGATACCGAAGAGCATTTTTACTCTCAGACCTTGACCACTGTGTCCCTAGCAGAATGGCATTATTTGCCTTAGCAACAAGGAAAATCAGAATGAGTTTAGTATTTAACGCATAGAAGTAGTATAGGAGTATACTGATATTTTTCTGTTGTCTACATTACCATTTTATGACCTGATGTATTATGTTATGGCCTATGGCTAAGACAATAAACTTATACTACTACTGAATCCCTTCCCACTGTCCATGAGAGGTCATTTTAATCAGTATCTCTGCCACCTTCTGAGCTTTTGCCAGGCACTGCTTATACCCTTTCAGCCATATGGTTTATTGCAGTGGCTAATAGCTGTGAATGAAGAAGACTTTCACATTGAATGCTGTGCCTAATTCTGTGCAGTTCCATGTTCCCTGTGTTCACCGCCCTTGCTAGGAACTATGTGGAAAGCTCACTCCCTGCCACTAATTTTGTTAGTCTTCAAGGTGCTCCTGGACTCTTGCTCTTTTCTGCTGCTACAGGCAGGCTGTGGTCACACACCCTAAATAATCCACTTTCAATCCACTTTCAATGCTCTTTCCAACTGGATTTTTACTGTGTGAACTGTCAAAATCCAATTTGAAAGTGCATTGAAAGTGGATTATTTAGAGTGTGTGATTGCAGCCACAGACTTAACATGGCTCTCAGTCTGCCGAAACATGCTTTGGTTGACTTCAAAACATCTGTTTTCAGATGGTGACTGCTGAGTGCTTTAGGAGCTTATTGGGGAGCGTTCAGTGAAGATTAGTAAATGGCAGACCCTGGAAGCCCCCCATGACCAAATTCCCTTACGTAGTGTGCATACACGTAGAAGTCCTGGGGGCGTTCTAAGCTCTGTGTACTCAGCTGGCTATATATTACTTTATTTACAGTATTTGTAGCCCTCCTTTCTTCCAGAGACTCAAAGCAAGATTGCACAGTGTAAGGCGATGGCAGTCCCTATGAAAGGTATCTAAATAAGCACAGTGTAAGTCCAATATGAAGATATATCTAATTAGCAACGTACTAAGATTGCAGAAATCTGAATGAGCATAGTGTATTAGGCATGATACAGTGTGTAGAAGAAAAAATAGTATTCTATCAGTAGAAAGCAATGAAATGACAACACTGCTGTCCCCGAGCACCCCAGGTTTTATAGTGGGGGAGCCACTTGCTTTGCAGTGATGAGGAACCTGCTGGCATTTCCCTTTGGACAGGCTTCTCCACAGAGTTCCCCTCTTGCACATATGCAGTAAATGCAAGCAGTCCTTTTGGGGTGGTTCAGAGAAAATAGGGTTCTTGGGATGGTGGCTGCCCAGGGAAAGGATCCTGTGTAAGTGAGTCCACCCATCACAGCATTCTACAACAGTCCTTGGAATTGTGTGCAGTGCAGGAGCTCTTCTGGCACAGAAAGCAAGCATTTAATTATTTGTGTTTTTTTAAACAGCTGGAATGCTCTGAAGAATTGGGAGATCTAGTAAAGTCTGTGGACCCAACACTGGCCCTCAGCGTCTACCTGAGGGCTAACGTTCCCAACAAGGTCATCCAGTGTTTTGCAGAAACGGGACAAGTTCAGAAGATCGTGCTATATGCAAAGAAGGTGATTGCTGCTGCTCTGGTGGTAGCGATCGGGGGTCTCGTATGCCTCTAAATGATTTAGGAGCGTTGTTTGAGATGCTGGTGGTGGCAGGCCACAGTGGGTTTTGGTGTGCCTGGAATCTAAAAAGGAACTGGTGACTAATGTTGCTCTGTGCAGGATCAGAGGTCCTTGGTTGTGGTGTAGCTTTTCAGGAAGGTGAGATTTATTAAAGGTCAATGTGCTGCTGCCGTCGTCTTCTCTTACCAGGCAGTCTGTGCAGCTGGTCCTGGACTGTTGATAACATTGGCCCTGGCCTATTGGGAACACTTGGTGGCTGCTAAAGGCAGTAATGCAGAACTAAGGTCGAAAGAACGGAGGGCCAGATGCTGCTGAGAAGGTGGAGAGACTCGGAAAAGCCTTGCTTATAGTGGAAAGGGGCCAAGTGGTAGCTGTTCACATGAGCTGTTCTGTGGGTTCAAGTCTATAGCACAGAACTGGTTGGCATTTCATGAGTCCCTCTCCTCTCTGGATCACTGAGGCTTGAAAAGCTTTAGGAAACCCGTCTTGTTTGAACGTGTGGTCTTCCTCCTAGGTTGGCTACACTCCTGACTGGATCTTTCTCCTGAGGAACGTTATGCGAATCAGCCCAGACCAAGGACAGCAGTTTGCCCAAATGCTGGTTCAGGATGAGGAACCTCTTGCTGATATTACCCAAGTAAGTGTTGAATGTGAATTAGCCGTTCTGTTTAAAGAGTCCCTTGTCTATTGCGTAATTTTGCATCATGCGAACACTTATGCTTTGCTTTGGTTCTGCTTTTTAGATTTCCATTTGGTCTTACAACCCAAATCCTTTTTCATTGTTTGTTGGATGTCCCATCTTGTTGCTTGTGTTGATTCACTTAGTGTAATCTGCCTTGAGTCCCAGTGCGAGAGGCAGAGGATAAAGAACATAAATAAATACTCTCCAAGCCTGCCAGCATCCTTTCATAGGTGAAAGGGACCGAAGTACTTTCAGGATCTAAAGAATTAATTCAGAGATCCTTTCTCCACAAACGTAATCCTAAATAAGACAAGTGCGTGGTTACGATGCACAAGGATACAACTGAAGCAAACACTGGCAATTTTCTTACTTGGCTGCCACAGTTGTGTGAGAAATTGGCATTTAAAGGTGGGAGGAAAGGAACGATTTAATGGAATGGATTCCTCATTCTTGGGGGGGGGGGGACCCATGCAAGAGCTTGTTCCTCATCCAGCAAGAAACTCCCTAATGGTGGTTGTATAATTCAGTTAACTGAGGAAGGTAACTTGGATGAGGGCTATAATTTGGTAGACCCTAGACTGAGTGTACAGATGTGTTTCTGACCTGTGGTTCTGTTCTGCTTCACTTTGTCTAATCTTAAAATAGAAATAAGAGGTATAGCCAAAGAGAGTGCAGTCTAACAGAAGGGGGGTGGGGGAGGTTGTGGTTCTGAGAGCTGAGGCAATCTTAATTTGGTAACACACCTAAGCATTAAATCTTCGGTCTGGATCTCATTTGCATCCTGATCTTTAGCAAAGCTGCTAAAATGTGTTCTGGCCTGTGTGTAGCCTGTTCTTCTCCTGTGCAGCACAACTCTCACTTGTAACCAATGATGATAAATGCTATAATCCTCTCTTGGGGTAGGCGGGGAGTTAATATAGCTTGCTGTTAACGCTTAATGTATATCCCATGAACAGGTGGTTAGATGTATTAAAGCATGTTGGGGGCAAGCCATTATCAGATGTGCTGAGTAGCTTGTAGTTTTAATGCTTGTAAGTTCGTAGCTTTGTAAGTACCTATATATATACACACATACATATATGAGGCGGGACCCGTGATACTTGTGCGGGGGCGGGAAGTATTCCCCACAGCTCCCGGCCTGCAGAAGCAGGAGATGCGGCAGCAGGTGAGCCCAGCCTTCACCCTCCCTCCCCCCCAGTGGCGGTGGCGGCAAAGCCCGCCCGCCAAACTTTCTCCTTCCCCCCTCCCTCCCCAGCAGCGGTGGTGGCGAGCAATGTTCCCTCTAAGCTGTGGTATCTTGTGAGCAAAAACTCTACATTGTGAGCTACTGGCATTAAAGTTGAGAGCAAGCAATTTGGCTACTGCATAAATCAGTTTGCTCTGAAGCCCTCCTTCCTGAGCTAGGACAAAAATATGTGAGCCAGAGGCTAAAAAACTGTGAGCTAGCTCACACTAACTCAGTTTAGAGGGAACACTAGTGGCGAGGCCGGCCAGCCACCAAGCTTTCTCCCACTCCCCAACTCCCCAGCAGCAGCGGCGGTGAGGCCGGCCCGCCCACCAAGCTTTCTCCTTCCCCCCTCCCTCCCCGGCGGTGGTGGCCCACCAATCTTCCCTCCCCAGCAGCGGCAAGGCCGGCCCACCAAAGCCTTCTCCCGCCCCCGTCCCCTTCTCAGAGCATTCCCTGCGCATGCACAGGGAACGCTCCTTTACTTTTGGTGGGATTTACGTATCCCCCATATAGTTTTTAGATTTTTCTGCACATCTGGGGATTGCCCCAAATGTGCAGGAAAATCTCCATGCCCCCCAGGTGCCCCCGATGTGCAGATTTAACTTGGCTATTAGATATATAGATAGTTATTTGCCCCCCCACTGTAATTTATGGCATAAAAGGAGAAAAAAGAATGAGCTGTGTACAGTTTTCCTCCCTGCTCACCTAAAGGAGGCTATTACTCAGCACTGGAAAGTAGGAGAAAGGCCCACTTGTGTACTGGAGCAGGTGTTGGTGCGGGGGGGGGCGGGGATGAGGTTAAGGAGTAGGAAATGCTTCATGCTTATATGGGGGGTGGGGGTGGAGGTGTTTAAAGGCAGAGTTTTGTTGGTCTGGGTTGTCTTTAGATGGAGCCCTGTGTTCCTGTCTGAGGCATGGTAGCAGGTTTTGAGATTCCCTGAGGGAGATGAAGAAAGAAGGAGTTCTTGGATAGGTGGAATTCCAAAGTGAGCCTTGATGGGCATCATGCACATTTTGGAAATGTTTTCAGAATGAGCAGTGCTGTCTTAATCTGCCCTGCAGTGGGGGGAGTACAGTGGGTTCTAAAGAAAGTCTTTTTTTCCCTTTTCAGATAGTGGATGTGTTCATGGAGTACAATCTGATCCAGCAGTGTACGGCCTTCCTCTTGGATGCACTGAAAAACAATCGCCCCTCCGAGGGACCTTTACAGACCCGCTTGCTCGAAATGAACCTCATGCATGCTCCTCAGGTAAGTTCCCACACCTGTTCTGGAGAGTGGGTATCCGAGTGTGGATTTAGCCATAAAGCTGTGTAGCCGTGAGGCTAGCACCCTGGGTATCCCAGCCGCACCTCCCAGTTGGCCTCGGGGCAGTGGCTTTGGATGGCACTCGGACACAGAAATGCTGCAGGGACACCCTGACCTGGATAGCGGGCCTACCCTGGCAAGTACTTGGAAGGGTGATCTCGAAGGAATACCGGGGCCAGAACACAGAAGCAGGCAATAGCAAGCCACCTCTCTGAAATGTCCAAGCCTCTCTAGGGGTTGCCAGAAGTCAACCATGATTTCCAGGCATGCACGCACTCACCAGTTTGGTGTCGTGGTTAGTGGTGTGGACTCTAATCTGGGAGAATCAGGTTTGATTCCCCACTCCTCCACATGCAGCTGCTGGGTGACCTTGGGTTAGTAACAACAAGTTCTGTCAGAGCAGTCCTGGAAAGAGCTCTCTCAGCCCCACCTACCTCACAGGGTGTCTGTTGTGGGGAGGGGAAGGGAAAGAAGATTGTAAGCCGTTCTGAGACTCTTTCAGGTAGTGAAGGGCAGGATATAAATCCAAACTCCTCCTCCTCCTCCTCTTCTTAAAAATAAATTAAAACAAAATAAAGAAATGCTGCAGGGACATGAAAGGAGGATGTCATTGCTTTCTCACGTAATACTCTAAAAGCATGCACACCACTTAATTTCCCATGGAATTTAATTTCACGTGGAAATCCTATGTCTGAGTAATTCAGTTAATTTAAAAGAATGCAATATCGGCGTATGAAAGCAATAAACTATCGAGTGATTTAAAATAACCCAGAAGCTGCATCCAGTGATGACAAGCCCTTTGTCCCCAAAGCCTTCTGAAGCAGAAGCTGTTTTTCTTAAAATTATGAACGATGTGCAGCAGCCTTCCTTGGTTTGCTCACATTTTACCAAGCGAATACTGCTGCTGTAGCGGCCCTGCCCTTCGGCTTGCCAGACTTGCTGCTTGCTTGGAGCAGAGCCCCATCTGCCTGGAGCTTGTAGATGGAGGAGCTATAGGAGGCATGTGTTCCTGCATATCGTTTGTTCAGCATTTTTTCTTGCCTAGGGCTGAAGTTCTGAATCTGAAGACGAGCCCTACTCGATTGTCCAATCTCTCTCCAGGTTGCTGATGCCATTTTAGGAAACCAGATGTTCACTCACTATGACCGGGCCCACATTGCCCAGCTGTGTGAAAAAGCTGGCCTTCTCCAGAGAGCCCTGGAACACTTCACCGACCTGTACGACATCAAGCGTGCAGTGGTTCACACTCACCTTCTCAACCCTGAGGTACGGTGCCTGCAGTTTGGTGTATGCGCATGTGAGTCAGTTTCCCCAGCTGGCTGGTCCGCACTGTGAGTGTCACTAATTCCCCTCCAGTTCCCAGTGCATATTGCCTTGGATGCTTCCTTGGTACAAAAGAACCTGAAATCTGAGGCACTGGCTTATTTGTGTTTTTTGTTAACCTTTAGTGGTTGGTGAACTACTTCGGCTCCTTGTCTGTCGAGGACTCCCTGGAGTGTCTGCGTGCAATGCTTTCCGCTAACATCCGTCAGAACTTGCAGATATGTGTCCAGGTTGCTTCCAAGTACCATGAGCAGCTTTCAACACAGTCGCTCATAGAGCTCTTTGAATCTTTCAAGAGCTTTGAAGGTAAGGCAGCTGGATGTCTAGGCTCAGTGCTGACTGCAGAATCCATGCAGGAAGAGGTGTGTCGTCACTGTTGCTTGTTTGGCCTTTAGTGGCTCAGGGTGTGAGCAGTTTTTGGATGCTCAGCCTTTGTCTTCTATAGGTGGGTGGGGTTGAGCAGGGAAGTGGATGCCTTCTGGAGCAGCCACGAAAGAACAGCTGTGCCTTGGCTGAGCCACGACAAGGAGATGGGTGTGAAGACACCGTCAGCAGTGTTCCCTCTAAGCTAAGTTAGTGTGAGCTAGCTCACAGTTTTTTAGCCTCCGGCTCACACATTTTTGTCTTAGCTCAGGAAGGAAGGCTCCAGAGCAAAGTAATTTATGCAGGAGCCAAATTGCTCGCTCACAACTTTAGTGCCAGCAGCTCACAAAGTAGAATTTTTGCTCACAGGACTCCACAGCTTAGAGGGAGCATTGGCCATTAGGTGACTGCCCTGGCTCAGCTCAGGTTTGCCTCCCGGCATTCTCTCCTCTCTCCCTTTCTACATCTGGGAGAGGTGAGTTCTTGTTTCTGAGCTCTCTTTCCCCTCAGTATTTTAACTTTTTTTAAATGTCTCTTCTCTCCCCACTTATATTGCCTACAGGTCCATTCGTTGTGTGGTTTTGATTGTTGAAAAGTTTAAAACCATGCATTTTACAAATACTGTGAACCGCTTTGGGCAGTCTGGTTGGAAAAGCAGAAAATATTTTCTAAAAATACTAGATAAATGAGACCCTCTTTGAAAGGGAAGTTCCATTTAAAGAGGAACCGTGCTCCGTCTCCTTTCCCTTCCTGGCTCAAGCTCAAACGGAGCACAGTGAGCTTTACTGGGGGGGGGGGGGGGGGCGTGCCATAGAGTGGATGGCACAAGAGATCTTTCAGACCAGAGGGGAAGGTCAGTGGAAGCTACTGTGTTGGTGGGTGTGGAAGGCCAGGGCCTCCAGTTTAGGGATCGGCATGATGAACTGGGCAGAGTACTCCAGTAGATGTCTCCCCTTTAAGGTAGTGGTATAAGCCAAAATTCTGACTTTGCCAGGTCTTCTGCAGCAAAGTGAGTTTTCCGAGATTGTTCAGCTTGGGAACCCCTCCCTTAGTTGTGCTTCCCCTTTAAGTTTGTGGGGTGCTTATCTGACATGGCAGCTGCACGTTGGACAGCAGTCGTCCTCTCTTTGCTTGGCTGAAATTACCCCTTGCCCAAAACGCAGAGCATGAAGCTGTGCTTGACAGACAACACGGCTGCCCGCGTGCTCCTCAGAATGACTAACACTGCCACAAGGTGCTTCTGGAGGGATCTGGCATGAAATACTCCCTCTGGCCTTTCTCTGCTTTGAAGGCTGCAAGCCTCGATGAGGTCAGTGGGACAGCTTTTTAAGCCTATGCTTAACTCTGTCCCTGAAGTCCGTGGTACTTCTGGGGTCTCCGTTGAAGTGAACTGCTTTGTGAGAAGCGATTCCTGAAAAAAAATGCAACTCTGGGGTCTAGATTAAAGTGATTTAACTTTAATCCTATGTTAGTAATACTGATTAACTTGAATTCCGGGGTGTGTTGCTAGTCCTTAAATATTTTTTTCTTCCTTTTCTTCAGGTCTCTTCTATTTCCTGGGCTCTATTGTCAACTTTAGCCAGGACCCCGATGTGCACTTCAAGTACATCCAAGCTGCTTGCAAGACAGGCCAGATCAAAGAGGTGGAAAGAATTTGCAGAGAGAGCAACTGCTATGACCCAGAACGTGTAAAGAACTTCCTCAAGGTAAAAGACTGAGAGTCCCCTTGGCCCCAGGCCCGTCTCACTACCAGCTGCTGATGATTCCCTGATCTGTTGGTGATGGAGGCTGCGCCATCCAGACTGACAGCTGTACTCCAGGAGGGCTGAAGTAAACTTTCTTCCCACATCAGAAGCATCTGTGGGTGTCTGCTGAAATGTTGCTGGCTTCTCAATCAAGCTATAGCAAAGCCTTGCGTTCAGTGTCACTCAAGTGCCAATGGCACACATTTCCCGACTTAAAATTGGAAGCCCATCACTCGACTCTCAGTGGGAGAGCTTACATTTAGAGGCCATAAAATTAATTTTACCCACCCTTAAGAACATAAGTGGGGGGGCCCTCCGGATCAGATCAGTGGTCCATCTAGTCCAGCATCCTGTCTTACACAGATGGCCAGTTGGTTCCTCTGTAGGGCCAACAACAGGTCATAGAGGCTCAGGCCTGCTGCTGATGTTGCCTTGTGGCAACTGGGATCCAGAGGTTTAGTGCCTCTGAATGTGGAGGTTCCCTTCAGTCTCCATGGCTAGCAGTCACTGATAGATCTGTCCTCCGTGAATCTATCTAATACCTTTTTAAAGCTGTTCATTCCTCTGTGGCCATCCCTACATCCTCCATATTTTAATCCCTTTGTGTGATCACCCTTGGAAGGGCCCCCCCAATTTTGGGGTTCACTTTTCTTGAGCCTTGGAGCAGAGTCGTGATCCTCTCCCCAGAACTGAAGGAACTGAAAGGAACAATTAATTTGGCTTAGAGCTATACCTGAGTCTTGATAGGTGAAGCTAGTGATCTGTTAACAAGAGTCTTTGATACATTTCTGAATGACCAAATGGCACAGTTCTCAAGAAAATATTTGACTGTTGGGTGGGAGTATTGAAAGTTCGTAATGCTGGTATATGATGAGTAGCCTGATGGAAACCTTGGGGAAAGGACCCTTATGCATAACCACAAGACCTCCTCCTCCTCTTCTGGACTCGGGGGCTGAACACCACACTTTAGTGCTGCCAAATCTCTAAACAGCACTCCTGTGGCCTCTATTGCATAAAGCCAGCATGTGTCACAGTTGCTGTCACAGAAAACATTGATAAGGAATGGATCTTGCTCGCATAGGGCTCTGGGGAAAGGCGGAAGGGACTGGGAGACGTGGAGGGCTTTGCAACCGTTGTCTTTGAGGATAGCCTGTGATCGAGAATTTTAAGTTGTATGACCACCATTTCCTGATGCACCTGTTGTCTTTTGTGCTGTTCCTTGTGTCTCGGGAATGTTCAGGACATGTACCAGGTAACTCTCCCAGTATAGGTTTCCCTAAATCTGTTCCATCCTTTGTGTATAGGATTAGATCCTGGGATTTGCGTTCCTGAAAACTGGTCATATGGGTGACTTAATTTTCCTCTTAGTATTCCTCCTTTGAAGAGGTCTTGACCTACATACAAAGAGAAATGTCTCCGTATCTTGCATTTCTAGGTGTTGAATTGAATTATATTGTTGGTATGATCTCTCTTAAAAAAAAAAAAGAACCAGAGTTATTAGGACCACTTCATCTCCTCCACCACAACCCCGGCTTCTATTGATTCCCATCTTGTGTTTGGGTCTTGGGCGGTGTCAACTGTGGGTGGGGCTACGAAGGACTCCATGAGTTTAGTTTAGAGGCTTTCTGGGCAAGGGGGACACTTACCTAACCTTTGAGTGTGAACAGTTTCTGCCCTTGATCTGTTAGAGCTGGCTAGACGTTTGGTCAGACCTGCTTTGACTATCTGGTCGATAAGCACTTTCGGGGCTTGGGACAGAACCTTGCTGAAGCTAAGGAGGCCTAGGCCAAGTCAGTGTGTGGATGGGAGAATGTTTGAGAAGCTGCCTTGACCCCAGGAAGGATGGAATGCAAGATGTAGCTGCATCCCGTCTCTCAGCAGTCTGAGTTCAGATTAAGCCAGACTTGTATCTAAACCCACAGGTTTCTGGCAGGGCCCTCTGTTGCCAGCACTCCCTGCCCGCTTGCTAGCACTCCCACCACCCATGCTGCCAGCTGCAAGCACTGCCCAGTGCCATTGGGGACGTCTTCAGGCAATTGTAAGCATGGGCGGTGGGAGTGCTTGTGAGCTGACAAGGGAAAGGCACACATGCAGGTGGGTGGGAGGACGTAAGTGCCTGGTGGTGGGCAGATGAGAGGAGGAGTGCCCCCCCAAACTTGGAGCTGGCCCTACTAGCCAATATGATATGTTAAAGATGGGGGGTGGGGGTGGAGACCTGTTCTCTCCCAACTTGTGAGTCTTCATTGCTGGGTCATCTGGACCTGTGTTGCTCACTACTGGATACGAGGCAAGCCTAACGGGAAGCCATGAAACGAAGGGCAAAGTAACCTGAACAAGCCTCTCATCCATCTTCAATTTGTTCGAGCCGTTGCAATCCCAGAGTTGATCCTGCACACTCAATAGCAGTTGCAGTCCACCAATGCTGAAGCCTAGCGTAGGCTTGTAATCCCCTGTTGTCCTGTGTTTATTTCGTAACATTGTTTGTCAATGTGAGTGTGCCAAGAAGCTGTGACTGGGCTGGACTTGCTTCCCCCCCTCCACTGTAGGAGCTTAGAGTAGGAAGAAATGTTTCTGGGTTGAGGGAGGAAGCTTTAAAGTAAAACATGTTTTAGGGTAAATCGACTGGAAACCTGACTCTTCCCCCCCAATCCCAGTCCCTCTCACCAAGTTGCTTTTCTCTGTGACAGTTCAGCTTGGCTTGTTCAGTTTTCCTTTTTGGAATGTAGGAATTCTGCATCAGAACAATGCTTTCTCCTTCCCTGTCCACAGGAAGCGAAACTGACTGACCAGCTCCCGCTGATTATTGTGTGTGATCGTTTTGACTTTGTCCATGACCTGGTGCTCTACTTGTATAGAAACAACCTCCAAAAATACATTGAAATTTACGTGCAAAAGGTGAGAATCCAGTGATTATTTCTCTCTCAGAGGCAATTCTAAACTTCTTCATTATGTCACCTCTTGCTTTTTCCAAGCACAGGTGTTAACTGCAGCCATGAAGTGGGTGCAACAGTTTAAAGCCTGCATTAAATCCCAGGCTGATCATTGCTTGGGGTTTAAAGGTGGCCTCAACAGCTTCCCCTTTTTTAGATGGTGCATAATAGTGCTTTGATTAATTGCTGATGTCTGCCAGGTACCTTAGAAGCGTGGTTTTCCCCCCCTACATGTGCCCCTACTAAAGGTGGCAGAAGACCCATACCTGGAGTGGTTGGCCAGTCTTTAGTGAGCTGTAACAAGCTGTTTGAGGATGCTGCTTAATTGCCTCCAGGATTGCAGCCTCTTCATTCACCTGTGTTGGAAAAAGCTTATTTCTGACACAGGCACCCCTCACTATTGAGTGTGAAGCTGAGTTCATCCCTCTTATGGTTGTGCTTTATGGTTTTCCCACCATCTTCTTGCCGCAGGTGAACCCGAGCCGTCTGCCCGTGGTCATCGGGGGCTTGCTCGATGTCGATTGCTCTGAAGATGTCATAAAGAACCTGATCTTAGTTGTGAGAGGGCAGTTCTCCACAGATGAGCTAGTTGCTGAAGTAGAAAAAAGAAACAGGTACTTCCTGTGACCTGCTGGAATTCTAATTAGTGGTACTCCATGCCTTGCAGAGAGCCACGGTTGGCATCTACCAGAAGAGCCACACTTACTTCCATACCTTTCATGAGGCCTGTGCCTCAAGGAGTAACACTCGAGGCTCACAGCCTACCCGTACCTCTGGTCTCAAGTTGGGAACCACATGTCAAACTTCAGTCCCCACTGGGCATATGATTGGCATGCAGACGGTCCCAGGTTCAATCCCTGGTATCTCCAGTTAAAAGATCTGTCAGTAGGTGATGTGAAAGACCTGTGCCTGAGAATTTGGAAAGCCGCTGCCAGTCTGAGTAGACAGTACTAACTGTGGCACATCAAGGGTCTGATTCAGTATAAGGCAGCTTCACGTGTTCCCGAAACATGGGGCAGGTGCTGCCACATTGGGGGTGTGCTCAGAAGAGCCACAGGTGGTTCCCAGTCACTGGGTATCGCTTTGTAAAGGACCTCTTGGATAATTAGTTAGGTCAAATACTCTCTCTGCTACATTTCAAAACCACTTGGAACTGTCTGAAGGAGATACAGCTGAGCTGGGTTGCTTTGGGACCTTAGAATAAACTTAAACCAGGAACACAATGGGTTGTGGTGTCCCTTTGTATGTGCTTAGTAATCTACAGAGGCTGACAAAACCAGTATTCACTCTCATGATGGAGCCAAGGGCAAGAACATAATATGACCCTAAAATCAACCATGTTGGATCAGGCCAATGGCCCATTCAGTCCAACACTCTGTGTCACACAGTGGCCGAAACCCAGGGGCCACCAGGAGGTCCACCAGCGGGGCCAGAACTCCAGAAGTCCTCCCACTGTTGCCCCCCCCCCAAGCACCAGGAATACAGAGCATCACTGCCCCAGACAGAGTGTTCCCTCTATACATCTGAGCCTGCCTTGGTGGGGAGGGCAGGGTATAAATCGAATGAATGAATGAATAAATAAAATACATTGTGGCTAGTAGCCACAGATGGACCTCTGCTCAATATGTTTATCCAATCCCCTCTTGAAGCTGTCTGTGGCTACCTGGTGAGTTTGTGGACAGGCTTGAGCGAGGGCACCTCTGAACCTGGGGCTTTTAGCTGCTGGAGTCGAGACCTGCAGAGAGTCCATATGGTCACACTGCTGTTAAATGTTAGGGAACTCTTTTCCTTAGAACTCATTTGTCTTGTGTACTTTCTAAAGCAGATGCAGTACTTTAGTTTGCACTCAGAACACCCTGCTGCATACAGGCGGGGAAACTGAGGCAGACATTAAGCAGAAGTTGAGCCCAGCCCTCCCACATCTTGACACACAGAGGGCTCTGAAGTGTCTGAACCCTCCTTTCCAAAAGACGGCAACAGACAGGCCTCAGAGGAAGTCTGTTTCAGAACCCGACCCGACCCAAATGTATATTCTCTTGTTTAGGTTGAAGCTCCTCCTTCCGTGGCTGGAAGCCAGAATTCACGAAGGCTGTGAGGAGCCAGCTACGCACAACGCACTGGCTAAAATCTACATTGACAGCAACAACAACCCTGAAAGGTTTCTGCGTGAGAACCCCTACTATGACAGCCGTGTGGTGGGGAAGTATTGTGAGAAGAGAGACCCTCATCTGGCATGCGTGGCTTATGAGCGTGGCCAGTGTGATCTGGAGCTTATTAATGTGCGTATAGATGTGGGGAATGTCTGCGATGGGGCCAAAAAATTTAGCCATAGTCCAAAGCTCACACTCCAAATGCACAAAACCAGATTTTCTCTTTTCACCTTGCAGCTTTGTGTAGAGGCAAACCAGTATCCTTGCACATTTCCATTTGTGCCCGTCACATTTTGTTTTGCCCCATAGAGTCTCCTCTGGGGGTATTTCCCTGTTCCAGTGTAGGATACTGTATGGCCCTGCTGCACATCTCCACCTGCCCCCTGAGCGACTATTCTCTGCTATATTCTGTAGTGGTTAGCTTACCCCTCTAAGTCTGTGTGGGTTGCAGGAATAAGTATGTTCAGACTTGCATGGAATGAAAAGTTGATGCTTTTTTAAAAAAATTAAAAATGTGGTCCTGCATGGCCTAGTATCCCAGCACTGTAATTTCTGTGTAACAGTATAAATTAGTGAGATTGCAATTAAAGTGGTCAGTTGTCTTGCAGTTTGCAGTCAGCGTTAACTTAGCTGTAAAGTGCTTTAAGCGTGTGGCTTGAAGTCCTTGTCAGCTTTGGGTTAGTATGCTAAGTTTGGTGCAGTGGTTAAGTGCGCGGACTCTAATCTGAGAGAACCGTGTTTGATTCCCCACTCCTCCACTTGCAGCTGCTGGATGACCTTGGGCAAGCCATAGTTCTGATAAGAGCTGTCCTTGAAAAAGAGCAGTTTCTGTCAAGAGCTCTCTCAGCCCCACCTACTTCACAGGGTGTATGTTTGTGGGGAGGGGAAGGGAAAGGAGTTTGTGAGCCGCTCTGAGACTCCCTTGGGTAGTGAAGGGTGGGGTATAAATCCAATCTCCTCTTCTTCTAATGTTGTTCTCCTTAATGTGACCTTAATGTAAAGGTGCCAGCTTGCCCAAAGCTGTGGCCAGGTGTCTAAGCCTCCAACTTCAGTGTTCTTCTCTCCAGACCAAATGCTATGGTTTGGGGTAAAGCTTTGTCTTTGTTTCTCGTGCCCCCAAAATGCCAGTTTTAACTGTTGACATTTGGCCTTTGTCCCTGGCCTTTCAGGTATGCAACGAGAATTCCCTCTTCAAGAGCCTCTCCCGTTACTTGGTGCGTCGCAAAGACCCCGAGCTGTGGGCCAGTGTGCTACTGGAAAGCAATCCTTACCGAAGACCACTGATCGACCAGGTATTTTCTCCCAGCCTTCTTCAGTGGTGCAGGTGGGTCTGGTTGAAAGCAAGAAGTGTGCCCATTGCCCACCTCTTACGTTTGTAGGTTGTGCAGACGGCGCTGTCAGAGACTCAGGACCCTGAAGAAGTATCTGTTACTGTCAAGGCTTTCATGACAGCCGACCTTCCTAATGAGCTGATTGAGTTGCTGGAGAAAATTGTTCTGGATAATTCCGTTTTTAGTGAACACAGGTTGGTAACGCTGCTGTCTTTGTCTGCTGTCTTTTTCTTCTTCCTCTTTCAGTCCTGCTTAGTATATATGTGGTACTCTAGAGAGTTTCCAAACTCTTCTGGGCAGTCCTGGGATACCTTGGCAGGTAACCATAGATTTCTTAATGAGAGGGATTAGTCATAATAGGTCAGCTTTCCCAGAAGACAGCTTGCTTACCTTCCCCTGTAGTGAGCAGATAAGAGAAGTGTACCATCTTTTTTTTAGTATGAGCTTTGCTTATGCAGGGCTACAGTGAAGCCCCACAATCACTGTACATTCTAGAACATCGGTCTCTCCACACACCCCTGCCCTTCAAATCCTCAGCAATGCCCAGAAGTAAATAGAGAGCGCCCATCGTAGCTGTGGACAGATCATTAGTAATATGAAAATACAGACTGTTTGAAAGCTAAGTACACAGAGGTACCCCTCACCGGAACTCCTGGTGCTGTGAAAAGTTTCTCACTTGTGTTGTGACTGTGTAGTCTCCTTTAGAGCGAGTAATGTCAAGCCCTGTCCCAGTACTCATGGCTGGATGAGATACAAGCTAAAGCTGTGTGCTTGCCATGATTTCTGTGGAGGTAAAGAAAGGCCATAGAATGTGGTCCAGGCACAGTGTTCAGCTTCCTGGAAAAAAACACCTTTGCTTTCATGGAGTTTCTAGCTACCAAGACTGTAGTGAAATGCTTGACAGAACTCAAGAAGCTGGAGGACTCGAGGCCTGAATTGTGTGGTAATGTCATCACCACAACTGGCACAAGCAGCATAAATAAAACAGATTGTTTTGAAACTCCAAAACCTATGATGCACGTTCACTCAAGTTGTAACTGTTTGCTTTCTTTTAAAAGCCCTGATTTTTTTTAAAAAGCATAATCCAGAGTCTTGGGACAGGTTCAGATAAGCATGTTTGTTCCTAACAGGGAAGATCCTGTGCATGCGATCCACTGCCCCATAGCAGTTTTGGGGGAATACAGGATATATGCAGCTGCCCTATTCAGAGTCTTAGAAGTGGTTCTTTTATGTATGACCAACAGCAGCTCAGTCTTGCTAACTGGGCAGAGGCACCCAGCATTGAAACAGAGTCACCTGTAAATCATGCCTTTCAGATAAGCATGTTTGTTCCTAACAGGGAAGATCCTGTGCATGCGATCCACTGCCCCATAGCAGTTTTGGGGAATACAGGATATATGCAGCTGCCCTATTCAGAGTCTTAGAAGTGGTTCTTTTATGTATGACCAACAGCAGCTCAGTCTTGCTAACTGGGCAGAGGCACCCAGCATTGAAACAGAGTCACCTGTAAATCATGCCTTTCGAACAACGGCTGATGATCTGTTCCTTGCTCTTCTGCTTTCTTAGGAACCTGCAGAACCTGCTGATCCTGACAGCAATCAAGGCCGACCGTACCCGTGTCATGGAGTATATCAACCGCCTGGACAACTACGATGCTCCCGATATCGCCAACATCGCGATCAGCAATGAGCTCTTCGAGGAGGCCTTTGCAATCTTTAGGAAGTTTGATGTCAACACCTCTGCAGTGCAGGTAATGACTGGATTCCAGTGTGGGGGGCAGATGTTCTTCAAATGGCGGAAAGCACCAGCCCTCTTTGCCTTGCTCATGGTGCTGGCTTTCGGTGCAGCTGTTGCTTGCTGCCCTCCCTTTCTTCTGAACAGTAGGGACATAGCCCCGTCCCCGGTTTAGTTGCTAAAGCTGCCAGGTGTCTCTCTCCAGTCCCTTTCCCCCCTTTTGGAGAAAATGGTGCTGGGCAGCCTCCCATCCAGGCAGACCTCTTGACCGCCTAAAGCTTCCCTCATGGTCTGTCTGTCTTCTTAGCCCATCTTGGTAATCTTTGGCTGGAAGCAGTCCTGGCAAAAGGGGGGGTGGCAAGGTTGAGCATTTGCTAGGGACCTTCAAGGGCTCAACAAAACAGGAAAGCATGCTCAGTTTGTTTTGCTCACTTCTCACATGTTAAAGAGACCCTGTTGCGGTGGTGCTCTGCTAAAGATCACTGCTTTTTGCTTCCACATCCATCAGTGTATTATCTGGGTGTAGGCCACGTTTCTACTACTTTAACTTTTTTATTTTGTATTATATGAATTCGTTACATGTTGTACACTGCTCTGAGCACTGTTCTGCAGAGGAGGGTGGTTTAAAATGCAGTCTAATAAGAAAGAGAAAGAGACAAAGGAAAAGCTTAACCTAGATTTTCCTCCTTGCAGCATTGTGCACTTCATAGAGAATCCCCCAAATCCTGCTTCAGGTCCTTAACGGCAAGTTTCCCCTTTGCGATCCTAGGTTCTGATTGAACACATTGGGAACCTGGACCGAGCGTATGAGTTTGCCGAACGGTGCAATGAGCCAGCTGTGTGGAGCCAGCTGGCCAAAGCTCAGCTTCAGAAAGGGATGGTGAAGGAAGCGATCGACTCCTATATCAAAGCAGACGACCCGTCATCATACATGGAAGTTGTCCAGGCTGCCAACGCCAGCGGTAGGGCTCGGGGGTTCCGTTCTCTAGTATCTAAGTGACCCTGTGCAGGAGCTGATGAATATCCAGGCAGGATCGTTTTAGCCTTACTCCTCCCCATGGGATTCTTTTATCAATTGTTATTATGACAAGGGCTTCTAGAAGGCTTTATTGTGTGTGTGTGGGGGGGAGTGTTCCCTCTAAGCTGAGTTAGCGTGTGCTAGCTCACAGTTTTTAAGCCTCCGGCTCACACATTTTTGTCTTAGCTCAGGAAGGGATGGCTCCAGAGCAAAGTAATTTATGCAGCAGTCTGATTGCTCACTCACAACTGTAATGCCAGTAGCTCACAAAGAAGAATTTTTGCTCACAAGACTCCACAGCTTAGAGGGAGCATTGGTGGGGGTGGGGGTGGTCATGAATTCGGCTCTCTTCCAGGTAAAGACTTGTTGGGTTTTCCATATCTGCCCCGCATTCCCAACTCAACAGGCCCCTGAATGTGGCTTCTGCAAACAGCAGCAAGATGTATGCAGCCCCATTAAAACACAAGAAAATCTGCCAAAATAGTGTGTCCACGTGCTCTCAGTATCTAGGAACATTCCCAAGTCCTCCCTAAGGAGTTTTAATGGTAATGGATGGAGTGGGGATAGGGCTGAGGGCTTGGGGAGTATCCAGCTCTTCTCTCTTGGCTTCTTGTCCTTTCCGGGCTCCCGATAGTTCTTGAATGGGACGTGGTATTCTCCCTTGCACAGAGATAGCTTGGCAACCTCTTCCTTGGCATATCAGGAAGTGAGGCTTCTCTGATCCGGCATGCTGGGTAAAGTTGGTGGAACGCTGGGTAAAGTTGGTAGCAACTGGGAGCTGGGGGTGGTGTTCTTTCCATTCACTGGCACACCCCACAAATACACGAGGGTAATAGAAGAAGCTGGCTGTGGCAGATAGAAATCTGATTCGCTTTTTGCTCTGCTCCTGAGTTGAGAATGCTTTGCGGGGGCAATGGAAAGAATAGTTTTTCTCTCCTATCCCCCTTTCTGGTGGACAGGCTTTTGGTCCGGGACTCTTATTGTGCCTCTCAGCAGGAGAGGAAGCAGGGGTCCGGCATGCAGGGCTTTTGTAGCCTTGACTGCTTTCTTTTTGCTAAAGATGCCCCCCCCCCAAAAAAAAAAATAGGGTGGGAGAACTTTTGTAGCTGAACACTGACGGCCTTCCCTTGTTTCAGCTTACTGTTGGGTGTTCCCATTCAGCACCCCTCCCCAAAACAGCATAATTCAGGATAAGTCCCCCCAAAATAGCATCATTTATGATAAGCCCCCCCCCCCCGGCGCGTGCATTTTTGAGGGGTCGGGGTTCTTCTTTGAAACATAATGTTCCTTCCCCCCTGCCCCCCGCAATGGCAATGGCCCCAAGTCGGCAGTGGAGTGCATTTTATCCTATACCAGATGTGTGAACAGAGTCGCTCAGTATAAGGAGTGTGCCACAAAGCAGTAGATTGTTCGGCTGACCCGATTTTTTTCAGCTTTGGGAAGCTTGTGTTCTGTGCAGCAAGAATGGGCGACTGTTCGGCTCTAACAAAACTCTACACACAGCTAGAGTCTAAGTACAAATTAATCAGTACTCTGGTGGCTCATCCCTTGGCTTTTGCCAGCATTATACATGCTGTAGCCTCCTCCTCCCCCCCCCCCCCCGTGTGTGTGGGGGATTAAGAGGCATTCCCTGTTGCGGGTAAGCCTGCTGAGGCTGGTTTTGAAGTCATGGCGATAAAGCAGATAGGTGCCTGCCTTGTAGTATGTTGCCTCAACTGAGTGAGCATGGATCTCTCACGCCACGTGACCTAAGGTGCCCCTTCCTCCCTGCCTAGGAAACTGGGAAGAGCTGGTGAAGTATCTGCAGATGGCACGCAGGAAGGCCCGGGAGTCTTACGTGGAGACTGAACTCATTTTTGCCCTTGCGAAGACCAACCGCTTGGCCGAGCTGGAGGAATTCATCAATGGACCCAACAACGCCCACATTCAGCAAGTGAGTTCTCCAGTCATGTTGTTGATGCGAATATCTGCAGGCATCTTGGGTTGGGGTTTTGCTCTTCTCATCTCTGCAGGGCTTCGGCGGGTAGCTAGTTTGCTGCTTGCTGGCTGTGAAGCCTACTGGAAAGAGAAGCTAACATTCGCATCTTCCAAGGTTTTATTGAGCTGAGAAAATAATCCCTCTGAATACTTGTATAGAGATGGCGGAATTTCCATTACAGCAACATTACACATATCTGTGAAGGAATGCAGCCCTTTTAAAGAAATTGGCTGGCCTCTGTAATGTGTTGAGTCTTCTTGAGTTTTCTGTGATGCTAAATTGTGCTTGATCTCAGTCGAGCAGATGAAATTGGAGAGGGTGGTTTTTAAAAAATAAATAAAAATATTTGTCTCTTCAGGTTGGCGATCGCTGCTACGAGGAGAAGATGTACGATGCTGCCAAACTGCTGTACAACAACGTATCCAACTTTGGCCGCTTAGCATCTACTCTGGTTCACCTTGGCGAATACCAGGCAGCCGTCGATGGGGCTCGGAAAGCAAACAGCACTCGAACATGGAAGGAGGTGGGTCTTTTGAGTCAGCTTGCACTCACTATCACCAGGTGTGGTGGGGCACAGGCTTGGGCGCTTTTAGGGGTGGATTGGACAGATTCATGACCCGGTGTGTGTGTGTGTGTTGGTCTATCAATACCATTAGCTGGAAGCCAGGTAGAGCTTCTGTGTACAGACACAGGGCATGAATGGGATGGCCGGAGTCCTTTTGCCATAGCCTAGAGCAAGCAGGAGCCTCTGACTATATGCTGTTAGGGGCCCTGTTGAGTCCTGTGGAGTCCTGGTTTGATCCAGCAAGGTCCCTTCCTCCATTGTCTTGGCAGTGTGTGCCAGGGTGCTCTTAAGCCTTGAGAAAATAATGGCATCGCAGAGGGGATTTCTTAAATCCTGATGCAATTGGCTGCTGTGGAGGGGCTTAAAGTTAAAAGTGGATTAGAGGAGGGGAGGCTTGCTCCTTTTTAGCTCTTCCCAGTACTTAAGATCTGGTCTCTTTTCAGGTTTGCTTTGCATGCGTCGATGGCAAGGAGTTCCGCCTGGCCCAGATGTGTGGCCTTCACATTGTGGTGCACGCGGACGAACTGGAGGAGCTGATCAACTATTACCAGGTAACGGAGAGTGTGGGATGTGGCTGTCTGGGCTGTCAGGAAGTGGCTGTTTGTCCCTGGGTTTTCTAATTGTGTACCTCTCTTTCTCACTTTCCCTCAGGACCGTGGCTACTTTGAGGAGTTGATAACCATGTTGGAAGCTGCACTGGGGCTGGAGCGTGCCCACATGGGGATGTTCACGGAACTGGCCATCCTCTACTCAAAATTCAAGCCTCAGAAGATGAGAGAGCACTTAGAGCTGTTTTGGTCCAGAGTCAATATTCCTAAGGTAACGCTTTCCAAGTGGAGACAGTGGCTGTGTTAAAAAAGATGGATGCAGCTGTAGCAGAAACATCTTACTAGCCCTCTGATTCTGTGTTAACAGAGGCTTAAAGGCTTTGGTGCGCTCCAGTGGCAAGAGTGGAGATGGCGTTTAAAATCCCCCTACTCAGTCGTGCCCTTCCCTGGGTGACCTTGGGCCAGTTGCTGCCTGTCAAATGAATCACACTCACGGCATTGACAGGCTGATTCCCATATGTGCTGTCCAGAGCTCCCTTTGAGTGACAGCGTAGTACAAATGGGATTGTGAAGATCAGTTGTATAGTACCAGTGGAGCAGATTCATTCCCTCAGGCTGATGATACAGGTTTGGTTGTGGCGCCTCCTACTGGTACTTTTTTTTAATATGCCCAAACCAGGCTGTGTGTCCGCTAGTCACAACTAAGAGCCAGTCAAGTAGCCACGGCTATTTTTGTGTAATACCCCATGGTGGTTACAGGCCCTGAGCGCCTATTTATGTTTGGCAGTTATTCATCCTTGACTACTGGAAATGAAGGGCGGGATCCAGCATGTCCATTCCACTAGCAGCAGAGCATTCTGCTGGCATCCCTTTCTTGCAGCAGAGGACAGTTCCACTCCTAATGGTGTGGAAACGTTGGATTCCCATCCTAAGAGCTGAAGGCCATGGGCCAGAATCGAACATAGTGTTCCCTCATGTTGGCTGTCTGGTACTTGGTTCATGGATCAGCTTCATACTATGCAGAATTCCTTGCCATGATATAATGGCAAAGGCAAAGTCACGAAAGATCTGGTTGTTGGGCCTGAAAGCTGAATCGTGGATAAAGGGGGTGCCATACCTCTCAATTCACTAGTGGTGGAGACAAGCAGGAGGGGAAGGTTCTTGCCAGAACTTCCCAGATCTGTCTGGGTTCTGCTGGAAAGAACATGAGACTAGGCTGCTCTGACATCCCAGACCCCTTTTTATTTGCTCCGTAGGTGCTAAGAGCAGCCGAACAAGCACATCTTTGGGCAGAGTTGGTCTTCCTGTATGACAAATACGAAGAATATGACAACGCCATCATTACGATGATGAACCACCCGACAGATGCGTGGAAAGAAGGACAGTTCAAAGATATAATCACTAAGGTATGGCCTGGTTCGATGGAAAATGGCACTCATATTTCAGATGGGAGACCTAAAGTTCTCTATCACTAGAGGGCGATTATCCAGAGCTGGAGTCTCCCCCCCCGCCCCACTTGCCTCACAGGCACAGCCATCTGAACAAAGCCTGTCCCCTCCAGAGGGACACGCATGTCTCTCGTTCCAGTGTTTGCACAGGTCACCTTGCTTTCCCAAAGGTCGCAAAAACACTTCCACTCCTGTGGGGAGGGGACACTGCGAACCACTACTTACGGCCTTGACCTTGGATTTTGTTGGTGGTTTTCCTTTATGTTGTGTATTTTGTTGAGTTTCTTCTGAGACGTTGTAGGCGGCACTGGGAGCTCGGTTGGGAAGTGGTCTGAAAATTGCGTGAACGGTAGTGATGTCCTCGGGATGTCCTTTGCTTTGAGCCCCACTTAGTGTTGTTTTTTTTAAGACCTACTTCCAGTATGTGGAAAAGCTGTGAAATACGGGCCGTTAAGACCTAGCAGGCTGGTTCCAAAGAATATTGCTGCTCGTTCCACTCGAGTGTGTTTTTTTTTAGTGGAGGTGGTGATCTCAGCTGGATTCCATACCTCTTGTTAGTTGCAGGATGGTGCTAACTGAAGCCCTACTTTCTGCTGGGAGGGGCTTCCTAGTCTGGGTCCTACTAGTTCAACAAGGTTGTGAAGAGTTCTTGTTCAGGTACAAGTTAGTTCGCGTTACAGCGCTGTGTGTTCTTAAGTTGGCTTGGTCAGAAAAATTTCTGCCCTCCTTTGCCACAGGTCAGTCAGGGCAGGAAGGGAGCTGTGGCTCAGTGACAGAGCCTCTGCTTGGCATGCAGAAGGTCCCAGGTTCAGTCCCCAGCATCTCTAGTTGAAAGGAGTAGTTAGACGATGATGTGAAAGACCTCTGCCTGAGACCCTGGAGAGCTGCTGCCAGTCTGGGTAGACAAGACTGGCCTTGTTGGACGGAGGGTCTGATTTAGTATCAGGCAGCTTCATGTGGCCATGTGTGACAGCTGCCGTGCCTGCAGCATGGCTGGCGGACAGGCGCCTCATTTGGCAACTGAGGAGGAGAGCAGGGTCGGAAAGTTGCAGAAGGATGCACACTGAGGGGTTTTTTTGTTTTTGTTTTTTGGGGGGTGCTTCTGGATCAGGGTTGGATGGCTTACACACAAGCTTGCACACTCCGTTTGCAAAGTAAGGCGTAGACCAAGAAGACTCACTAATCTCTAGAGCAGAACTGGAAGGCCTTCATATGCACTGGAGTAGCAAGAGCTACCAAGAGATGCCAAACAACCAAGTGCACCAGCTTCTGGAGTCACGTGTAAGATTTCAAAGGTGCAAAAAGTGTGGCTGTTTTTGGTTCTTAGTGAGTTCAGCCAGGTATCATGTATGCCACTAGCGGTTCTGGGAATCCAAACCCCCCCCCCCCCCCAAAGAAAGAACAGCTGGGACTCGTTTTGCGACATGCAAAGGCCTTCTGAGTTGAGGGCGTGCTGGCTCATTCACTGCCTTTTACCCTTTTTAGCATGTGCCACACAGCTGTTTTCCTGTAGCTGTATCCCATACTGCCTCAGAAGTGTATAGTTTGGGCATTTCCTCCATCAGTGACTCCCCCCACCCCAGCTGCATGCAGGGGAAGTGCCTGTATGACAAAGGGCCTGTTGATCTGGTGTGGCAGCCAGCCGTGGCTCAGCATCAGGAATGAGCTTGATGGATAAATGAGTACGGAGCAGCTTTCGTTGCCTTCTGCTTGAGGCGAAGCATTTTGCAGTCTTGGCGACGGCATATGTATGAGAGCGATTAATGTTTTTGCCTGCCCTCTCCCCCCCCCCCTTCCCACAGGTGGCCAACGTGGAGTTGTATTACAAAGCGATCCAGTTCTATTTGGAGTTTAAACCTCTGCTGTTGAACGACCTGCTGATGGTGCTCTCTCCCCGACTGGACCACACCCGTGCCGTCAACTTCTTCAGCAAGGTATCTGAGCACCTCCCCAACTTTTTGTGTCCCCTCTTGGTGTGTGGCTGGCAGTGCTTTGCTCTCGTCAGGCCAAGAAGCAAAGCAGTTCCAAGGAAGGGCAGCAACACACCACAGGGATGCGCACGACTAATCTTTGATGCCCACATGAAAGGCTGTGTCCTCTTTCTGGCTCCTTCTCACCCACGAATCTAGAGGTCCCTTTAATGCAGAACAGAGGGCAAACGACCAGTGTAAAGGGAGATTGGTCATGATCCAAAGAGCTTCTTCCACTGTGTCCCTTGTTTGGGTCTCCCAGTAAAACTTTTTAACTTGCTGTGCCGGAAACTTTAAAGAGCCTCTTCACTTTCAAGAGTTGCTGTGTGGCATAAAGGGCTTCCGTCACACCCTGGGTTCAATACCAGGGGGGTTGTGGGATTGCTTTTGCCCTGACCCTTATTCAGCCTGTGAATTGAGTCTCCAGAGGCATGTGAAAAATCTCTCCAGAATGCAAAGAACATCTGTTGAAATCAAAGCCCCAAAGTGGAGTAACTGTGTAAGCCCATGGTTACTCGCTGTCTCCCAGCTTGGCTGATGGCCTGTGTTCTAGTGATGCTTGAGAGCTGTGTCCCTAGAGACTCCAGGGGCCACCGGTACTGTTTGGGATATGTGTGTGATTTTGTGTTAAGTACTGTTAAGCTGCTTCTGACCTCTGGTGACCCTGTGAATTAATGACCTCCAAAACGTTCTGTTGTCAACAGCCTTGTTCAGATCTTGCAAATTGAGGGCCATGGCTTCCTTTCTTTAATCAATCCATCTCCTGCTAGGTCTTCCTCATTTCCTGCAACATTATTGTCTTTCCCAGTGACTCTTGTCTTCTCAGTTTTGGATATGCCAGTGCTTTAAAACAAGTCAGCGGGGCAGCCCTTCGAATGTTCCCTCTAAGATGAGTTAATGTGAGCTAGCTCACAGTTTTTTTAGCCTCAGGCTCACACATTTTTGTCTTAGCTCAGGAAGGATGACTCCAGAGCAAACTGATTTGCACAGTAACCAAATCACTCGCTCATAACTTTAGTGCCAGTGGCTCACAAAGTAGAATTTTTGCTCGCAAGACTGCACAGCTTAGAGGGAGTATTGCTGAAACCACAGTGGTAATAATCTTGTTTGACTCGATGGGTAATGCAGTACACGGTCTTCCTCTGTTTTACAGGTTAAACAGCTTCCGCTAGTGAAACCCTACTTGCGTTCGGTTCAGAATCACAATAACAAATCAGTGAATGAATCTCTGAACAACCTTTTCATAACAGAAGAAGACTACCAGGTAAGGTGTTTCTGTTCAGAATGAGCGGCTGGCTGCAGTGGGTGAAATCTAGTGGTGTGTACCTGGGGTGCCCAGTCGTTACTTTGTGTAGCAAGGCTCTCCTGAGCCTAGTGTGCTCTTAATGGACCCCCTCCCCCACCCACGGCTGTTCAAAGTCGAAGGCCTGCTCCCTTTGGAGCCAAGTGTGGTTCGCTTGCCCGTTTAAAGTGTTGACTCATGCCTCCTCCACAGGCACTCCGGACATCCATAGACGCCTATGACAACTTCGACAACATCTCCCTTGCTCAGCGCCTGGAGAAACACGAACTGATCGAGTTCCGGCGGATTGCTGCCTACCTCTTCAAAGGCAACAATCGCTGGAAGCAAAGCGTCGAGCTCTGCAAGAAGGACAGGCTATACATTAACAGAATCGTTTGGAGGGGCGTCGGGCAGGGAGAGGGGAAGAGAAGACCTGCTTCGGAAGTCCACTGCTGTTGGTGGAGGGGGGTGTTGTTCTCCAGCTGCACCTAAAAAGGAGGTTCATTCCTTTTCCCTTGCTCGCAGTTTTCCAACTGGGGGTGGGCGGGTGTCAGACAATCCTGGGGAACCTTGTGCAGGTCTCCCCTGGCCTCCAGTGAAGTTAGACCACATTTACCCTTGGAGCAACAGGGCACCTTCTCATAGCAGGCACTTGCCCACCTTTACTGACGTGCCCTCTGTTCCCTCTCCCTGCACCAGGATGCCATGCAGTACGCTTCCGAGTCCAAAGACACAGAACTGGCGGAGGAGCTCCTGCAGTGGTTCCTACAGGAGGGCAAGAGGGAGTGTTTTGGAGCCTGTCTCTTCACTTGCTACGACCTTCTCCGGCCAGACGTGGTCTTGGAGACTGCCTGGAGGCACAACATCATGGACTTCGCCATGCCCTACTTCATTCAGGTCATGAAGGAGTACTTGACCAAGGTAAGGGCCTAAGCACCCTTCCAGTAAGCCCGAGGCCTCCCCATTAGCTGCTCGCTGTCCTGTTTGTCTGATACACCTCTGTTGTGTTTGTGCTACTAACATCCGTGTTGCCCTTTATTGAATGTCTGTCTCTGTCCCCACTTGCCCTCCTCATTCGGGGCCCAACTGAGGAAGAGTGCATTCAGAAGCAGAGAGCTGGAGGCCTGCAGAGCAGGTTCTCAGTTAATAGTAGTGAACCAGCTGATCAATAAGGGCTCTGTAATGTTAGATTCATACCAGATATACCTTGGCCACAGAAGCGCCCCTTCAGCCGCTGCCGCAAGCCTAGAAACAGTGTCCTGCTATCCTTTGAAATCTAGCAGCAAGTTCTACTGCCAAATCCTAAATTCACGGTATCGCCCAAGATGCTGAAGCCACATGAGGATGGGAGTGGTTTGCTCATGGAGCTACGTCCCTGGAAGACCAGTTTCTGGCCTGTCCCCATGTTAGCATGTAATCCAAATCCAATAGCCCCAGACTCCCCATTTACATCTTATGTCTCTCACCAGCCCGACATCTTCTGGGTACAGAAGTGGGTGCTGTGCTATTGGGGTGGGGACTCCTCCGTTCCTGTTTAATGCAGAGGGTCTGCGTTATCCTGAAACTTAATGTGGCCATTTGCTGATGGCAGTTGGTTTAGTAACATATCTTGCTGCAGCCGCTCAGTTGGCTCTCCACCAGGCTGTCTGTGTCCAACTTCTCTTTGTGCTGCAAACAAGTTTTGGATGGACCCCCCTGTGTCCATGTGACTCTGCATTCGGAAAGGGGAATATAGAATTAACCAGTTTCCTGTCACCTCCTTTGCCCGGCAACTTAATGGGATGTTTAGCCAGCCTTTTTGCTTGGTCTCTCTCTTTTCCTCCGTGCTCATCCCCCGTCCCACATTTTGTCCACAATGGATCTCATGACCACCAATATAGCCCTTTTGGTGGTCAGATGCAACTCCTTCTCCTCCTTTTACTAGTGGAAAAATTGGTACGATCCAGCCAAGTTTTTAAGCATTTTGCAGAATCGCTGCAGTTCTTACAACAGAACTGCAATGTTAGGGGAATGCCGTGGCTTTGAGACTGAGGCAAGACTTGAACCCAGGACTGCCATGCAGTGGTCCTTTTGCCCACCCAGCTCTAGGTAGCTTTGACGCCCCCCGCGACATGATTGGTTGTTCCCCAGTGTTAAGATGTTGCTTGGAGTGTGGCTGAACTTCTGCAGTGGTGCAAATAGACAGTAGAAATTGATAGGCATGTTCCTTGGCTTGCTGTGGGAGTGCTCCATGTTGGAGTTGTCCTGAATCTTGTGTCTGTCACTGTGATGAGCTCATGCTAGAAACAGAGGAAACCTTCTGTTCAAAAGACAACTTGGGGAAAAATTCAACTGTTGCCTAAATTCCATTTTAAACACCCTGCAATCTTCTCATTAAGTAGCAACCGTGTGGCTGGGCATCGTGTTTCCTTCAGCTTGCCTCCATCAAGTGCTTTTATTTTTTCCCTCGAGAGAACCGTAGGAAGGATAAGGTGTAGTATAGGACGACTGAAGCCCGGAGAGTAGGTGTTTATCGAAGACGGTGAAGTTTTGCATAGGATCCTCAAACTCTGCCTCTTGGAGAAACAGGAAGTTAAAGAGGGAACCTTCCACCCCTTGCATGTGGAGAGTTCTTCAAAATAATCTTGACAACAGCCTTGGTAATTAACTGCTGGGGAATTCTGAGACTGAAAACTGTCTACTGTTTAACAACTTTTTTTTTTTTGCTAATACCCAAGTCCCCCACACTGTCCTCCACGTAAACATGGGGAAAGCATAGCCAGCCGAGCAGCCTTGGAATACAAGGCCCAGCTTGGCTTTCTGCAGCCAGTAACGTCCAACATGCTGTTTGGTTTTTAACTTTTTTCTTCCCTCACTCTTTGCTGATTCTACCTTTTTTTTAACATGCTCAGGATGGAGTTTGATTTTTTTTCCTCTAAGCTGCACCTTCTGAATTCCTTTGCAGGTTGATGCAATAAAGGAAAAGGTGAAAGTTGGTTCTTTTTTCCCATCTTTAAGTCTGGAGACCTTAAGTCTAAGGAAATCTGCATGAGTTTTCTCTTTCCTACCTTTTTACTACACTGCTGCTGCTGCTTTCTCCCCCGCCCGCGCCCCCTCCCCCCCAACAAAGATCTCACTAAAGCCTCTGCAAGTTTAAAACCATAGTTGTCTAGCCATAGGACAAAACAGTAGACACTAATTGGCTAATAGACTCGGCAGGAAGGTCAGAAGCGATCAGTTGGATCACAGTATGCCGGAGAAACGGTGAGGTGAGGTTGAATTCCGCACACAAGGATGCTTGAAAGACATGGCAGCTGTCTGCAGCGCAGCCGTTAATGGTGCCACCCTGAAATGTAGCAAGGTGGCGATTGGGTTCTCCACGCAACAGCCTCTTTTTACCTCCCCGCCAAGGGCTGTGATCCAGTGTCTGATCTTTTGAGTCTTACTAATGTCTCTCGCTGACTGTAGGCGAAAGCCCAAATGCTAGCTGCTCCGAGGCCGTTCTCTCACGTTTAACCAGGCGCCGGTCTCCCATGGTTCCAGCCGGCTCCTCTCTCCCTTTGCCCCCAAACGAAGGCCGGTTTCTTGGGGCCCCCTTACGCTGGTCAGTCATTTTCCATCTTGAATTCCTGGCACTTCATCCTAAACCCAGAGTTAAGACGCAAGACCTCTCCACGGTTCAGCTTGTTTGGGCTGACGGGTGCCTCAGGAACCTTAAGGCTGCTCTATAAAAGCCAGCAAAGGGGGGGGGGATCTTTAAGCACAAGCAGCCAGCTAGCAAGCAGCTTGCCTCACTTTGGCCCTTGGCCCGTTTCCCCCCTTGATAGCCCCCGGAGCCGCCGGCCAGCCTGTGTCATACGTGTTGGGCGCTGATGTCCTCCAGCAGCTAGGCATTGGCGATGGTGAAAGTGTGGTGTGTGGAAAAAGGTACATGAACTGCAGTGTTTGCTTTCTTGAACTGAGCATGTTCAACAGTCATTGTGATGTACATCTCACTTTCCCTGAAGCTGCAGAGCATTGCTGTGGGGGAGGGCTGGAGGGGGGGGCGCTGTGTGCCGTGATCTCTTTTGGGGAAGGGAGCCTGATTGGCCGCCATCTCCAGCCTCACTCCTTGCTTCAGTTCTTTTGCCTTTTTTCCATGCACATGAAGCACCAAAATATATATATATATATATTAACATTGACTGCATGTGATTCTTTTTCTTTTTTTGGTTCTACTTTTTCTCCCTTCCTCTGCAGCTTTATCGCAGTCTCTGTGGAAAAGCCTTTTTAAACGGCAGTTTGTATGCACTTTAATGAAACCTGTCAGCAGGGCATCAAACCATGATGTGATCCATGTCAATAAAGAGCACCTTCTCTTGCCCCCCCCCCCTTAAACAACCTTGCATTCATTCATGGGGTATTCTAAACCCTTGTATGTTTCTTAAGAGCCATTTGAACAGTCCAAAAATTGGCTAGCCTTTAAAAGCTGGAAAGTGGCCAGCCGTATAGCAGCTCTTCCTCTTTGCTTAGCCTGTATTCCTCTGCGATGCACACCTCTGGACCTCTGCTTCAGCGCCTCAAATGTTCCTGGCTTGTTCTTACTTACCCTAATACTCCTGAGCTGGAAGGGCAGTGTTGGAATGATACAAGGGCAAGATCTGTCCAGAGAAGACTGAAGCTTGCCATGGGTTGATTCTGAATACTGGCACTTGTCTGGGAACAGTGTGCCCTCTCCTGCTAAGCACCGCTTTTGATTTGGAACCCTCTCTCAGAGGAGGAAGGGCTGTGGCTCAGTGGCAGACCATTTGCTTTACATGCGGAAGGTCCCAGTCCCAACCCCTGGCAATCTTCAGTTAAAAGGGTCCAAGGTAGCATGTGGTGTGGAAGATCTCCACCTGAGACTCTGGAGAGCTGCCGCCGGTCTTGAGTAGACAGTACGGACCTTGGTGGTCAGATTCAGAAGCAGTTTTGTGTGTTTGTATGTCGTCGCCAGGTGATCCGAGGCTGTGGTCGTGGGCCAACTCCTTGCCCAGCTCTGTGGCTCATGCTCCAAAACTGGTTTTTGGTTTGCAGAAAGATTCCAAGCGGAGCCTTATTTTTTTTTGTACATTGAAAGAGGGGACCGATACTCCCCAAATCAGCTGGAGTCCTGTGGCACCTTAGAAGCGAATGAGATTTTAATTCTAGCTTGGATCCTTACTTTTCGTCTGCTTATTGCCTCTGAAGGCTTGGGGAAGCCCGTGCTAGAGTAGGGTTGCTAGTTCTGCAGGTGCCACAGAGCTCCAGTGTATCTTTGCTGCAGTGTAGCCAGCCACCATTCTGGCGCCTCCAAAAGCATCTGAGGGCCAGCTAGCAGAAGAGATTAATTTGAGTCGCGTGAGAAGCCCCTGAGCCCTGGTTCCCAAGGGAAGAAAAATAACAGGATTTTGCCTTCCCCTCTGGAGAGGTTGTAGTAAAAGGAAAGATGTGGGAGGGGTGGCTGTGGAAGTCAGGAGTCCTCCCGGTCTCTCTGGAGTTGTCCAGTTCATTCCCACTGCACAAGTTGTGAGGGATTCCAAAACAGGACACAAGTGACAATCGGACATCTTTCCAAAGTGACCTTTAGCTGAGTCTCGGTATCCGTGTAGCTTTAAACAAACAGAGGTGGTGGCCCATCTCTTAGACAGACGTGCAGCATGTCAAGTACAAAGTGAGAGTGCATGCCGCTTGCATAGCACACCCTCTGGCCTTCTGCCTAATCTACTAGGCTTCCCCCCTAATCTACTGGGTTGGGGAGGCAGGTAGGAGGACTGATCCTAGGCACAAGCCCAGGGCCTGCCAGCCCTCCTGCTTCTGAGCAGGAGTGCCAGAAAGTCCCTTAGTTGGCACTTTTGGGTTAGTCCACTCTGCTAAGGAAATGGCCAAGTGAATGCAGTCAGAAGCGAGGCCTGGGCAGTGTTCTGCAAGGACCTTCCCAGGATCCAGAGTCCATCTTAAGATTTCGACCAGGCCAGAGGCACCAGACACACCAGACTTTTGCAGCCCAGGGATGTTGCGCTTCCTGTGATGCTCATGGCTGCAGGGCGAATGGCTGCATTTGTGCAAATTAGGATGGGATGCTGTGTAAGGGGCATCCTGAAAGCTGGCTGCAGGCAGGCTTGGGGAAAGCACAAACCCATCCTCCTGTGTGTCCAGATAACAAGTGATGGCAACTTTCAGGGTGGTGGTACTGCAGGAGGGAGACTGTGTCTCCTACTTGTAAAAAGCTCTTGCCTTAAAGTTCATGCATTAACTAAGCTCTCTGCTGGCCAGCTCACGGCAGATTCCTGATGTGGCTCACAGATGCCGAGCAGGCTTGCCTAGCTTAGCCAATGAGTGCTCATTCTGAGATCCACATTGACATTGGGACTAGGAGCGGGGGGGGGGGGGAACAGGAGCTGTGCTCTAGCTCCTTTCGCTCTTGCCTTGTGTCCTTTGCGAATATGTCCAGGACAGCTTCTGACACGAAGGTGGACATGGAGTGAATGACCTGAAGCAGAAACAGCTGCAGGGCCTGGGCACATTCCCAAGGCAAAGTAAAACTCGTCCTCTTTGCAAAAATCAGATTATGAACTTTTTTTAAAAAGATGGGGTGCATTTGTTTACCCCAAAGACCCCCAACTTGAATGTTCCCATGGTATCTGGGCCAAGTCCACACATCTGCACTGCTGGGCGAAGTGGCTGCTTCGGAGCGTATCCAGCCTGTGACGTGCCTGATCTAGCTCCCCGTGCTGCATGGCCCAAAATGGTCAGAAGGGAAGCCCACCCACAGGTAGCGTGCACTGAGTTCATGAGCTGGCAATGCCCTGCAACAGCCAGACAGCCTTTGCAAATTACCCGCAAAGCCGCTCCAGCCACGCTTCTAGACAATGGCTTGGCTGCAAGGCCAAAACTCTGTTCAGCCAGGCCAGCGAGCAGATGGCACAGAACCAATTGAAACGGTAGTGCATGGAGACGATGCTGGAGATCTGCAGGGGGAAACCAGATTTTTTTTTAGTCTTCTCCATTTTTAGCCCCATCCTAAGCTGGGCCTGTTGAGTGCCGAGCTTCCAGCCCCCCCCCCCCCGGGGGGGGGGGGGGTTCCGGGGCACGACTTTTACATCATCTCCAGGTGTGTTGTGGTGGTGTGTATGAACCGTCCTCATGGCAGTCCTGCCGTTAACTCTCCTCCCCGCAAAAAAAGAAAGAAAAACTTTTGTAAGTGGTCGCCTTGTCTTTGACCGTGATTCCCACCCACGGAAGGCTTTTCCACTTCTCTGCCAGACAACATAGGATGTGAGCTGTGGGAGTGTGGGCTTATCTAATTTCTGGGGCTCTTCTGTCTTCCTAGGTGGATAAGTTGGATGCCTCAGAGTCGCTGAGGAAAGAGGAGGAGCAAGCGACAGAGACGCAGCCCATAGTTTATGGTAATGACCTGTTACTTGCTTGGCAAAGGGGCTTCCTTGCTGTGGGTATCGGTGTTTTGTTTTGGGCATACAGGTCAATAGGCGGCTCCCCCAAGCTGCAATCAGCCCCTCTCCAGCGTTGCCCAGTTGAAGGACAAGGACATGCTCCTGTAAGCCATGGGACTTTGGCTATCTAGATTAATTGCTTGGGGGCCTTGATTCCTTTTCAGAAGGAGTCCTCCAGCCAAACTATTTGCTGACCAGGTGCTTCCGGTTACTCACCCCCTTGGTTTTCTCCAAGAACCAGCAGTAGAAAGAATGCTTGCAGAAGTAAAGGCCTTGGGTTCTAGGGGAGAATGTGCTAGCATTCACTGCTTTCCACCTTCCAGGCACAGATTTTTGCCCAACACACTGGCTTTCCGCCTCTTAACAAGGTGCCAGCATAGCTTTAGGATCTCTGCTGCCTGCACAGAGAAGTCAGTTAGATCTTCCTCTGTTTAACCTTCCTTTGCGTGCTTCATACATTGCAGGCCCAGTTGAGGGCTGCACAGAGCAAGACCGCCATTGTGGTAACATTGCATCTTCAGTTGTAAGAGATGATGACCATCCTTTTCCCTGAGACAGAGAGCATCCTGCAGTGAATGCTTTTGGGGAAGAACTAGGAGTTGTGGTGGTAACCCTTAGCCATCTAATCGGCTACACGTTAGTGGTAAATTAAAACAGGTGTCCTAAATGGGTTACAAGTATTCACAAAGACTACCCAATAGGCCAGGAGTATCAAACATACGGGACCGCAGGCCAGAAACGGCCCCTGCAGGGTTCCTATCTCGTCTGCAAGCAACTGGCTCCCTCCTGCTTTCTGCATCACAGCTCGCTTTTGCCCAGCTCTCTCCAGCTTCCTATTTCCAGGGGAGAGAAAGAAAACCAAGCCTCCTTTTCTGGATTGGCTGAGGGCTCCTTCCCCTCCTCCTTCTTTTGCGGTGGAAGGGAGGGAAAG